>NC_083577.1:83259286-83630952 GCF_027579695.1 Neoarius graeffei
AGGGCTGTGCAGGATCGCGTCTTATCCTAGTTACAGGTGTCGCTGATGGAGAACGTCAGTGGAAATATCAGTCGTCGGCCCTGTAATACATGTCTGCAGAAATAGAACCTGACAAAACTATTCTGTACATTTCCTGTACGTGAAAATAACGAGAAGTCCGTCTGGCAGAAAGTGCATGGTGTTTACTACGGGATTCAGCAGCACTAATGTCTTCCAGATTGAGGGAATAACTGTGCGTGTGTCGAAAAGGCTGTTAAATCTCAGACATTCACACACCCACTCGTGCAGACACACTTTCACCGTCAGCTCTCTTGAGGCATTTTCTCACACAGCACAACCTCTCGCTGTCTGTGCTATGGTTCTGATAGAACGTTGTTCCAATAAAAGTCACGTTTCCATGTTTTCCTCAAAGGTGTGGGGAACCTGCAGAGGAGCTCCAGCCAGCGCAGCAACATGACGTACCAAAGAAGCAACTACACAGCAGTGACGTACTCGGACTCGTACCGCTCTGGCCCGTACCGACCGTCTGACGGCGGCAGTTTCACCCGGCACGCCATCGGCATCGACGAACGAGCCATTCGCTCTCCCTCCATCGACAGTATTCAGAAAGACCCCAGGTACAAACACACGACTCTGACTTTTCAGACACTGAAAAGGTTTTTTTTTTTTTTAAATAATTTATTGCCACTAATTTGTACACAGTGACCTACTGAAACATGAGAACACATTCTGAGTCAAGGTCGTTGCATTTCGATGGACGATTTTGCAAGAATACTACGGTAATTGTCTCTTTTTAAGTCAAAGAATCTGATGAATTGTGCACAACAGGACTGAATAAACAATGTGAGGGGGAAAAAGTCACTCGTCAGTCATGATGAGGTGGTGGAGATGAATAGAGTTGCTAGTTGGCGTCTAGAGCTTTTCTATGTTTGTTGAAAGCTAAGAGTGTGGAAGGAGAGGTAATAGATGATATGATGATGGGTTATGTATTTTTATACCACAGTACAGTTAAACTCTGTAATTAGGCTGGTCAGAAGATCCGTTATTCTCGTCTAACAGCAGCTCAGACGTTATTGTTCCTATAGTAACGGCTCATACACGGCGCAGCGCCATAATAACGAACAGATATAATTGAATAATATTGGCTGGCGTTGAGTGGTCTATGAGATATATTCCATTCAGCTAGCATGATACCGAACAAGTCGAAGACGAGTAGCTGAATGGAATGTATCTGAGATACCACGACAAAAGCCTCGCAGAGGCAAAGCGAGGCAGGAGCCATGATGTCATCGTGTTGTAAGAATGAGCGTAACAATAGCGCACTGTGCGTAAGCATTACAATCACCAGAACGGCGTTATCAAAGGTGCACAAGAACGAGTGGTGAAGCCGCGATGTCATCGTGTTGTTAGAATGAGTGTAACAATAGCCAGAGCCGGCCCGTGGCATAGGCAATATAGGCAAATGCTGAGGGCGCTGCGTCCATCCAGGGGCGCAGAAACGGGGGGAGAAAAATTATGACTTCCACTATTCTGAAAACGAGTTAGCATTATAATGCCTTAGCATAATTTAATTGTACAGCAAAGCATGTAGTCAGGGTGCGATTTGTCAAAAAAAAAAGCGGGGTGGGGTGTGGTGGTGGTTGTTAATCATGAAACAATAAGTGCTCAACAGTGGTTCGCCCTGTCTATAGCGTGTCTTCAGGCGCGCAAGTGCGCATCCGCGGCTATTCTCTGTTTTGGCCATGTAATCATAGCCGGCGATTGCTACAGGCGACCTAGGCAATTGCCTAGAGCGCAGTGTGCCCAGGGGCGCCAAGGGCGACCAAAACCCCACCAAAAAGGAGGGATGGAGTTATTGAATGGAGATGTTACCAAGTGCATCAGTGGTGTACAGTGTTTTCAACCACTGTGCTGCCGAACTCTAGTACCGCGGAACACTAGTGTGCCGTGAGAGATCACCAAGTGTACCGTGGAAAATTATAGAATGACTGTATATTGTAAATATTGGCAACAGCGTTTTAGTTTCAGTCAACATTTTCTATTGGTGATGTGCCTTGAGATTTTTTCATTGAAAAAAGTGCGCCCTGGCTCAAAAAGGTTGAAAAACAAGTGTAGCCTACGCAGTAGTGGTCGGTGATTTCCTTATGCCTACTAAAAATGCACAATGATAGGTTATAAGGGGGGCGGGGGGAGCGGTGTTCATCGGGGAATAAGAATGGCTATCCACTGCAAAAAGTAGCCCAGACTACAAGTGCTTAAATGAAGAAATCCAAACTCTCGGGTGCGCAAGGGCGCAAACGAAGGCTACAGGAAGAAACAAATAGAGCCAAGTATAGAGGTAAGTCTGATCTAATCTCTCATATCAACCATTATAGTGGCAAATGAATATTTTAGACGCCTGAATCAATGTCTGCCTAGCTAACTAGATGCAAACAGCAATAGACTTCAATAACAAAGTACCCATAATAGCACTTTTGTTTGAAAATACAGCCTACTGATGTCCTAACAGGGTGCTTAAGTTTGCACAATTTAGAATTGTAGAATTTTTTATTCATTTAATTTGTTAATTCTTCAGAGATGACTTAACTTTTAATAGCAAAAAAGAAACTAAAAATAATTTCTTGTTTATTGTCCATGCACTACACTTTGAACAGGGTGCGGAAGAGTTTTTGCCCATTATATGGAGATATGTATTGAATTTGTGTGGTCATTTTACTTTGTGACACTTTATGTTAATAATGATAACAATAATAACAATAATGAAAAAGATAAAAATGACTTCTTGTTTATTGTCCATGCACCATACATTGTTTAATAGTAATAGAATAGAGTGATTATTTATTTAGATGTTATTAGAGGGTTTTTTTTCTTGGGGGGGGCGGGGGGGGCGCCAAAACTCAATCTCGCCTAGGGCAGCCAAGGACCGAGAGCCGGCCCTGACAATAGCGAAACTTCGTAACCAATCAGCACTTATCCTGATCAAGTTCGATTACCCGTTCTACTTCTTGATAAACTTCGGAACCGATCAGAACCAGAAACGAAATAAGAGAAACCTCGTTATAACGTCGTAGCATCGGAAGATAATCGGCAGATAAAAAGACAAACGAAATTCACCTCGTGGTTCGCCAAGACTACCGATTCGATATCAAGTAAGTGGTGTTTATTTTAAGAAAATTTACCTTTTAATTATCACAGCTTTTGTTTGGTCCTTCTGAAAGGTCAAATGAAGGGTTTTCGTAAGTTATTTTGAGCTTTTTGGCACGTATATTGAAAAGCCGATATCAAACTTCTGCTATTCGCTTTCTTTTATTTTATTTTTTACTTTAGAGTCTTTACACTACACTTGTGAAACAAAATGTGCTCATTCGTACTAAATAACGCTTCTAAGACGATTCATGAACGAGTGCTTGCTTTCTTTCTTACGATTTTGAAAATAGATCGAGTTCACAGCACTGGATTTTGAATAAAAAACACAGTAAACAAAATTGGGAACCAAAATACTCCAAGCCCTGATGCTGCTCACAGCTTGGTGATGCTTGCAAGAGATGAGGCGAGGATCATTGATAACATGTACTGTATACACTACCGTTCAAAAGTTTGGGGTCACCCAGACAATTTTGTGTTTTCCATGAAAAGTCACACTTTTATTTCCCACCATAAGTTGTAAAACGAATAGAAAATATAGTCAAGACATTTTTCTGGCCATTTTGAGCATTTAATCGACCCCACAAATGTGATGCTCCAGAAACTCAATCTGCTCAAAGGAAGGTCAGTTTTATAGCTTCTCTAAAGAGCTCAACTGTTTTCAGCTGTGCTAACATGATTGTACAAGGGTTTTCTAATCATCCATTAGCCTTCTGAGGCAATGAGCAAACACATTGTACCATTAGAACACTGGAGTGAGAGTTGCTGGAAATGGGCCTCTATACACCTATGGAGATATTGCACCAAAAACCAGACATTTGCAGCTAGAATAGTCATTTACCACATTAGCAATGTATAGAGTGGATTTCTGATTAGTTTAAAGTGATCTTCATTGAAAAGAACAGTGCTTTTCTTTCAAAAATAAGGACATTTCAAAGTGACCCCAAACTTTTGAACGGTAGTGTATATGTGATATTTACTGTATGGACATGGGATCAGAAAACTATTTTATTTATAAGCAGCAGCCACATGGACCCATAGGGCACCTATTTTTACTGTTATTATCATTATTATTATTATTATTAGACAAACATGTCCAATAGAACAATTATAGATTTTATAAAAAGTTTAAGAACAGGATGTGACTGACCAATATCCAGTGCTGATTCTGATCCAATACTTATAATTCAAGTCTCCGTCACTTTTCCTCACCTCCAAGTAGAACTTTGACAGTATTTCCGCTATTGCGCTCTTTTCCAGTTTTTCGATGTCCGTTGGTCTGTTTTTCTCTTGCAAATATGCATGAAGAATATCTAATGAAGTTCTGGCAGCCTTTCAGGTGTTCAGCGCTTCTTTCTCTTTCAAAATTCTCTCTAAATCTTCCATATTTAACGACGCAAACCTGGCAGCCATGTTTGTTTACAAATTGTCACAGCCGCTCGCTAGCACTGAAGCTTTACGTTTCCGACGTGTCTCTCTTCCAGTTTTTAGATGTCCGTTGGTCTGTTTTTCTCTTCTAAATATGCATGAAGAATATATAATGAAGTTTTGGCAGCCTTTCAGGTGTTCACAGCGTCTTTCTCTTTCCTGGCGAGCACAGAAATGCTTGTGCACGTACGCAGCAGAAAACTTTCTCGTTGGATATTCGCATCCGCTCCGACGTGTGACGTGATGTTGTCTTGACAGCCATGCAATATCGTAAACCATATTCAACGCTCGTTCTCTATTAGGTGGAGTGACGTAATACATGTAGGATAAGCGATATGCTAACATGCTATCGAATCAAATGAATTAAACCTGCTAGAAGGGAATAGAATGCGTGTTTTTATTCCATCCAAATATGGATAATAATAAAATGTGGTGTTTAGCAAGAAAAGTATTGGAAGGAGTCAGCGCTCAGGTGTCAGCACTTTGTAACTTGGTAACGCACCACAGCACACAGCATGGGTAGGTGTTTTTCTTCCTGTACAAAAGCATGGTTCTTTGTGTGTTATTCTTGACAACACTTGTGCAAAAAAAAATTAAATAAATAATAGGAGGCTGTTTAGAGGTAAACACAAACCTCTTCTTTAGTGAAGGTTGAAAAGTGTGTGGGGTGGGGGGGAATGCTGCTCCTGCTTACTGGGCTGTTTTAGCCTGGCGCTGACTCAACACTGTCGTATTCCCTCCTTTCACTCTGGAGTGCGCCAGGCAGGGGGCCAAGCATTTAAACACTGAGCCTCATGTCTGGCCCCTTTACTGTGGATTCCCACACTGCTCAGTCTCTTCTCCGCATGGCAAAGAAAGATGTGTGTGTGTGTGAGAGAGAGAGAGAGAGAGAGAGAGAGTGGATGTGTGTGTTTTCTCCTCCCTTTTCTTGACCCACTTGCCTCAATTTCCCTGACCTTGCACAGTGTGTGTGCTGTTCACAGTTTGTGTGTGTGTTGACACAGGCAGCTGGTTTAAAGCAGCCAAACACACAGTTTTCATACACACCCACACAGTCTGCTTTTTTACTTACACATTACGTAATATTGCCATAAAGAAGACACCTCAATATTCCAGCTCGAGTGATTTACACAGTACCAAATAAAACCACATGAATTTGCCCGTGTGTGTGTTTTTTTTTTTTTCAATAAATATGTTTCAAGGTGTCATTCTGCGACCGTTACATGTCATAACAGAGCATCGGGGTTTACGGTGATGTATCTATGCATCAGAAATATAAATATCACCAAGCATACCGGCTTTGCTTTAAAAACAACGGCGGGCGAGCTGAGTGTCATGGCGTTTCTGTTAGCCGTGCACGTTTATACCACTCTCCAAACACAGAGTTACTGAGTATCACATGAACCTGGAATCTCATCTCATCTCGTCTCATTATCTCTAGCCGCTTTATCCTGTTCTACAGGGTCGCAGGCGAGCTGGAGCCTATCCCAGCTGACTACGGGCGAAAGGCGGGGTACACCCTGGACAAGTCGCCAGGTCATCACAGGGCTGACACATAGACACAGACAACCATTCACACTCACATTCACACCTACGCTCAATTTAGAGTCACCAGTTAACCTAACCTGCATGTCTTTGGACTGTGGGGGAAACCGGAGCACCCGGAGGAAACCCACGCGGACACGGGGAGAACATGCAAACTCCGCACAGAAAGGCCCTCGCCGGCCACGGGGCTCGAACCCGGACCTTCTTGCTGTGAGGCGACAGCGCTAACCACTACACCACCGTGCCGCCGAACCTGGAATCATTTCCATTAAATAATTCAGGTTTAAGGGAAGTCACAGCCTTTTATTTATTCATATAAAAGAATCCCCAATACTGGGAGTTTGTGGGTTCTGTGCAGTATCTTAGCTGTTCCAAGACTGCGCGTTTCTGGACAGAGATCTCGGATGTTGTTCCTGGGATCTGTTGGAGCCACTCTCCCAGTTTGGGGGTCACTGCACCGAGGGCTCCGATCACCACAGGGACCACTGTTGTCTTCATCTTCTCCATCTTGTCTAGCTCTTCTTTCAGCCCTTGATATTTCTCGAGCTTCTCAAGTTCCTTTTTCCTGATGTTATTGTCACTTGGTATTACCACATCAGTCACCGCAGCCTTGTTCTCCTGTTTGTCCACCACTACCATGTCCGGTTGGTTAGCCATTATCAGTTATTCCACGAAATCGAGTCGTACATGAGCTGATAGCCGACGAGGCGCGTAGCACCGAGTCAACTATAATCCATGTATGACGAGATTCACTGGATTTTGAGAAACGGAGCATTTTTATTTTTATTTTTTGCAAATTCAATAAATAAAAACATTATACAAAACGTCCAGCAAAATCATTTCCGCTTAGAATGTAAACAAACCGGCGAAATGACAGGAGCGATTTATGAAAAATGTGATGATAATTCTTGAAAAATAAAAAAAGATACGTTCTTACCATCAAATACTTTCATTCCATATTTAGTTGGCTTTTTTTTTGTATTTTTTGGGGTTTTGTTTTCGAGTAGAGTTTTTATTTCATCCTCGGTTGGTTCAGCAACGCACTCCGCCATTTTCTTCTTCTTCTTCTTCTTAGTGTTTTTGGTGGTTTGGCGCCACCGACTGGGCTGGAATGTGGAACAGGCGATATGGGGGCAGGGGGCTATTTTTTATTTTTTAGCTGTTTCTGTTTCTTTTACATACTTGATAACAAAGTGATATATCTGACTTGATGCACGCTGCCATTTTGTTTTTCTCTACTCACGGTATATGAGCTGATATCCTCGTAGTAGAGTAGCCAATCAGAGTGTCCGATTGCTCATATCCAGTGAATGTGGATAAAATAAATAAAACGTATATACAACATGTTTGTTATATAGCCAGCTTCTCAGAAGGAAAAAAGTGTCACACAACTGCGCTTGCAAATGGAGAGAGAAAGAGCGAGAGAGAGAGAGAATCAGAATCAGTGAAAGGTAACGAGGAAAAGAGGAGTGGAGAGACTCATGCAAGTAGGAAGGGGTTTGAGTCAGAACGGACCTTAGGGTGTTTTCCCACTTGGTCCCTTTCAGCCATCTAACCGAACTCAGATCGATGACTCAGCATTTTTGGCGCATATGTGAACACTCGAACCGTACCCAGACCCCTTTAAAGCGAACCGAACTGAGACCACCTCAGGAGGTGGTCTCAGTACGGTTCGCTAAAAATCAACGGTACGGTTCGCCTAATCTGCACATTGTGAACAAAAAGCGCACCGGGTTCACTTCGCCTTTTTCACTGTAGTTTAACCTTCTTCGTTTGCCGTAGTTGGTCACCTGACTGTAGCAGGGAAACTCAACTTCCTTTTGGAACTTACCACAGCCGCTTTACAGTTCTCTGAACTTACTGACTGATGAGTCAGCCACAATAATATAACTATATTTTATATATATATATATATATATATATATATATATATATATATATATATATATATATATATATATATTAATATAATATATAAATATTTATAAACATATAATATTATCAATTTATTTTCCTTAATCCGCACTATTTTGATCAAAGAATACAGCAGGGCAAGCATGGCAGCAGACATTTTGATTCAAGAGAAAATTACCCAGAATTCCATGCACTGGGGGTCTGAGGGCTCTAGAGGACCTGGTGTGAACAGAAAGAGGACTGAGGCCCCATCAAAGCTTAACTGGACCAGAAAGAGAACCCAGTCATCTTTGTAATAAATTCACAGTGTGAACACAAAAAGAACTGAGTTCTTTTTCTGTTGGTCCACTTTTTGGTCCACTTAAAGAGGACTGAGTCTGGTTCCTTTAAAGGGGACCAGGTGTGAAAACACCCGTAGACACTGTAGACGGAGACATTTGAATTTGTGCTGGTCTCAGAAAGAAGCTCGTTGAGGTCTGAAACGGTGCACCCCTGTCCCGCCGTGCCAGCTGTCCCTTTTACACAGATGTTGATTCTGGCTTTGTTACCTACCGCCAGTCGTCCTGGCTCAGACATGGAGCAGCACGGGGCCCCTGTTCCACATTCGGATGTTTTATACAGAACGCAAAAAGGTGGAATAAAAGCGTAAGACTCCTGCCGTGACCATACTGTGTAACGGGGCAAGAGACGGCTCCGTTCAGAGAGATTTATAGAATGTAAGACTAAGTGCTCACTGGGGAAGTGTGTGTTCGTGTGTGTCTAAATCACAGCAGGGTAAATGCAGTGTGGCTCCAGGTTGATTGTGATGAGAAGAGCTTGCCTTTTTAGGAAAGTCGGCTTGTTTTTTCCACCATACGTCCTGCCTGGGGATATCAGTTCATCATTCACACCCTCTTAGGACTGTCCTTTATACTGCAGCCTACAACATCACTGCCTCCATCTCTCTCTCACACACAGAGCCTAGTCCTGATAATCAGGAACGACGAACAGCTGCACAACAGTTTGCTAATTTTATCGTGTAATTATAACATAATTGAAGGGTGTTTTAAGGTCAGTTGGACTCAAACCCTGGTCCGTTTGTCTTCTCGCTGGGTTGTGACAGAACTCTGGATCATTTTCATTGCTCTGAATCAAGCCGACTGCGGGAACGGAACCAAACGCGACGTGTATTTTGACTTAGAGGTCGAATTTTTGTAAAGGGACTAAACTAATCCACAAAGCACAAACTGTTGAGCCAAAGGACGGCGAGAAAATAAACACAGGTCTAGTTATTTATCATAGAATTATCTCATAATTTATGGATCGCTAGAGCAATTATCGACAGTCCAGAATTATCAACACCTTTTCAGATTTACCAATAAAAAACAATCTTACAAAAGTGAGTTTCAGTTCCAATAGTTATTATTGGTTAAGTAATCAACCGGAAGACCCGCCTCGCCCTTTGATCTTGTCGTCTGATGACACAGCTCGTTACCTGAGATGGAATTTTTTTTCAGCACGATCAGTAATTTTAGGAAAACCCAGACGTTATCATCGCAGGTGAGCACGGTGGAAAGATCATGGACGTGTTTTTACTGATCAAATTCACCGACATTTCATGATCTCCTTGTCGAAACCTACTTTGTTTCTTACTTTTCATTTGACAGCCGCCATTTTGTATGTAAACGCGCGTTTGAGAGTCACGTGAGGTGTCCATCATTATCAACACCCTGTGGGATTAAGGGACATTTACAACTGTTATGGATCGATCTTTGTGTAACATTGTTGAAGTAGATGAAGTACTTTAAAAAAAAATTTTAAAAGTGCTGATTTACAATATTTTTCTGATTCATAACAGAATGGAATGTTTATTTGGAATCTGATTTCAATAAATAGAATTAGACCAGAATTAAATTCCGAGCATATAAAAAATTACATGCTTGAAATATTCAGATTTTTCTATTCCATTCAGAAAATATTATTTTTTTCAGTTTGTTGTAAATATCTACCACATATTACAATATCAGTAGACATTTTATATTTTGGTTGGAGGAATGACATGCGACCTTTGACCTGGATTGTCATGTGGTTACGATCTCAATCGCCTGTTGACATTTATTGGTAAACGACAAAACTAGAAATTAATACAAACAACAACGAATGATTAACAAAATGTGATCTACGAAAATAATTAGAAAGTGGAACAAAGATTTTCTGACGCAGGTTAAACATTATCAGTTCATTTGTTTACAAACATAAGAATTACTTCATTTACGTAAACACCAACAGCCATATATTTATATAAAATATTTTGTACTAAATATGAGTCTGTGTAAAACAAATTTTAAATAAAAACTATATTTTGTTAACTTAATACCATATACTGATTTTAAAAAATAATTATCTGGATGTTGATAACTGTGGACAGAGTTGTCGATAATTGTGGAACGGTGTGGATAACTGTGGACAAAGGTGCCGATAATCGTGGAACGGTGTGGATAACTGTGGACAAAGGTGCTGATAATTGTGGAACAGTGTCGATAACTGTGGACAAAGGTGCCGATAATTGTGGAATGTTGTCGATAACTGTGGACAAAGTTGTCGATAACTGTGGAACGGTGCCGATAATTGTGGAACGGTGTTGATAACTGTGGACAAAGTTGTCAATAATTGTGGAACGTTGTCGATAACTGTGGAACGGTGCCAATAATTGTGGAACGGTGTCGATAACTGTGGACAAAGGTGCCGATAATTGTGGAATGTTGTCGATAACTGTGGACAAAGTTGTCGATAATTGTGGAACGGTGTCGATAACTGTGGACAAAGGTGCCGATAATTGTGGAATGTTGTCGATAACTGTGGACAAAGTTGTCGATAACTGTGGAACGGTGCCAATAATTGTGGAACGGTGTTGATAACTGTGGACAAAGTTGTCAATAACTGTGGAACGTTGTCGATAACTGTGGACAAAGTTGTCGATAACTGTGGACAAAGTTGTCGATAACTGTGGAACGGTGCCGATAATTGTGGAACGGTGTCGATAACTGTGGACAAAGGTGCCGATAATTGTGGAATGTTGTCGATAACTGTGGACAAAGTTGTCGATAACTGTGGAACGGTGCCAATAATTGTGGAACGGTGTTGATAACTGTGGACAAAGTTGTCGATAATTGTGGAACGGTGTCGATAACTGTGGACAAAGTTGTCGATAATTGTGGAATGGTGTTGATAGCTGTGGACAAAGGTGCCAATAATTGTGTAACGGTGTCGATAACTGTGGACAAAGGTGTCGATAATTGTGAAACGGTGCCGATAATTGTGGAACGGTGTTGATAACTGTGGACAAAGGTGCCAATAATTGTGTAACGGTGTCGATAACTGTGGACAAAGGTGTCAATAATTGTGGAACGGTGTCGATAACTGTGGACAAAGTTGCTGATAATTGTGAAACGGTGTCGATAACTGTGGACAAAGTTGCTGATAATTGTGAAACGGTGTCGATAACTGTGGACAAAGGTGTCACGTGATCTGATACGCTAAGTAATCGGGAATCAACTCATTTTTTTCCAGTGGAAGTTTGAGTAATTTTTCATGCACAATTTACGTATTGAAAGTCTTTTCTACTTTTGCAACAGCCGAAAGATCATTAAGGTGTCGATAATTGTAGCCGCCGCTCTAGTTCCTGTGTTCTCTGTGGTCGGGTGATTTTTGTCGTTTCTACATGTACTTTGCAAGAGTTCATTTGCTGTTCTCCACTGCTGTATCTCTCTCTGACCAGTAAATCAGTACATTTTCGGCTCTGCACGTTCCTTTTTTGCTTTCATTATCTGCAATGTCAAACTAAATAACAAACAAACCAAAAGTATCGATTTCACTGCAGTCTGATTTGCACTTTATTACGACATTAGATGAAACCTTCATGGCTGCAGTCCTTTGGAATACAGTCAGTGTTCCTTCATGCTGTGTAAACACTGGATAAGAATCCGAGCCGAGACACTGCAAGATATTGAGGACTCTGTTTTCATGATCATTTCACTCGCACAAATCTCGGCATGTGATCCTACATCTCTCTCGTATATATTTAGTGCCGTTGTGACCATCTGTGCACGTGGAATCCAGCCGACAGGTGATGAGTTTATGCCGTCATGTGTCGTCCGGCCGGCGTCGTCCACATTTCACAAAATTTGCTTCTTCTCTCTCAATTCTTCACTGATTTTTGTTCTTTTTGGGTTGCATATACTGTAGCTTCTACCCAAATTTGCATAATTGCAATTAATAATGAAGATATGGAGTAATTAATCAGTCAATACCTAATGAGCAGTTTCCACACAAATCGCTTCCTCTCCCTCAATTCTTCACTAATTTTGATTCTTTCTGGCATGAAGGTAGGGGTCCCTAGGGTGCATAGAACTTCTACCCAGATTTTGCTTCGTTACAATTATTAATGAAGTCATGGACTAAGGCCATGTACACACGTAGCTGGGTATTTTTAAAACCGAACATTTCCCCCCCCCCGTTTATAAAAATGTTTTATCCACACCACCTCGTCTTTGAAAAAAATCCCTTCCACACATAACCGAACATCTGCGTTTTCAATCACATTCATAAGCATTCCAAACCTGTAGATGGCATTATTTCCCCAAATCCTACCCCCTAATCACATCAGAATAGCCCTCTGTTGGCGTCACTTCCGCCTAAACATAAAACATGGCACCAAGCTCGTTCATCTGGACATACTCGGAGACAGAATTGCTTCTAAACAATTTTGGAGTATAAACTTCAAAAGACGCAAGAAAACGTTGATTGGGAATCTTGTCAGTAGTTGGGCTTCTAAAATTAAACATGTAAATAGCACCTGCACAATAATTAACGCTTTCAAGGCACTACTCCGATCCATTACTCTTTGTCCATGCTTAATCTGGCTTCTGCAGCAAACAAAGGTCGCATGTTTGATGTCAGGGCAGATTTGTTGTCATTTTTTTGGTGCAGATTGTGACGTTCTAAAACGCAAAACTCCGGTTATCTCTGTCTACACGAAAAGGCATACATGGAGTTTTCAAAAATCTTCACTTTGCCCGGAGGTTTTTTAAATATTCGGTTTTGATGTGTTTTCATGTGGATGACAGGCCAAAACGTAGAAAAATATCTTCGATTTAGCAGATACCCGGCTACGTGTGGACGGGGTCTAATTAAGCCTTAATGTTCAACAGCAGTTCAACCAAAAAAAAAAAATCGCTTCTTCTCAGTCAATTCCTCGCCGTTTTGGATTGTTTCTGGTAAATAGGTCGGTATTCCTAGGGTGGATATCGCTTCTATATATTGAGGTATTTCACCTGACGTCACAGGGTCACGTGACGCCCCGGTGTCCGCCATTTTGAACGTCAAGCTAGCTAATGTCAACAACAGTAGCTGGTATGTTACTGTAGCAATGTTTTACGTTCAGTCATTTGGATGACTGTTAAAACCTTTCAGTCTCAAGTTTTTCCTTTACTGGATTTACTAGTTTACTGAGCTAGTGTGCGCGCCGGCCGGCCGGCAGGCTAGCGCGCGCGCTAGCTCCCAGCTTGCCCGAGCGCGCTAGCTCAGTAAACTAGTAAATCCAGTAAAGGAAAAACTTGAGACTGAAAGGTTTTAACAGTCATCCAAATGACTGAACGTAAAACATTGCTACAGTAACATACTAGCTATGATGTTGTTGACATTAGCTAGTGCTAACAGCTAGTTGCTAATACACTGCTACAACTACACCGACCCTAATAATACAGTTCTTCATCATTGCCTGGTAACAGCAAATTTATAACGGGCCATGTCTCAACAGACTAAGAAGTTATTTCAATGACATTTAATAACATTTTGTTTATCCTGAGGACCAAAAGTAAATGAAAATGTGAACAAACCTTAGCTGTAATAAGATGGCGACCACCGGCTCCAGGGACGACCCGCTGATGTAGGCATGTTACCCAGCCTGATACAAAATATCTGTAGGTATCCAAACTCTTATGGCGATGGGTTTTTAATGTGGGCCGAAGTCAGGTAAAGACGAGGGCTTCGTGTACTTCCGTACGTCAGTGAACAATCCTGGTGGAAGCAGGTAAACGTCGTTCTCTAAGCCTGCTAACCTCAATTTTTGCAAATACCTCTCCCTCTGCTCGCCCTGTAAATGCCCTACGTCGCTGGATAGCGAAGGTGTTTTCTGCATCTCGCTCCTTTTTCTTTTATGTTTTTCGTTTGTCGCCTTCCTCGCATTCAAACTGATTCGAGCCGTGCCGTCCAAAATGGCGGCATCACATGACTTGGTCACGTGAGTGAAATACCTCAATAGCTTGTATATAGCCTGTGACATTTATTGCGCCCATAAGGTGTCCCACTTTAGATGGTTCCTTCTGGAGTAGCCGGGGCCGGAGTGAGCTACGCCGTCACTGACGGTCTGGTTAAAAGGTGTGGTTAGACGAGATTCTCATTCACACTGGAGTGCCGCACAGTGCTGTTTTTATAGTGAAGTAAAATTAGAGTTCATGGTAGAGATGGACAACCGCACAGAACTTTCAGGACACACAGAACCCTCCAGCACATCACAGCACATCACATCAAACAGAAGATCCTGCAGATTTCACCTTCATGTCATCAGAAGTACAAAACCTTTCCTGACTACAGAAACCCCTCATTCAGTCACTTCGACAAAACCCGGTCTACTTCTAAACCTCCTGAACTTCTTTCATGTGACTCTTCAACTGAGATCACTCCACTCTCTCTCTCTCTCCCTCCCTCCCTCCGTCCCTCCCTCTCTCTCTTTCGGCAGCAAGACTACAGCTCCACGTTGACTGTATAGCTTGCTTCAGAACTAACTCACACACACACACACACACACACACACACACACACACACACACACACACACACACACACAAATGAAATCAGGTCACAACTTGAGGACGCTGGCATGTGCTTGTGTGAGATCTAAATATGCTCAGTAGCTGCTGCACAAATGGCACAGTTTGCATGCTTTTAGTGCAGTACACCGAGAAACGGCTCTGCTCTTCTCTTCTTTCATCTTCTCTTCTTTTCCCCATCTTCTCTACTCTCCGGTTCTCTTCCCTCATTTTCCCTTCTCATCTTCCGTCCTCTGCTTTTCTCTTCTCTCATCTTCTATATTCCTCTCTCCTCTTCTCCTCCCCTGTTCTTCTCTCCTCTCCTCTCATCTTTTCCCATCTTCTCTTCTCTCATCTTTTCCCATCTTCTCTGCTCTTATTTTCTATCCTCTTCTGTTCTCTCATCTTCTCCTATCTTCTCTGCTCTCATCCTCTCATCTCATCTTCTCTCCTCTGCTACCATCTTCTCTGCTCTCATTTTCTATCCTCTTCTCTTCTCTTCTCTTCTCCCATCTTCTCTTTCATTTTCTGTCCTCATCTCTCCTCTTCTCTCCTCTCCTCTCCTCCCATTTTCTCTGCTCTCATCCTCTATCCTCATCCCTTTCTCTCATCTTCTGTTCTTCCCTTCTCTTCTACTCTATCATCTTCTCTCCTCTCCTCTTATCTTCTCCCATCTTCTCTTCTCTCCTGTTCTCTCCTCTCTTCTGATGTCTTCCCTTCTCCTTTCTTCCCCTCTCCTCTCCTCTCCTCTCCTCTCTTGCATCTCTGTACTCTTGTCTCTTTTCTCCTCTACCCGTCTTCTCTCCTCGCCTCTAATCATCTCTTGTCTTCTTCTCTTCTCCGTCTAAATGTTCATGAAAAGTTGTAGTACCAAGCCAGAACTCTACTGCGCACTGGATGTAAATCAGAAGCAAAACTGTAATCTCGGTGTTTTGGTTTTTAAATGTAGTGCTTGTTCCTGTGGAGTTTGTTGCAGTTCAGTGAAGCGAAGGCACTACAGGGTGATTTTGTCATTTCTGTCTGATGTAAAAGGTTAGTGTTTGATTTGAGACATTACTACACTCCAGAAAACCGGGTGCTCCATGCACCAGTGCATTGTGTGGATGGGTGGTGGTGGTGGGTGGGGGGGATATTACACGGTTACATGAAGATATGAATTTTATCTTGGAGTGGTGAATGGATGAGTGAAGCAAACAAGCGAAATATTTTTCAACACGAGAAGATAAACTTCATATCTTCGCGCCACCGTGTAACATAAAGAATAACATAATGTTCTTTATGTCATTTGGACACATCCGTACAAAAAAATGCAAGTTAATCAAAAGAAGTTTAATTTTGAACCAGTTTGCCATTTTGACAACACGCGTCTAGTCAGCAGGAAAACACTGGGAGCGACGTCATCGGAGTGAAATATCAGGAAATATGTCACTCAGATCCGCAATGTATTTTGTCTGAAAAATGTGAGTTTTTCAACACATGAAGATAAACTCTATATCTTCAAACATGCGATTTCCTTTTAATTATATCGACACACAAACAAAACGTACCCAAATTTATCAAAACAATTCATCGATTTTCTCACGAGTGTTATTGATACCCCTTTTCCACCAAATCAGTTCCAGGGCTGGTTCGGGGCCAGTGCTGGTGCTGGTTCATAACTCGTTCAACTTGCGAGCCATCTGAGAACCAGTTTGCTTTTCCATAGCTCGCGGTGCTAAGGGAAGCCACGTCATTACGTCGCTGTATACGTCAGTTACGTTGCTACATTTGCATAAACCTTGGCGCGAATATCGAAGCAAAAACAACACGGAAGAAGCAGCAGCAGCAACAATAATAATAATAAATGACTTCGCGTTTGTACAGCTGCTGCTTCTCGTCACTTAAAAATGGCGATCTTTCGCGGTCTTGTTATTGTTGTTGGTCTTAACAACTCCGCCCCCCCACTGACGTAAGCGGTTCTTTCCTCTGCCCCAGCAGAGAGTTGGTGCTAGCCTGGAACCGTTTTTTCTGGCCCCAGAGCCAGTTCTTTGTCAGTGGAAACAGAAAACCCAGTTCCAAACTAAGCACTGGCCCCGAACCAGCCCTGGAACTGCTTTGGTGGAAAAGGGGCAATAGAGATTTGTCACAGTTTTGCGCAAAAAAAAGAAAATCACGGGTTTTTGGTTCTCCATGTCCTGGATGGAGCTCGTACGAAAAATACGATTGATGTATTTCCCAGTAAAACACTGGTCCGTATAATATACCGTAGTACATAACGTGTAGCTGGGCTAGTTGAGGAAGAAGACTCCGTGACCAGTGTGGAGGGGAAATCTGACTGCAGAGAGCCTTGTTTGCCCAGCAGCCGTGGCTATTTGTAGACCTAAAATAAGATTACCAGCAATATTGAGCAAATTCCATTCTCTGATCATCCCACCAGCTGCTGTATTGCTGAGAAGGCACCATTAAATGTCACCTTATAGACAGAAGTAAAGTGGAGAAATTGTTTTTTATTGCATTTGAGTTGACAGACAGTTTGATTTCCCACCAACTACTTGAATTTCTGTGCTGCTGCCAGGAGCAGAATTATGAGAGGATTTGTTGTTTCCGTGGCAGCACGAACAAGGAAAGGTAATTTAGATTGAAATGAATCGAAATAACTCAAAGTAGGTTTGACATTCTTCATTTTAAGTGTAATTAAGTATAACGGCCTTAACATACTCGTGGTTATTGAGACTTGATAACCGCCTGGGATTTTTTGCATGTCGGTGTGCTAGCCCCTGTTGGATATACTGAGTATGTAGGGTAAGTAGCACGGTTTGGATGGGTGAAACCGGTGCAAAAGAGTCGAGAGAAAAGCATGGTGTGCAATTTTTCCAGCTTTCTCTCATCTGAAAACATAAATAAACCTTCATCTTCTCCAACTAACCCCACCCACTTTGTTGCACGGTCATACGCTAGAGCTGATCTACAGCGTGAACACGACTGACAAGAGAAGTCAAGCCTTTTGTCAGACACCATCATGACTTTCTACAGCAAAAAAGAAAGACCTGCATAGAATCGATTCATAACCCTTGGGGACATCTAAGTGTTCAGACAGAGTCGTGGGCGAAGCTGAAGCCAATCCCAGCTGTCTTCAGATGAAAGGCAGGGTACACCATGCGCAGGTCCCTCATTTAGTCCAGCTAGTCTTGTTTTTATGGCGGCACGGTAGTGTAGTGGTTAGTTTAGCGCTGTCACCTCACAGCAAGAAGGTTCTGGGTTCGAGCCCAGTAGCCAACGGGGGCCTTTCTGTGTGGAGTTTTCATGTTCTCCCTGTGTCTATGTGGGTTTCCTCTGGGTGCTCCGGTTTCTCCCAAAGACACGCGGTTAGGTTAACATGGGGCAGCCTTAGGCTGAGGTGCCCTTGAGCGAGGCACCTAACCCCCAACTGTAATCCCTGGGCGCTGTAGCATGGCTGCCCACTGCTCTGGGCGCGTGTGTGTGGGTGTGCTCATTGCTTGCATGTGTGTGTTCACTGCTTCAGATGGGTTAAAAGCAGAGAGAAATTTCACAAGTCTATGTGTGATTAATAACGTTGTTGTTGTTCTTCGTCTTCTCAAATGATAACTACAAGCAGATGGCCATTCTGTATGAGCTCAAGGTGAATAAAAATAACTCCATCACAGGGGATCCTGCCTGATCTGGCAACGCTGCAAGTGAAGCTCACTAAAGGTTGAGAAAAAGGGATAGAGTCTTTTTATTCAAACCACATTTTATGTACATGTCATATAAGCTACTTGATGCCTTAATTTCCTTTGGGATGAAGAAAGGGTCTGGTCTATTTTGGTCTGGTCTATTCTGGTCTGTTTTGGTCTGGTCTATTGTGGTCTGGTCTATTTATTCTGGTCTATTTTGGTCTGGTCTGATCTGTTTTGGTCTGGTCTATTTTGGTCTATTCTGGTCTATTTTGGTCTGGTCTATTTTGGTCTATTTTGGTCTGGTCTATTCTGGTCTATTTTGGTCTGGTCTGATCTGTTTTGGTCTGATCTGTTTTGGTCTGGTCTATTGTGGTCTATTTTGGTCTGGTCTATTTTGCTCTGTTTTGATCTGGTCTATTTTGTTTTGGTCTGGTCTGGTCTATTTTGGTCTGGTCTGGTCTATTGTGGTCTGGTCTGTTTTGGTCTGGTCTATTCTGGTCTGGTCTATTCTGGTCTGTTCTGGTCCGGTCTGTTTTGGTCTGGTCTGGTCTATTCTAATCTATTTTGGTCTGGTCTGTTGTGGTCTGGTCTATTATGGTCTGGTCTATTATGGTCTGGTCTATTATGGTCTGGTCTGTTTTGGTCTGGTCTATTGTGGTCTCGTCTGGTCTGTTTTGGTCTGTTCTGATCTGGTCTATTTTGGTCTATTTTGGTCTGGTCTATTCTGGTCTGGTCTATTCTAATCTATTTTGGTCTGTTGTGGTCTGTTGTGGTCTGGTCTATTGTGGTCTGGTCTGTTTTGGTCTGGTCTATTTTGGTCTGGTCTGTTTTGGTCTGGTCTATTCTGGTCTGTTCTGGTCTGGTCTATTCTAATCTATTTTGGTCTGTTCTGGTCTGTTGTGGTCTGGTCTATTATGGTCTGGTCTATTGTGGTCTCGTCTGGTCTGTTTTGGTCTGGTCTATTTTGGTCTGGTCTGTTTTGGTCTGGTCTATTCTGGTCTGTTCTGGTCTGGTCTATTCTAATCTATTTTGGTCTGTTCTGGTCTGTTGTGGTCTGGTCTATTATGGTCTGGTCTATTATGGTCTGGTCTATTGTGGTCTCGTCTGGTCTGTTTTGGTCTGGTCTATTTTGGTCTGTTCTGGTCTGGTCTATTTTGGTCTGGTCTGTTTTGATCTGGTCTATTTTGGTCTTCAGGGTGAAGATCCTGCGCAGGTCACTAATTTAGTCCAACTTGTCTTAGGGCGCTTTCACACCACTAGTTTGATTATTTGGTCCGCACCAGGCAGTAAAATTGTTACATTGCAGCATACAGACTGCGTGTGGTCCGCTTTCACACATGCAAACGAACCAAATTGGTCTGAATGACATTTCGTCATCTTCCGGTGGAAATAAGCGCCAATTTGGACTTTCACAATGGAGCGACACATTCGCACACTGTTTCTTGCGCTGGTCCTTGCTTTTTATATCGTCAACATTACCCATTTCTGGCAAAATATCCAGTTCCGGAATGAGTCACGGCTGCAGCTGGAGAACAATCTTCAGATATATTGGATTTGCCGAAGGCATATAGCGCGTCATTTCAGGCAGAGGAGACGCGCTATTTTCACCAATGCTGTCCTGCTGATGATGAGACAAGCACCTTTCCAAAGACCCATAAGGTAGGCTATAGTCCGTTAGCCTGCTCTCCCCTGTGTTTGCATCTGTAAGTGCCTGCACCCTGACACAGCTGAAACATCTGCACTGTTGTAATGTCAATTTAATTGAAACTCCTGAGTTGGTCCAGGTTCGCGTTCTCACCAGAGGGACCGCACCAGAGGTTGACATTTGGTGTGGAATCAAGTGGACCAAGACCAGCCCTTTTTGGAGGTCTCGGTCCGGTTGATTTAGTGCGCACCCGCGTGCAACTGATGCTTTCACACTGACGAAAACGAACCGAACTAAGAGCTTTTGGTTCGAATGGACTGTTTGGTGCACACCAACTGCTTTTGGTCTGAAAGCACCCTTATTTTCAACAGGCTTCTCATACCTCCTGCAGATATTGCCCTAGGAAGCACAAAATAACTTTCTTACATTAAAAAAAAAAAGCCACAATCGGTGATATCAATCAAAACTCGACTTCTCAAGACTCATTCCTCTAGCACTGAAATGTAGTTTTCAAAACTTCATTTGAATTTCACCCTGAAGGTCAAATAAATATACAAAATGTGGTTAGAATAAAAAGACTCTATCCCTTTTACTCAAGCTGGGCGAGCGTCACTTGCAGCGTTGCCAGATCAGGCAGGATCCCCTGTGATGGAGTTATTTTTATTCACCTTGAGCTCATACAGAATGGCCTTCTGCTTGTAGTTATCATTTGTCAAAGGTACATTTCAGGGCTGGCTTTGGACCATGCAAACTCTACATCACACACACACACCGACACACTCTGGTCCATGTTGTGTGCATTTTAGTGTTTTCATGGCAGTGGGTCATTTTCTTTTTCTTTGTGATTACATGTGTTTTTTAGTACTCAATTGTTTTTTTCATTCATGTTTTATTTGTAAGTATAAAAAAGGTTTTTTTTTTGTTTTTTTTTGCATGATCTTGTGCTGTCTATCGATCTTTAAAGGACATGTGTGTTGTGTTTCAGAGAGTTTGCGTGGCGGGACCCAGAGTTGCCAGAAGTGATTCACATGCTGCAGCATCAGTTCCCCTCTGTGCAGGCCAACGCTGCAGCTTACCTTCAGCATCTGTGTTTTGGAGATAACCACATTAAGGCAGAGGTAATATACACACACACATGAAGTGAATAATAAGCAACACGGAAGTATTACTCGGTTATACAAATGAAAGTTAGATTCAAAAACACACACTGTTTTCAGCTACGTCTTCACATACACAGAAATTATGATCATCCTTTAATCTTTACGCATACCTGAGTGTTTTCTGTACATTTCTGTGCAAGTCCATGCTCCAGTGTTGAGCTGTTACTATTAGAGCTGGGACTTGAGCTCAGCCAAAACTTCACCAGACACCAAAAAAAGCAACAGGATGAAGGATTTTGTAAGGGATTAGCATCAGGCTGCCAGCTCGCTCCATTGTGTGTAGCTGCTGATGTAGATTTTAAAAGTAGCTCATTAAGTTTACATGACGAAAATGAATACTTAAGTCTGAGTGAAAAATAGACAAGTCGTTAGCTCGTGCTGCTTGATCTCAATAGCACTGGCTTGACCGCTTTATTAGCATTCACTAACACTACTGATGAACGCTACACCGGCTGGAAGGTGACTTCACTGCTGCACTGACGGCGTCAATTCTTCCCCTTTTCCACCAAATCAGTTCCAGGGCTGGTTCGGGGCCAGTGCTGGTGCTGGTTCATAACTCGTTCAACTTGTGAGCCAGCTGAGAACCAGTTTGCTTTTCCATAGCTTGGGGTGCTAAGGGGAGCCACATCATTACGTCACTGTATACGTCAGTTACGTCGCGCATTTGCATAAACCTTGGCGTGAACATGGAAGCAACAACAACACTGAGGAGAAGAAGAAGAAGCAGCAACAACAACAATAATGGATGACTTCGCATTTGTACAGCTGCTGCTTCCGGCTTTACGGTGCTTCATTGGGATCAGAAATGGCGCCCTCTTGCGGTCTTGCTATTGTTGTTGGTCTTGACGTAAGCAGTTCTTTCCTCTAGCCCAGCAAAGAGTTAGTGCTACCCTGGAACTGTTTTTTCTGGCCCAGAGCCAGTTCTTTGTTCAGTGGAAACAGAAAACCCGGTTCCAAACTAAGCACTGGCCCCGAACCAGCCCTGGAACTGCTTTGGTGGAAAAGGGGCATTAGTGGTTAAGCTCACGTTGGCCTTCGAAGGTCTAGGATGATGCATTTTTGGTCCCTCCCACTATAAATCAAAATCTGATTGGTTAATTCATCTGTCACTTCCTACATAAACATACACTGACATAGCCTCCTGTCCCAGCAATGAAGTCCTAACCAGTGAGTGAGCAGCTCGAAACTCTTCTCAGCCTCGAGACACCAAACAAAACAATCTCACTGGATAACTCGATTTTAATGTTTTCAGGACAGTAAATGCCCTTTGGTTTCTGAAGCAAATTTGATAGAAAACGAGGCCGAATTAGAAGAGAATAATTATAATGAAATTATGAAAGAATGAAAGAAATGAAATATAACCTGTGAAATGCTGATATGTTTGGGCTTCTCTGAAGGCCTAGAAGGCCCTGACGCTTCCCCTCTGCCATGCTCAGATATCTGATCTCCATCCTGCTCAGAATGTTAACAGTGAAAAGTTCAGTCAAAGTCTAGCTCCACCCTGAGCTTTTAGAGATTTGCCCAGCCACATCTCAGGATATTGCGGGGTTTTGTTTCCCTCCGAGCTCTGCACATGCCTTTGCTCGGAAACTGTTGGTTTGTTGTTTTGGTTTTTTTCTGGAACCGTGTCTCTCTCTCGATCACCGCAGTGATATCCGCACAGCACTGTGCATAAATAAATTACACACATTTGCTGTGTACACACATCTCGCAGTGATCTAATTTATACGCTGTATTTGTTAAATATCACAGATAAATGCACAATTTCCAAACATTGGCCTTTACTCAGTAGGATTGTTCCGCACGAGAGCGCCACGTGTTCCGAGAAAAAGGCCAGATGTTTGGATAGCGATTATCTTCACCTGGCACAGTGTTCCACGGTGAAGTGTTCATGGCGCTTATCTCCAACAGCACTCCTGGGGATCTGCACTCCAAACCTAAATTAGACATCCTCTGGCATTCACTTACCTCTAAAGACCTTTGCGGAACTCTTGACCTTGATTAACTTGATCTGGCTGCTCTGATTGAGGTTGTAATGAGCGGAGCTCCCCAGGCTCGGCGTTGGGCGGAATCTGGTTTATGTGCGAGGTGAGGTCTGTTTAGCTTGCAGCCACAGGGTTGCGTGTTCTAGCAAAGCCTACATCTGGCGTCAGATGTTAAACGGAGTTGTGCTCGTTATGTAAATGGAGTTGCTCTTTATGCTGGATGACATATAACTGTAAAGAGTACGCGTGTGTGAGGATCATGTGAACAGAGCTGAGAGTCGAAACGCAGTACTTCCACTTCAAACAGACAGCCATGGCCTGAAGGTTAGAAAAGCAGCCTTGGGCCCAAAGGATCGCCGGTTCGATTCCCAGGACTGGCAGGAAAAACGTGAAGGGAGTTCATGTGACAAAAATAAAGGCTTCTTCTTCTTAAAAGATGACATCAGCTGCCTTAAATAGTCCAAATTGTACAAACCTTCTTGACAGCCTGAAACTTAGTTTAGTCAACACTGCTATGCTGCAACAACTTGCTTTAAAAGTGCGAAGCTCGGAATCGTATCATTTAAGACCTGTGTGCATTCTGAGCTCCAAAGTAGGGACAAAAACAGAGACGCCTCCATGTTTCTCTTTGGTTAGCAACAAGCCAGCTAGCTAGCTAATTGTGATGAGTGAGCTGTATTTATATCCTGTATAGACAGTGTTGTAGACGTAGCAAATAAGCAAAGAAATGCGTTTATTGTTGATGCTGGAAGCAGCCATAGTGATTTTGACGTCACTTGATCAACTCGGAGTTGAAGAGACCATGTCTAGTTGAGGGGGCGTGTTCTTTGTTTGTTTTTTTTCCTATTCAAAGTTTGGAAATTCCTATTCAAAGCTTGACCTTTAGTCAAATGCAGCATTAAAACAACAACAACAACAACAACAAAGTTTGCTTAAGGGCTCATGAGTTTGTCCGACTGGAAAATTAAAGCGAGACGGCCTTTCGATTTCATAAAATCGGTGAAATTTAGTTCCGTCTGAAATGTGGTCATTGTGATATGTTTATTTCTGTAATATCTCACAAAATATCAGGCCATTCTGTGGCTGGGAAGTTATTTAATTTGAGGGGATTAAAGCAAATAATGTGCATGAAATCGCTCGCTTGGCGCAGTCAAGCAGACAGAGGAAGTCCGTGTGCGCATGCGCAGGTTTACCTTCTTCTTTTGGGTTTTACAGCAGCTGGCATCCACAGTGTTGCATTACTGCCATCTACAGGTTTACCTTTGAGTGTGCACTGACAGTTCCATCATTCTGTCGCTAAACGAACAGCTGATCACACCGAGGTGCTCGCTGAGCGCCGATATTTATTAGTTTGGTCCTGCGTTTCCTTTCCTTCGTATAGAACATAACGTCTTTTCTTCTCGCTTTCTTTCCGTTATTGTAGTCGGTCTTTCACATTTCATTCGCACACCCACACACGTCCTCCATTTTTCTCTACGGTTTCAAATTTCTATCCCACAATTGTTTGCCTTGCGTGAACGGGGAAAGCCCACCACGTGATGCTTGACGTAGTATCTTGTGTTGGGTCATGGTGAAGCAGGAAAAAATAGCGGAGAATTTAGGGCCACGTTGCTTTAAATTCATTAATTGTTCTATTTTAAAAAAAAAACAAATAAAATTGGAAGTCTGCGATTCGAATTCAGTAGCTTTCGGTCCACTAAAGAAAAATAATTGAGTGTCAGGGGAAAATTCTTTTTATGCCTTACACTTGAAAAATCTGAAAGGCAGTCTAGCTTAAAAAAAAAAAAAACAACCTACAGCTCAGCATTTCCCGGTCAGAGAGGCTTCCAAGTGAAAAGCTAAGGAACCTTAATTCCTCAAGGAAAGGGACTTATTTTTTCTAAGAGCGTACTAACAAAATTACCTTCCAAGGTTCGGCTTATAAAATCAGTTTTACCAAATGCTTACTTTTCTAACGAAATGTTCTTCCCAAATGTTTTACTTTTGTAGTTTTGTACTCCAAGATTGTCCACAATGTTTAACATAAACGTTCTAATGCATTGATTCAGTTAATAACACTGTATTTAGTACCAGAAATTAACATTTTCATTTTTATGAAGCTTAGTGGTTGAAACCAGGCAGCTGATTGAATAGATGAATTACACAAGTGTATTTATAAAGAAAAAACTCCACACAGTGCATTGAACACCAGCAGGTCGGACACTATGCATTCAGATCACTTTATATCACATAAATCACAAGAGGAATGAAAGAACGGGATCGCCGCTACAGAGAAGACTTAAAGATTTAGCTGGGTTTTTTTTTTTTTCATTTTTGCTGATGTTTGATGTGATTTTCCTCATCATTCTTCCGAACACTCCGTCTCTGAGTCATGTCTGCTCACGTGTTCTGCTTGAATGTGTTGGAAGGAAATGCTTTAAATCTCACGTGTCTCCTGTTTACCCCGTCAGGTGTGTCGGCTGGGCGGGATCAAGCACCTGGTGGATCTGCTGGACCACAAGGTTGTGGAGGTGCAGCGGAACGCATGCGGCGCCCTGAGAAATCTGGTGTATGGCAAAGCCACCGATGACAACAAGGTCGCCGTGAGAAATGCCGGGGGCGTGCCGGCTCTGCTCCGCCTACTGAGGAAGACGGTGGATGCAGAAGTGCGAGAGATCATCACAGGTGAGAGAGAGAGAGAGAGAGAGTGAGAGAGAGAAGAATATTGTTAATCTTCCTAACTGAGTAAATGGTGTGTGTGTCTGTGTTCTGTGGATCAGAGCAGTGTTTGGTTGATTTGAGTGAACGTGTGTAAATATGCGTGCGGCGTCGGCTCACGTCCCGTCTGCAGCGAAGCATGCAGTCTGTCTCTCCACTCAACACTTCAGTGTTTATCCTGCCATCTGCCACACACTCGTTATAAATCACACACTGTAACCAACTCACTCTCTCTCTCCTCTCTCTCCCCCTCTCTTCTCTCTCTCTCTCTCTCTCTCTGTCTCTCTCCTCTCACTCTCTCCTCTCTCTCCCCCTCTCTCTCTCTCACTCTCTCCTCTCTCTCTCCCCCTCTCTCTCACTCTCCTCTCTCTCTCTCCCCCCTCTCTCCTCTCTCTCCTCACTCTCTCCTCCTCTCTCCTCTCTCTCACTCTCCTCTCTCTCTCTCTCTCTCTCTCTCACTCTCCTCTCTCTCTCACTCTCTCCCCCCTCCTCTCTCTCTCTCCTCACTCTCTCCTCTCACTCTCTCCTCTCTCTCACTCTCCTCTCTCTCTCTCTCTCTCTCTCTCTCTCACTCTCTCCCCCCTCTCTCTCTCCTCTCTCTCCCCCTTTCTCTCTCTCCCCTCTCTCACTCTCTCCTCTCCCTCACTCTCTCCTCTCTCTCCCCTTTCTCACGCTCCCCTTCTCTCCCCCCTCACTCTCCCCCCTCTTTTTCTCCTCTCTTCTCTCTCACTCTCCCCCCTCTCTCACTCTCCCCCCTCTCTCTCTCTCCTCTCTGTCACTCTCCCCCTCTTTCTTTCTCCCTCTCTCCCCATCTCTCTCTCTCCCCCCTCTCTCTCCCTCTCCCCATCTCTCCTCTCTCTCTCTCTCCCTCTCTCTCTCACACTCTCTCTCTCCCCCCTCTCTCTCACTCTCCCTCTCTGTCTCTCCCCTCTCTGTCTCTCCCCCTCTCTCTCACTCTCCCCTTCTCTCTCTCTCACGCTCCCCTTCTCTCTCTCTCTCATGCTCCCCTTCTCTCTCTCTCACTCTCCCCCTCTCTCTCTCTCTCTCCCCTCTCTCACGCTCCCCTTCTCTCTCTCACGCTCCCCTTCTCTCTCTCCCTCTCTCATGCTCCCCTCTCTCATGCTCCCCTTCTCTCTCTCACTGTCCCCTCTCTCTCTCTCTCTCTCTCACTGTCCCCTCTCTCTCTCTCTCTCTCTCTCACTGTCCCCTCTCTCTCTCTCTCTCTCACTGTCCCCTCTCTCTCTCTCTCTCTCTCTCTCTCTCTCTCTCACTCTCCCCTCTCTCACACTCCCCTTCTCTCTCTCTCTCACTCTCCCCTCTCTCATGCTCCCCTTCTCTCTCTCTCACAGTCTCTCTCACTCTCCCCTCTCTCTCTCTCACTCTCCTCTCTCACTCTCCTCACTCTCCCCTCTCTCATGCTCCCCTTCTCTCTGTCTCTTTGCCTCTCTCTCACTCTCCCTTCTCTCTCTCTCTCTCTCTCTCTCTCTCCCCCCCCCCCCGTCTCCCTCTCGACGCCGTCACCGATTTTTCTGAAATGGAGTGCTAGTGAATCCAAAATGCATCATGGGTACTGTGCTTGGACACTGACCAACAGCAGTGCATTATGGGATTTCATTGCACAGAGACACAGCCATATAGAACGATGTGTGAAAGAAAGAAAGGTCTTGAGGATGAAGCCAATGCGCACAATAACTATAAATAGTTCCCCCTAATCCAAGAACAAATTATTTAAATGCACAAGTACAGAACTGTGGAACTCGATCCCCTGACACCTACAGAACTCAGACTCGGTTAAAACATTCAAGAGACGTCAAAATTATATCAGTTTCTAAATTTAAAAATTAATTAGTTCCTTATACCTAATAGTACGTATATTTTATTATTCTATCCACATTCACTGGATATGAGCAATCGTGTGCTCTGATTGGCTACTCTACTACTAGGATATCAGCTCATATACCTACCGTGAGTTGAGAAAAACAAAGGACTGAATAAAAACTCAACTCGAAAACACCCCACCCCCCAAAAAAACCCAAACAAACAAAAAAAAAAGCAACAAAATATGGAATGAAAATATTCGATGGTAAGAACGTATCTTTTTTTTTTTTTCAAGAATTATTATTACAGCATTTTTCACAAATTGCTCCTGTCATTTCGCCGGTTTGTTTCCATTCTAAGCGGAAATTATTTTGTCGGACGTTTTATATAAAGTTTTTATTTATTATACCCCCGCTCTGACCGAGCTTCAGCTTGGGGTTCTATACCGTGTGTACCGTTTTCAGGTCTGTCACACATCGACTTCCTGTTTACCGACTGAATGTATTTACGAAACATACAGGGTGGATTTTGACGCTATTTCAAGAAGCAAAATGCTATTTCAGAATGACAGTTTTCCAGGATGCCGTTTGAAATCCCTGAAGAGAGACACTGCTCTTTACTTGTTTCAGGGTTCATTATTTGTTGAAGTCAGCATTAATAATAAGTGTCCTATTCCTTCGATCGCTTGCATTCTGATATAAGCGAGAGCGGCGGATACGTAAGTGAGCAGTAGCTCACAGCTGATTTTGTTTTTTATCGCATTTGCAAAAAATAAAATAAAAATGCTCCGTTTCTCAAAATCCAGTGAATGTGGATAGAACAAAACAGTTATTGCACTCAATCTCGTCACACATGGATTATAGACAACTCGGTGCTACGCGCCTCGTCAGCTGTCAGCTCATGTACGACTCGATTTCGTGGAATAACTGTTAAATATCCTATTCATTATAATTTTGTATTTTATTTTGTATCGGGGCGCCTGGGAGAACAGCTATGCTGAAGTGTGTCCCCTGTATAAATAAAGCTTTTAATCAATCAATCAATCAATCAATCAATCAATCAATCAATCAATCAATCAATTAACTACACACACACACACACACACACAGAGCATGGCTCTGTTCTTCATTCTGATTGGTCAGATGATTCTTCTATAAACACACCACTCAGACAGCTGTTCCAGCTGTAACATGAACGATCAGCTCATGTTAATGTGCTTGTTCTGATACGTCACTGTTTCTATAGTAACACCTCATACACAGGGACTTGATCCATATAATCTAAGACAGATTTAAAACCTTTTTTTAACAAAGAAAAACATGTTGATGTGGTGACTTTTTTTTTTTAAAAACATTTATGGAAGGAATCTCAGGTAACAGTCAGAGTGTTTTGTAAAGTTTCCCATCAGAGGAAAGTGTTCATGACAGCCGAGTTTACTCTTTCCCATTTCTCAGTAAAATGACAGAGACGGAGGAAGAGAGAGAGAGGGAGAAAGAGAGAGGGCAAGAGAGCGAAGAAGTGGCTTGTGAGGGAACGAATGTTTATTGCAACTATAACACAAGTGCATTAAATCTAACTATAAACCGGTAAAATGTACGCGTGATGTTCATTAAATGTTGTAATTGTTTGGTAAATCGCTCTGATAGAAGTGGAATAACACACTCCAGGTCATGTGTTAGTTCTTATGTAGTTGTGTATGACATTACATTAATGGGATTTATGAGATGCTCTTATCCAGAGCAACATACAACACACCTAGCGCAGCCTGGGGGGCAGTTGGGGGTTATGTGCCTTGCTCAAGGGCACTTTAGCCATTCCTGCAGGTCCAGGGAATTGAACCAGCAACCTTTTGGTCCCAAAGCTGCTTCTCTAACCATTAGGCCATGTAAAAAGCAACCCCAGCTTTTGCTTCCATCCAACACAAGAGGGGAAAATGTCAACACTGTGTCTGTTAAAGTGCCATTCCACCATTGGATGTATTCTTTGGCATAAAATACAATATATTTGATGACAACATGACTAGACAGAGAAATCTTTTAGCTTCAAAATGATATATCAAACATAATTTTTTGACAACGACAAGTATATTAATTTTGCGACCAAAGTCACCTACCCTTTTAATTTCCGCGCGGTAGTGAAACGTGATGTCATCGGCAGGTTCCCCTTCTTGTGTACCACGTGTCGGTCTATTTTTAGACCAGGAAACCCCCAAAGTGAGAGAGTCATTTCTCCTCGTATATGGGGGCCAAAAAAATTGCGAAAAATTGAGTTAATCTTTCAGTTAGCTAGATTTATTGGTATTAGCTAGATTTATTGGTATTATTTTTATCACGTTCTATCCGCCATTGCTGATAATATGCGCCGCGTCACACGTCACGTGGTACACAAGAAGGGGAACCTGCCGATGACATCACGCGCGGAAATTAAAAGGGTAGGTGACTTTGGTCACAAAATTAAGATACTTGTCGTTGTCAAAAAATTATGTTTGATATATCATTTTGAAGCTAAAAGATTTCTCTATCTAGTGATACCGTTTATATATGTTGTCAAAATATATTGTATTTTATGCCAAAGAATACATCCAATGGTGGAATGGCACTTTAAGAAAATTGAAATATATATTATTTCTCGCTTACTCTGCTTTCCTACTTAAAGCTAGACTGACTTTCAGATTTTTCGGGTTCAGGTCATAAAAAGAATCTTCCCGACACCCAATTATTTTTTCTTTAGTGGACTGAAAGCTACTGAATTCGAATCGCAGACTTCCAATTTTATTCGTTTTTTAAAACTAGAACAATTAATGAATTTCTCTCCACGTGGCCCTAAATTCTCCGCTATTTTTTCCTGCTTCACCATGACGCAGTACAGCATACTACGTCATGCATGGGCTTTCCCTGTTTGCGCAAGGCATTGTGGGATAGAAATTTGAAACCGTAGAGAAAAATGGAGGATGCGAGTGTGCGAATGAAACGTGAAAGACCGACTACAGTGACGGAAAGAAAGATAGAAGAAAAGACGTTATGTTCTATACAAAGGAAAGGAAACGCAGGACCAAACTAATAAATATCGGCGCTCAGCGAGCACCTCGGTGTGATCAGCTGTTCGTTTAGCGACAGAATGATGGAACTGTCAGTGCACGCTCAAAGGGAAACCTGTAGATGGCAGTAATGCAACACTGTGGATGCCAGCTGCCGTAAAACCCAAAAGAAGAAGAAGGTAAACCTGCACATGCGCACACACGGACTTCCTCTGTCTGCTTGACTGCGCCAAGCGAGCGATTTCATGCACATTATTTGCTTTAATCCCCTCAAATTAAATAACTTCCCAGCCACAGAATGGCCTGATATTTTGAGATATTACAGAAATAAACATATCGTCGCTGTCAGGTCAAAACCTGCTATGTGACACACAAATGCAAGCACGTAAATTCCATAAATGGAAGCACGAGGTCAAAATTTGACCAATCAGCATCTCATCTCATCTCATTATCTCTAGCCGCTTTATCCTTCTACAGGGTCGCAGGCAAGCTGGAGCCTATCCCAGCTGACTACGGGCGAAAGGCGGGGTACACCCTGGACAAGTCGCCAGGTCATCACAGGGCTGACACATAGACACAGACAACCATTCACACTCACATTCACACCTACGCTCAATTTAGAGTCACCAGTTAACCTAACCTGCATGTCTTTGGACTGTGGGGGAAACCGGAGCACCTGGAGGAAACCCACGTGGACACGGGGAGAACATGCAAACTCCACACAGAAAGGCCCTCGCCGGCCACGGGGCTCGAACCCAGGACCTTCTTGCTGTGAGGCGACAGTGCTAACCACTACACCACCGTGCCGCCCACCAATCAGCATAGAGAACCCAATTTGACCTAAATTGTCACATAGCAGGTTTTGAACTGACTGCGACGATATATCACAATGACCACGTTTCAGACGGAACTAAATTTCGCCGATTTTATGAAGTCGAAAGGCCGTCTAGCTTTAACTAGAATGTTCAACTGCTTTGATTTAAAAAGTATCATCACAGCCTCGCTCGTGGACAACACAGCCTTCCCCCGGTCATATCGCTTGTGTTCATCGAGTTCTTGACAAAATCTGGTTTTCTGCAGATGTCACTTTATTTTGTACAAGCAAACAGTAAGGTTCTACTTGGATGTGCGATTTAACCATACACACACCGAGAAAGAGAGAGAGAGTTTCCCGTCTGACCTGCTGTTTGCGTCTGCATGGTCTAATGAGCTATTTCAGCACAGTGGGATCCACTGCCTTCACCGGTGTGTCTGAGTCATTAGTGTGTGAATCAGACCTCCCCTGCTGCTGTGCTCGGTGCAAAACCCGGTTCTGTTTGGGTTGCATAAGGCTATGCGATATGCAGGAGACTCAGACGTGCCAAAAACAGCTGCGGTACCTGCATCATCACACACCTTGCCGGAGAATTTGTGCCAGAGGACACGTGGGACGAAACTTCCTGAAGCACTAGGCAGTGTCCTCTGTGCGAGAGCACAAAATGAAACACACTCACACCCACTTGCAGATCTCTCGTGCTTTAAGCACAGTCTTAACCTGCAGTGCAGCAGATGCTGAATTTGTCGAATCGTGACCTGGAGAGGGAGAGAGAGGGAGATAGAAAGAGATAGAGTGTGTGTGTTGGGCACTGTCAGTATCACTTGGGGAGTGGAGGATTATTAATCACCTGCTTCAGCATACATGGCTCCCTTGAGTCTGAATCTTCTACATGTGTGTGTGCTCTTTCATAGCATGCATGTGCTAAGAGATGCAAATACCACAGCCACAAATAACCCACACATCCAGTCTTCACATGAACGCATTAAATAGAAATACGAAAGTATTTATATTTTAAAAAAAACCCACATGATGCCGTTTTTACATTTTGACAAAAGACAGCAACCTGGATGCGCCGTGCTGACAATGAAGTCACCGATGTCAGCAGGAACAGCGGACTATAAATCCACACAGAATGTTCCGTCACGAGTTAATCCTTCATCATTTTCCTGTCGCGGTGCAAGAACTTAAGTTAGACTGTTATTTTTTACACAGTGATCTATTCTGCACATCAATATTTAGCTGGTTAGCACGGCGATTTATAATCTACCAAGAAAAACCAAGCTTATTCTTCATTCCTGTTTGAGATCTGCCGCGTGTCGTTTTATTTGAAAGATTTCTATAATAATAATATTGCTGTGAATGCAGGATTGTGTTTATTTGCGAGGCGTTTTGATACCTGTCTGTCTGAACAACACTACTGATTGCAGACAGCCCCCTAGGTGCATGAGCCAAGACAAAGTGACATGTCTGTCTGTCTTCGCTAATTCTTTCCCGCTCTGTACCGGATGTCTAACAGAGACCCGTCTTCTTCTCCAGCAGCTCTCGTTAACGCGGGAAGTGATTAGTTCTGACACCCGTGCGTGTCACATCATTTGGCTAATTGGTGGATGACGGCGCCATTTCCCGCAATTACACGAGGGCTAGAACCTCAGCGTCACCTTCGGTGCTTTTTATCATTTCAGCCAATCAGAGCGGAGAACACATCCAGACGCAGCCAATCGGTGTGTTTGCGCACAGCGTGTTAATTGGGAACGACACCGTGTGTATTCTGAGAGCCCTCGTCGGCTCATCTGGTATTTCTGCAGCACAGTCGCTGCTCACAGACTGAAAGCTCAGCCAATTGTCCAACTGATTCCCCTGCAATCGTCATGGTGACAGACTGCACAGTGTGGAGTCCGTAATTCCGTCTTAATTTATTGCCTGTGATGGCTGTGTAATCGAGAGTGTGGTGTGTTATGGACAGCCAGTTGTGTAAGACTGAGGAAAGCATATCAGAGTAAACATGTTTGTGACAGCAGCTGGAGACTGTGGCATGAGGCCTGGTTTTGACAGACAAGGCCAGTGTGTGTGTGTGTGTGTGTGTGTGTGTGTGTGTGTGTGTGTGTGTGTGCGCGCCCCAGAAGTTCCACCATGTTGTCAGTCTGGAGAAATCAGTCTTCACGCTCCACTCTAACAACAGCAAGCAAGTGATGAGGCTCAGACATGCGCGCACACACGCAGCCAGAGGACAAGCAGTAATGTTTCATACAGTGCCTTGCAAAAGTATTCGTCCCCCTTGGTGTTTGTCCTGTTTTGTCACATTACAAGCTGGAATTAAAATGGAATTTTGGAGGGTTAGCGCCATCTGATTTACACAACATGCCGACCACTTTAAAGGTGAAAATTGTTGTTTTATTGTGGCACAAACAATAATTAAGATGAAAAAACAGAAATCTGGAGTGTGCATAGGTATTCACCCCCTTTCATATGAAACCCTTAAATAAGAGCTGGTCCAACCGATTCACTTCATAAGTCACATAATTAGTTGATTAAGATCCACCTGTGTGCAATCAAAGTGTCACATGATCTGTCACATGATGTCTGTATAAATCAACCTGTTCTGGAAGGACCCTGACTCTGCAACACTACTAAGCAAGCAACATGAAAACCAAGGAGCCTCCAAACAGGTCAGAGACAAAGTTGTGGAGAAGTATAGATCAGGGTTGGGTTATAAAAAATGCCCCAAACTTTGAATATCCCACGGAGCGTCATTAAATCCATTAGAGCAAAATGGAAAGAATATGGCACCACTACAAACCTGACAAGAGAAGGCCCCGCCCACAAAACTCACAGACCGGGCAAGGAGGGCATTAATCAGAGATGCAACAAAGACACCAAAGATAACACTGAAGGAGCTGCAAAGATCCACAGCGGAGATGGGAGTATCTGTCCATAGGACTACTTTAAGCCGTACACTCCACAGGGTGTGGCTTTATGGAAGTGTGGGCAGAAAAAAGTCATTGCTTAAAACAAACAAACAAAAAACACGTTTGGAGTTTCTCCAACAGCATGTGGCAGACTCCCCAAACACATGGACGAAGATAATCTAATCAAATGAGACTAAAATTGATCTTTTTGGCCATCATGGGAAACGCCATGTGTGGCACAAACCCAACACCCTGAGAACACCATCCCTACAGTGAAGGATGGTGGTGGCAGCATCATGCTGTGGGGATATTTTTCATCTGCAGGGACAGGAAAGCTGGTCAGGACTGAAGGAAAGATGGATGGCACTAAATACAGGGCAATTCTGGAGGAAAACCTGTTTGAGTCGGCCAGAGGTTTGAGACTGGGATGAAGGTTCATGTTCCAGCAGGACAATAACCCTAAACATACTGCTAAAGCTACACTGGAGTGGTTTAAAGGGAAACGTTTAAATGTCTTGGAATGGCCTAATCAAAGCCCAGACCTCAATCCAATTGAGAATCTGTGGCATAACTTGAAGATTGCTGTGCACCAATGCAACCCATCTAACTTGGAGCAGTTTCGCCTTGAGGAATGGGCAACAATCCCAGTGGCTAGATGTGCTAAGCTAATAGAGACATACCCCAAGAGACTTGCAGCTGTAATTGCAGCAAAAGGTGGCTCTACAAAGTATTGACTTTTGGGGTGTGTGTGTGAATACTTATGCACATTCCAGATTTCTGTTTTTTCATCTTAATTATTGTTTGTGTCACAATAAAACAACAATTTTCACCTTTAAAGTGGTCGGCATGTTGTGTAAATCAAATGGTGCTAATCCTCCAAAAATCCATTGTAATTCCAATTTATAATGAGACAAAACAGGACAAACACCAAGGGGGATAAATACTTTTGCAAGGCACCGTAAGTGTGTGTGTGTGTGTGTGTCAGATCTGTGTGTCTCCCTCCATTACAGTGCACACCCATCTATTCAGTCATGTAAATGACTCTTGTGTAAAGAGAAAAAAGGGTTTTGCTTTGGGGAGTCGGCGGTCGAACATCGGATCATCTCTAAGGCCACACCTCCTTCCCTGGGACAGGCAGGCACAGAGGCCACACCTCATTGTGACTGACAGAAATGGAAGCCACACCTCCTTCACTGTAACTGACAGGCACAGAGGCCACACCTCCTTCACTGTAACTGACAGGCACAGAGGCCACACTTCCTTCACTGTAACTAACTAACAGGCATGGAGGCCACACCTCCATTGTGACTGACAGAAAAAGAAGCCACACCTCCTTCACTGTAACTGGCAAGCACAGAGGCCACATCTCCTCCATTGTGACTGACAGAAAAAGAAGCCACACCTCCTTCACTGTAACTGACAGGCACAGAGGCCACACCTCCTTCACTGTAACTGTCAGGCACAGAGGCCACACCTCCTTCACTGTAACTGACAGGCACAGAGGCCACACCTTCTCCATTGTGACTGACAGAAACAGAAGCCACACCTCCTTCACTGTAACTGACAGGCACAGAGGCCGCACCTCCTTCACTGTAACTGACAGGCACAGAGGCCACACCTCCTTCACTGTAACTGACAGGCACAGAGGCCGCACCTCCTTCACTGTAACTGACAGGCACAGAGGCCGCACCTCCTTCACTGTAACTGACAGGCACAGAGGCCGCACCTCCTTCACTGTAACTGACAGGCACAGAGGCCGCACCTCCTTCACTGTAACTGATAGGCACAGAGGCCACACTTCCTTCACTGTAACTAACTAACAGGCATGGAGGCCACACCTCCATTGTGACTGACAGAAAAAGAAGCCACACCTCCTTCACTGTAACTGGCAAGCACAGAGGCCACATCTCCTCCATTGTGACTGACAGAAAAAGAAGCCACACCTCCTTCACTGTAACTGACAGGCACAGAGGCCACACCTCCTTCACTGTAACTGTCAGGCACAGAGGCCACACCTCCTTCACTGTAACTGACAGGCACAGAGGCCACACCTTCTCCATTGTGACTGACAGAAACAGAAGCCACACCTCCTTCACTGTAACTGACAGGCACAGAGGCCGCACCTCCTTCACTGTAACTGACAGGCACAGAGGCCACACCTCCTTCACTGTAACTGACAGGCACAGAGGCCGCACCTCCTTCACTGTAACTGACAGGCACAGAGGCCGCACCTCCTTCACTGTAACTGACAGGCACAGAGGCCGCACCTCCTTCACTGTAACTGACAGAAACAGAAGCCACACCTCCTTCACTGTAACTGACAGGCACAGAGGCCACACCTCCTTCACTGTAACTGACAGGCACAGAGGCCACACCTCCTTCACTGTAACTGACAGGCACACAGGCCGCACCTCCTTCACTGTAACTGACAGGCACAGAGGCCGCACCTCCTTCACTGTAACTGACAGGCACAGAGGCCGCACCTCCTTCACTGTAACTGACAGGCACAGAGGCCGCACCTCCTTCACTGTAACTGACAGGCACAGAGGCCGCACCTCCTTCACTGTAACTGACAGGCACAGAGGCCGCACCTCCTTCACTGTAACTGACAGGCACAGAGGCCGCACCTCCTTCACTGTAACTGACAGGCACAGAGGCCGCACCTCCTTCACTGTAACTGACAGGCACAGAGGCCGCACCTCCTTCACTGTAACTGACAGGCACAGAGGCCGCACCTCCTTCACTGTAACTGACAGGCACAGAGGCCGCACCTCCTTCACTGTAACTGACAGGCACAGAGGCCGCACCTCCTTCACTGTAACTGACAGGCACAGAGGCCGCACCTCCTTCACTGTAACTGACAGGCACAGAGGCCGCACCTCCTTCACTGTAACTGACAGGCACAGAGGCCGCACCTCCTTCACTGTAACTGACAGGCACAGAGGCCGCACCTCCTTCACTGTAACTGACAGGCACAGAGGCCGCACCTCCTTCACTGTAACTGACAGGCACAGAGGCCGCACCTCCTTCACTGTAACTGACAGGCACAGAGGCCGCACCTCCTTCACTGTAACTGACAGGCACAGAGGCCGCACCTCCTTCACTCTCTTTCAACTCCACTCTAACACTGCCTCTCATTTTGCTTGCTTTTCTTCATGCTGCCTTTTTTTTTTTCCACTGTGTGCTTTCAGCCCCCTGAGGGATCCGGAATGTTGGCCCTCTTCCTGAACTTATAGTCAGAGGAACGTGTGTGTGTGTGTGTGTGTGTGTGTGTGTATACACGCGTGTGCATGTGTGTTAGTTAGGGTAACGCCCTTGGCATGATATCATTTCTCTGTCTTTTTTTTTTCTCTTCCTCCTTTCCCAAACTCCAGCCTCAGCTCACATCTATTTAGAGTTAGAGAAGGCAGTTCTCCGCTCCACTGCACAGAGACATGAGTGTCATCTTTCCCTCCAAAACACACCTTCACCTTTCTTTCAGCTCATACATATATATTTTCTCTCTCTCTCTCTCTCTCTCTCTCTCATTACATCTCCGTTCCATTCAGTTCATTTGAGGTGTTTCATCAGCATGACAAACAAACCTTGGGGTAACGAATTAGATGAATCGTGTCGGGGATGAGGCTGATAAAACTGAAGGCATGAAACGAGTCCATCACAGTGTAGAAAACAAAGCACAGATATTACAAATAGATTCACAAGTTGTTAGTGTTTGTGATTTGATGATGATCTCTGTATGACTCGCTCACCAAATTCAAGGAATGTTAATGTTTTCCGGGAGATTATATCAGGGACGCGCGCGCGCGTGTGTGTGTCTAAGTGTCTAAGCCATTCACTGGCCATTGAATTTGATTCACTGTTTTCTGCAGCGAATTGTAAACCTCAGCTGTCATGTTAACTCCGTAAAGCTGTGTGACATTTCATAGAGGAATGAATCGTATCGTAAATAGATAAAAAACATCTCGTTTCTACACACACACACGCATCCATGGTATAGGCTTTTTGCCTGTTTGAGCCCATTAATTGAAAGTACTTTACAAACCAGAGCACTGCCTCTGAAGAGGATTTAAGACCTCACCAGGGAGCCATAAGAAGAAAGTACACACACACTGCTAAATTTACAGTACATCATCTAACTAAAGAGATATCACCCATACAGACTCGTCTTATATCGACTAATCTATAGCTCCATGTCCTGGTGAGTTTGGCTATTTTTGGATTTTATTAGGGTGAGCTTTCTTTCTTTCTTTTTCTGGAGTTTGTGATATTTACCCTCGACTTGGGCATCCTGCTGGTCAGGTTCAACAAAGCACAAACCTTTTTTGCTTGCTCTATCTACAAATTTCTGCGTGTAGTTAACGTGCCCAGGCGCCGTGCGTGTATCAGGCTGTCCGTTTCCTTGAAGAATTCCATTGAAATCCCAAACACTGTGTCTTTGAAGCACCGAGAACCTGCGAAGCTCATTATAGGGCCAATAAAATGCTATTTTCGACTCGATCACAGAAAGAGCGCCATGTCTGGATGTGTACGTGCCTTTTGGAAATTGATGCATGTAATGTCATTTATTTTTATTCAGACTTATTGACACACAACTGAAAAATATATAAAAATCAAACAGTATTCAGAGGACTTGTAGGTTATGTGTCCTAGATATAACAGGTATGGGAATTAAATGTGTATCAATCTTTTGAAATCAACTGTATGTGTTTGCTAGAAGCTTGTGTGTGTGTGTTGACAATAGCTTATCTCCCTAAGCTTCACACACTGGCTAATCCAAATCAGGTCACGGTAGCGCACACGTGCGCGCATACACACACACACACACACACCTCATCTGCCTCATTTCCGGCTGCAAAGAACAGGCACTCGTGAGGAGAGAGGTGATGGAGAGAGAAACGACTGGGTGGCTTTAGTTGTTCATCAAACACATTTCTGCTAGGCAGCCTTGAGCTGACATGTCTGATTTAATCATTTGCTCAAGATTGTGTGTGTGTGTGTGTGTGTGTGTGTGTGTGTGTGTGTGTGTGTGAGGCATGTGGAGGCACATTGTTCTATAACAAACTTGATAACCTCAGACAGGGAGCCTGAACCTGAGTGACCTTTATGTGTACGGTGTATATATGCACACTTTCTCACTTAAACCACTCTCTCTCTCTCTGTGCAGGGGTCTTGTGGAACTTGTCCTCCTGTGACGCTGTTAAGATGACAATCGTCCACGATGCCTTAACAACTCTTACCAACACTGTGATCATTCCCCACTCGGGCTGGAGCAGCTCATCCTACGACGACGACCACAAGCTCAAATTCCACTCGTCACTCGTGCTGCGTAACACCACCGGCTGCCTGAGGTACAAACAGCCCTGCAGCTCCCCCTGCTGGACGAGCAGAGTTTTACACACACACGAACATGCAAAAATTTCTCTCGGGCTGCTCTCAGTCTGATAGGATATGCCGAAGTTTCCTAGTAGACCTTGAAGAGGATCATTATTAACTCCTTATTAACCTCACTTGCTCGGTCTTTACGGGAAAATATCATACCGAGGTCTTGACCGTACAGACCGAGCCGTCGACGAACGCCGTGCAAAATACCTCGGTCTGATATTTTCTCATAAAGACCGAGCAAGCGAGGTTAATAAGGAGTTCATTATACAGCTTTTTTTTATTTCTAAGATTAAAATCGACGCTCGTTATAACGAGGCGTGACGCTGCTTTCAGTCACGTCGTATTTGTAACGTAGTCGAGTCACGCATGCAGAATAAACAGCTAGTGGTTTCGAAACTGCATTTCTGTTAGCAGTTAGCACTTTCTGAAAGCTCTTCGTTGCTCATTTCACGAATAACTCACTGACTCTTGTTTGTCTTTTGTGTTTCGGCTGTTTTTGATTTCCAGTTCATCTTTTTTTGTCGTTTTGTTTTGTGCAACCTTGAAAGCCGGTGCCTTGGAAAGAAAGTCCGTAATCACCCACGGGCATTATGGGAAATTCTGTATCTTCCTTTAAGTCGCGCATAAGAAAGAAGGATCTTGGATCTGACACGATCTGCATGTCAAAGTTAGGACTTAGAAACTAAGTTTTGTAGTATATATTTAAGATTTATCGTTTATATTTAAGATTATAGACAGAAATATATATATTTTTTTCACGGTCCAAATCCTGCGCTCTGATTGGCTGGCGAGCGGGTCTGTATCCTACGGTACGGACCCCGGTTACGGACCTCTGGCGATTCGCTCGTTCACAACAACAACAAACATAGTAGCATTTTTTGTCAACATTATCTTTTTTAAATAAGATTTATTTATAAGATTATCAAAAATCTTATAAATTTTTGCCAGCATTTCTCAGGAGAATAGCATTAATTTTACAGCATGGATAGCGATAACGACAGTGTTCACAGCGAAAGCGAGTTTTACTGCCCTGAGGAAGAAGAAATAAAAGAAAACATTTCAGGAGAAAGCTAAAAACCTGTAACTGTTGCTAACGCCGAGCAAAAACATGGCTGAATCCTGAATGACTCAGTTTTGTATAAATGGGGAACTACATAGGCGGCAAAATGTAGTTTTTTTCCTGCCATGGAAGTGCACTTGTATACCGAGGAGGAAGCCATTTGCATTACAGCCGTGAATGAGGATTCAAAATGGCGGCTCGGCTCGGTTTTCCCTTTCGGGCGCTCTCGTTTTCTGTTAGAATTTGGTAAAGAAAAAAATAAATATATTATTTACCAGCTTAAGGTCGGTCCGTATGGTGAAATACCGTGACCTCAGCCTTGAATACTGACCTCGGCCCAGAGGACCTCGCTCAGTACTTTCAAGACCTCAGTCACGGTATTTCACCATACGGACCTCCCAGCTGGTAAATAACATATACATATTTGGGATTTTATTCATATTTATTTATAGCTAGTATCCCCACATAATAGGCTACTCGTGGTCAGTTATAAGTTTGACACTTTAATAAAGTTGTTGATTGATTGATTGATTGATTGATTGATTGATTGATTGATTGATTGATTGGAAGCAAACCTGATGGCCATGTTTGTTTACAAATTGTCCCAGTCGCTCGCTAGCATGGAAGTTTTACGTCTCCGACGTGTGACGTCATGTTGTCTTGACATCCATGCAATATCATAAACCGTATTCAACGCTCATTCTCCATTGGGTAGAGTGACATACTGTAATACACGCAGGATAAGCGATATGCTAACAGTATTGCATGCTGTCAAACCAAATGAACGGAACCCGCTAGAAGGGAATAGAACACATGTTTTTAGGATCAGGACACTTCGTCCAATGACCATTTCGTCCAAACCCTTTTTCATACGCACTATCAATTATTTCATACATGTGACAAGATCGAGATATAAACAACCCGTAATTTATTTATTTATATAACGGAGTGCATTAAGCAGGTTTATGACCGCGTCTCCATGTAATAAATGGAAATTAACAAAATGTAAAATATAACAACCACCACCTCAATAAACTCATGCTTAAATCGTGATTTATATACCTAATAACCTGTATGTACCTCACGCTGTCAGAGAGCGGTCGGAGACGGATGCAAGTGCAGAAGTAACGTTTATTAACGATTGTGAAAACACACAGGTAAACACTCCAAAAGGGCAGGCGATCTCGTAAACGTGAAACTAGCAAAAGGTCGGGCGAGGCACAAACAGGCTAAATCAGGAAAAGATGAAAACAGAAACTAAGAACAGGAAACAGGATCCAAAACCCTGGGAATCTACACAGGAGAATAAGGCTCAGTAATGCGCGCTGACGTGGTGCAATACTTCGTACTGAATGTGCGTTTTCTCAGTCTTTATATAGGCACACTGATGCCTTTTGATCATGTGCAGGTGAGCCTCACCTGCACATGATCAAGAGGCATCAGCGTGCCTATATAAAGACTGAGAAAAGGAAAGGCACGTTTTCTCTTATCTGGATATCATATCTCATATCCCGCACTTGCCAAGGACATCTGACTACAAGTCCGAGTCCAGGTTTTCTATGTAATTTAGTCTAATAAAAACAAACGCAGCCAAAGTTGACACTCGCTGATTCCCATCATTTCCGGTTTCGTTTTCATTTTCCAAAAATGTCTCTTGCGTCGGTCAGATTCCATTGAGAATTCCTCCTTTTTTCGAACAAACAAGTACCTGAAATATAAAATAATTGACAAGCGCGTATGAAAAAGGCATTGGACGAAATGACCTGTATCCTTTTTATCCCATCAAAAAAGTGTCCTGTGTGTATAATAATACATTTTATACGATGTTTATCGTTGAAATTGTTCCACAAGTCATGAGTGTTTATGATCTGAATCGTCGACAGTTAGATACAAAAATATTATGTTCAGCAGGGATGCCATGATAGACTTTGGCACAAACAAACCAAAAAAAAAACCCATTTAGACTGTTCAGCCTTATTCCAAATGGAGTTGGTCGACGAAGAAATGGCTAATGTAGCAAATCAGGTAATCGCACGACTACCAGATGAGCATAATGCAGCCTGCATGCATTAATCACACACTCGCTTGCAAATTAATCATTTGGCTCAGCAGTGGCTTTACCAACATCCCTATTGTTAATCAGTACTCAGAATGAAATGTACAAGTAAGAGCTTTTCAAATCACACGTCTTGCGTTCGGTTTTAATCAGATCCGTGGCGGAAGCCAGACAGGAGAATATGTGCTTCAGTATACTTGGTAAATTTAGTGCAGAACTACGGAAGCAGACTTCAGATACCAGACATGCCTTGGCTCATTGGCTGCAATTGTTTTAAAGAGGTTCATTTTTGTAAATTAAACGTCTGATAGTTGTGCAGTTGTGTTGTACAGACAGGCAACAATCGAAATCGCTGGGGGGTAAATATTCATGTAGTACACAGAAGAGCTCTCGGAGATCACGTCCATCTCATATAGTACACATGGACACACACGGAGTCTCCCGCCCCTTCTCACACACTGAACTCAAGAGCTTTTGCTCACGTCGCATGTGTGCATGAGCTTTCATTACATCTCGGATATGAAAATATGGTGAGGTGATGACCCCTGGCTTGCTTGTTGCCATAGGAACCTGAGCTCGGCAGGAGAGGAGGCCAGGAAGCAGATGCGTTGCTGCGAAGGACTCGTCGACTCGCTGCTGTACGTCATCAAAGCCTGCGTCAGCACCGCCGACTTCGACAGCAAGGTATGTACACTTCGAGACCTGTCGATTTATTATAATATTTCCAGTCAAGTCGCAGAGTCTGCACACCCCTTCCGCCTTCTCCACGTTTTATTACGTTACAGACTTATTCTACAATAGATTGAGTTCATTTTTTGCCTCAAACATCTACACACAATCACTAATAATTACAAAGTGAAAACAGGTTTGTAGAAAATATGCAATTTTATTTTACTGACAAAAACAGATTATTTAGGGGTTACACATCTGTACACGGGCGGCACGGTGGTGTAGTGGTTAGCGCTGTCGCCTCACAGCAAGAAGGTCCGGGTTCGAGCCCCATGGCCGGCGAGGGCCTTTCTGTGCGGAGTTTGCATGTTCTCCCCGTGTCCGCGTGGGTTTCCTCCGGGTGCTCCGGTTTCCCCCACAGTCCAAAGACATGCAGGTTAGGTTAACTGGTGACTCTAAATTGACCGTAGGTGTGAATGTGAGTGTGAATGGTTGTCTGTGTCTATGTGTCAGCCCTGTGATGACCTGGCGACTTGTCCAGGGTGTACCCCGCCTTTCGCCCGTAGTCAGCTGGGATAGGCTCCAGCTTGCCTGCGACCCTGTAGAACAGGATAAAGCAGCTAGAGATAATGAGATGAGATGAGACGAGACAAGACATCTGTACACACCCTTAGCCGAATACTTGGTTGATGCACCTTTGGCAGCATCAAGGCGTCTTGGAAAAGAAGCTACAAGCTTGGCACACTCGTTTCTGGACATTCCTCTTGGCATATCCTTGCAAGCTCTGTCAGGTTGGATGGGCAGCATTGGTACACAGCCATTTTCAGCTTCTTCCACAGATGTTCAATTGGATTCAGGTCTGGGCTCTGGCTGGGCTACTCAAGGACATTCACAGACTTTCTCCGAAGCCACTCCTTTGTTCTCTTGGCTGTGTGCTTCGGGTCGTTGTCATGTTGGAAGGTAAACCTTCGCCCCAGTCTGAGGTCCAGAGCGCTCTGGAGACGGGTTTTCTTCAAGGATCCCGGTGTACTTAGCTGCATTCGTCTTTCCCTCTATCAGGACTTGTCGCCCCGTTCCCGCTGCTAAAAAACATCCCCACATCATGATGCTGCCACCGCCATGCTTCACTGTAGGGATGGCATTAGCCAGGTGATGGAGTGGTGCCTGGTTTCCTCCAGACGTGACGCTTGGTATTCAGGCCAAAAAGTTCAATTTTGGTTTCATCAGACCAGAGAATCTTGTTTCTCATGGTTTTAGAGTCCTCTAGGTGCCTTTTGGCAAACTCCAAGCAGGCCATCATGTGCCTTTTACGAAGGAGTGGCTTCCGTCTGGCCACTCTACCATAAAGGCCTGATTTGTGGAGTGCTGCCTGGATGGTTGATCTTCTGAAAGGTTCTCCCATCTCCACAAGGATACGCTGGAGCTCTGTCAGAGTGACCCTCGGGTTCCTGCTCACCTCCCTGGCCAAGGCCCATCTTCCCCAATCGCTCAGTTTGCCCGGGCGGCCAGGTCTAGGAAGATTCTTGGTGGTTCCAAACTTCTTCCATTTATGAATGATGGTGGCCACTGTGCTCTTTGGGACTTGTAAAGCTTCAGCAATTTTTCCGTACCCTTCTCCAGATCTATGCCTTGGCACAATCCTGTTTCTGAGGTCTGCAGATAATTCCTTTGACCCCATGGCCTGGAGTTTGCTCTGACATGCACTGTCAACTGTGGGACCTTATACAGGCAGGTGTTGGTAATCCCCAATCATGTCCAATCAATTGAATTTACCACAGGTGGACTCCAATTAAGTTGTAGAAACATCTCAAGCAGTATCAGTGGAAATAAAATGCACCTCAGCTCACTTTTGGGTGTCATATCAAAGGGTGTGCACACTTATTTTACATTTTGATTTTTAATAAATTAGCACAAATGTCTAAAAACCTGCTTTCACTTTGTCATTATGGGCTACTTTGTGTAGAATTTTGTGACAAAAAATGAACTCGATCTATTGTCGAATAAGTCTGTAATGTAATAAAACATTGAGAAGGTGAAAGGGGTGTGCAGACTTTCTGGCTTGACTGTCCAAAGAGGAGAAAGCGATAACTCGATAAGCTAACTTATTTTGATATCTCTGTCGCATGCTTTGTATTATCAGACCATACAGTGGGCGGCAGGTTACTGAAAGACATTGGGATGAATAGCGAGAAAGAGAACTCGGTATTTATTTTTGTCGTTGACCCTTTTTCAGCATCGACCCATATACGTCTTCCATACAGAACACGTCCTACCGCATAGGCGCGCACGCCGCAGAGGGGGAAGCTTTCTACGTGATATAACAGAAACCCTATGCTTTAACACTTGAACATGCTATAGTTATTAAAGCTTTCAAGTCTTTAAGGCAGGGTCGAATCCCCACTGGATATTCCCAGTGCATTCCTGCCTGCTGCTAGTGTCCTTCATCTCTCATTATTACATTACATTAGCTCTGATCTCGATCCTCCTCCCTCCTTCCCAGCACAGATATGCTGAATTAAAGTCATTTGTTTAGGTTTTGCTGTCCCGAGCTGCTCCTGTCTGCTCTCCAGCATCAGGAGGGATTTTTGTGAAACTGAAGACGATCGTTTTCTTGTAACGAAGGCAGAAGACGTTTATTCTTACTTCTGTTGACCTTTTTTCCCCCCACATTAAGGCCAATTTATGCTGACAACCCAGTCTTCGCAGATGGCGTCGCAGACGCTCTGCGCGCACCTCCCAAAAATTGTGACCACCGCAGACAGCCTCGCAGACAAGAGGGGTCTGATTGGTCCACTCTACAGCCGCTGTACACGCACTTCCGCTTCCCTACTTTCCCGGTTTGTTTTGTTTTCACAACCGCCATTTTTAAAAACACGAGCGAAGATGGAGCAGCACGAAGAGCGGTTGATCGAGGAAGTGAGGAAGTACGTACATCTATACGACTCCAGTTCTAGTCATTATAAGTAACCGGAGGATAAACACTCCACTAACCACACCCACCAACTACTCCTAGCGATTCCGTGACTTCGTGCCCCCTTGCGTTGTGGCGGTGAATAACATCGCACACGCCTATTACTCCCCGCTCAACGATAAATTACAACTGTCTGCGAAAAGCTATCTGCGAAAGCCTTGTCGCAAGAGCATGCAGAGCCCCTGAGTCCTCGGTTGAGTAATAAGGGTTCGAATCATGGGTGGGGATAGCCATTTTGTTCATTGTTGAATGGTTATGCTAATGGGAAAAAGTGGACTAAATAGTCTTGATCGATGATGCTATAATTTTGCAGTCAGCAGCCAGTGTGTGGGTTTGTTTGTTTTTGTTTGTTTGTTTGTTTTGGGTCATAAAACCTGATATTTTCTGAGGATACAGAATGCTAACGGAGGATTTAGTACTGTAAACTGATGAAATCCTTAGACTGTTTCTTGTTTCATTATGGCTGGTTTTTTTTGTTGTTGTTGACTCTTGGTGGTTTTATTTATTTATTTATTTTTTTATTGCTTTATTGGGCATGACTTCTCACATCAAATTACAAAAATACAAAAATAAATGAGCAAAATAAATAAATAAATAAATAAATAAATAAAAATAACTGACAAGAAAGCCACCCAAAGGGGTCGGCACGAACGGGACCCGAAAGTACCCATGCGAGGCACCGCCCAAATAATTAAAACTATGTATAAATGAATAAACACAATTAAGGTAAGCTAAAAAAGGACAATTAACATGATACAGATATTAAACTCTAACGATGACAAGGGCACGATCTCACAAACGACCAAGTGCACGGCCGATCGACATCGAAAGTGTTTTCCAGAAGGTGGAACAAGGTTTGCCTGACGTAGGTTTGAAAAGAGGTCGGAGTAGAAAAACAGATTTTAGGGGCATAGTTACAAGTAGAGTTCCACAGTTTGACAATTCTATTAAAATATTTTAATTTCATCATGGTACAGATTTTATACATTGTCTTGTCGTTATAGTCAACAGAATCGACGACCTTTTACAAGCTGCTCATTGATTAGATTTTTCTCAATTTTCTAATCCAAAGCCGGTTCATATTTTGATCCAAGTCGCTCAAAGAACATCTCAAGCAATCACCTTTACGTCTCTTTCTTCTCTCCCGTTTTGTTATTTTCGCTCTCAGATTGTGGAGAACTGTATTTGCACTCTGAGGAATCTCTCGTACCGGTTGGAGCTGGAGATGCCACCTTCACGGCTGATGGATAACCAGGAGACAGACGGCTTGCTGGGGACTGAGTCACCCAGCAAAGAGGCAGACTCCAGCTGCTGGGGCAGGAAGAGGAAGAAAAAGAAGAAGAGTGTACAGGAGGACCAGGTGAGCCACCAGAGACTCTGTTTTCCTCATCCGCCCTTGCTGTAACGTTCTAATAAAGAAATATCAAACGGCTGTGATTCAGCATAGGCGAGAAGTCGATATTATTCGGTAATATCGCTTTTAGACAAAAAAGTAATATTGAGTAACTGACAAACGTTCTGTTTATTTTTGCTCTGCGAGTGCAAATGGATCCCAAAGAAACCACATTCACTTTCTAGCACATCAGCGACCTCGCTAGCTCACACTGATTTGTACGTTCCAGTTAAAGGTGTTTCCGGGATAATCGGCGTCCCTGCTTCTTTTTCATCTTCGTCTGACGAGCTTTCATATTTTAAGTCAAAAGTTATATTCTTGAAAAGTATTCTTTGGCACGTCCACTGATGATGACGCTAATATTACTGTAGTAACCGTTTCAAACTAGGAAGTGGGATTTGATGTGGTGAACTCAGACTATGCACACAGTGAAACATTATAGGAAATACAAGCGCTCTTGGAAAGCCACTTGACCAATCAAATTAGTGGACTGGAACTAACAGTCGTATAAAGAGTGTTTGGCTCTCTCTTTTTTTTTTTTTTCCTTAATATCTATCTACAGTGCTGAGCGTAAATGAGTGCACCCCCTTTGAAAAGTAACATTTTAAACAATATCTCAATGAACACAAACAATTTCCAAAAGTTTAATATAACATCTGTTTAACTTATAACATGAAAGTAAGGCTAATAATATAACTTAGATTACACATTTTTAAGTTTTACTCAAATTAGGGTGGTGCACAAATGAGTACACCCCACAACAACAACTACTACATCTAGTACTTTGTATGGCCGCCATGATTTTTAATGACAGCACCAAGTCTTCTAGGCATGGAATGAACAAGTTGGCGACATTTTGCAGCATCAGTCTTTTTCCATTCTTCAACAGTGACCTCTTTTAGTGACTGGATGCTGGATGGAGAGTGATGCTCAACTTGTCTCTTCAGAATTCCCCAAAGAAAATAATTTCTTTCCACCACAATGGTGAAGGCTACAAGAAGATCAGCAAAGCTTTACTTATCAGTCAGAATACTGTAGCAAAAGTGGCACAAAAATTTAAGAAAGATGGAACTGCAACCATCTCACAGAGACGTCCAGGTCGTCCACGGAAGTTAACACCTCAACAGGAGCGTCTTCTGATGAGAAGGGTTGAAGAAAATCGGCATGCAAGTTCACTGGAGTTAGCTAAAGAAGTAGAAAGCCAAACTGGGGTGACTATTTCCCGTGACACAATACGGTGTACACTGCAGAGGAATGGCATGCATGGATGCCGTCCACGAAAGAAGCCTCTCCTAAAGCCCAGGCACAAAAAAGCCCGCCTAGAGTTTGCCAGGGCCCATGCTGACAAAGATGAAGACTACTGGGACTCTATACTCTGGAGTGATGAGACCAAGATAAATGTTTTTGGAACTGATGGCTTCAAAACTGTATGGCGTCGCAAAGGTGAGGAATACAAAGAAAAATGCCTGGTGCCTACAGTGAAACATGGTGGTGGCAGTGTCCTTATGTGGGGCTGCATGAGTGCTGCTGGTGTCAGGGAGCTGCATTTCATTGATGGCATCATGAATTCACAGACGTATTGCTCTATACTGAAAGAGAAGATGCTACCATCACTCCGTGCCCTTGGTCGTCGTGCACTTTTCCAACATGACTAAACACACATCTAAGGCCACTGTTGGATTTCTGAAGAAGAACAGGGTGAAAGTGATTCAGTGGCCAAGTATGTCTCCTGATCTGAACCCAATCGAACACCTATGGGGAATTCTGAAGAGACAAGTTGAGCATCGCTCTCCATTCAGCATCCAGTCACTAAAAGAGGTCGTTGTTGAAGAATGGAAAAAGATTGATGTTGCAAAATGTCGCCAACTTGTTCATTCCATGCCTAGAAGACTTGGTGCGGTCATTAAAAATCATGGAGGCCATACAAAGTACTAGATGTAGTAGTTTTTGTTGTGGGGTGTACTCATTTATGCTGAGCACTGTATATATGCACACTGTAAAAGTCTTCGGCACATGTAAAGAAATGCTGTCGGCCAAAAATGGCTTAAAAATAATGAAATGAAATGTTTCAATATTAAAAAAAATACTATAAACAGTACTCAGTAAACCATAATAAATGAAACAAAGTCAGTATTTGGTGTGAGACGACCCTTTGGTTTAAAAAAAAAAAAAAAAATAGTAGTCTGAGGTCCAGCGAGTGCAGTTTTATGCAGAAATGAGCTGTAGGTTTTACTGAGCATCTTACAGAACCAGCCCCAGTTCTTCTGGACACTTTGACTCACACTCACTTCTTCATTTTGCACCAAAAATTTCCCAGTAGCCTTCATTATGTTTTCTTTTTTAATCTGGAACGTGCTCTCTTATGGAATATGCTGCTCAGACATATTACAGACATTTTTTTTCTGTAGCGTTTAATTTTGTGCTGGAAAATGAAGGAACGGGGGCGGCACGGTGGTGTAGTGGTTAGCGCTGTCGCCTCACAGCAAGAAGGTCCAGGTTCGAGCCCCGTGGCCGGCGAGGGCCTTTCTGTGCGGAGTTTGCATGTTCTCCCCGTGTCCACGTGGGTTTCCTCCGGGTGCTCCGGGTTCCCCCACAGTCCAAAGACATGCAGGTTAGGTTAACTGGTGCCTCTAAATTGACCGTAGGTGTGAATGTGAGTGTGAATGGTTGTCTGTGTCTATGTGTCAGCCCTGTGATGACCTGGCGACTTGTCCAGGGTGTACCCCGCCTTTCGCCCGTAGTCAGCTGGGATGGGCTCCAGCTTGCCTGTGACCCTGTAGAACAGGATAAAGCAGCTACAGATAATAAGATGAGATGAGAAAGTGAAGGAACGTTTGGACTCTGAAATGTTTTCGTAATGGTTTGACTCAATAATGTAGAAGTCATAAAATAGAAATTGATAAAAGTTTGTATTAAAAAAAAAAATATATATATATATATATATATATATATATATATATATATATGTAGAGTGCCGAAGACTTTTGCACAGGACTGGGTATATTAAAGAGCTCTCATTCGGGTTGAACAGCAATCAGTGTCAGTTTAATCACCTTGAACAAGTTATTTGTTCCCATTTCTTTATTTGGAATCGCACTGAAATGGCTTGGATTGTTTATTTGCAGTCAGTCGAAGTAATCAGGAATAATCGCCATAGCAAATCACAACACTGAAAGAATTCTGCAGTCTCTGGCAGTATATTAGAGCAGGACGTGCCATAGATATGTAGTGTCGTCTATACAGTAGTTTCAGCAGCTCACGTCATCTGCTCATTGGGAGCAGGACTGATTATCACTACCCTGTAGTAAGTGTATGAATTAAATATCCTTTGCTGGCTGTGTGTGTCTGAGTGCATCTTATTTAAAAGTAGACGGCCTTTCGATTTCATAAAATCGGTGAAATTTAGTTCCGTCTGAAATGTGGTGATTGTGATAGATGTTTATTTCTGTAATATCTCACAAAATATCAGGCCATTCTGTGGCTGGGAAGTTACTTAATTTGAGAGGATTAAAGAAAATAATGTGCATGAAATTGCTCGCTTGGTGCAGTCAAGCAGACAGAGGAAGTCCGTGTGCGCATGCGCAGGTTTACCTTCTTCTTCTTTTGGGTTTTACGGCAGCTGGCATCCACAGTGTCGCATTACTGCCATCTACAGGTTTGCCTTTGAGCGTGCACTGACAGTTCCATCATTCTGTCGCTAAACGAACAGCTGATCACACCGAGGTGCTCGCTGAGCGCCGATATTTATTAGTTTGGTCCTGCGTTTCCTTTCCTTCGTATATAACATATCGTCTTTTCTTCTCACTTTTTTTCTGTTACTGTAGTCGGTCTTTCACGCTTCATTCACACACTCACGTCCTCCATTTTTCTCTCCTGTTTCAAATTTGTATCCCACAATGCCTTGCGCAAACGAGGAAAGCCCACCACGTGATGCGTGACGTAGTATGTTGTATTAGCAGGATTGACTTAAGTGCCCTTGAGCAAGGCACCTAACCCCCAACCGCTCTGGCAAGAGTGGTGGCGTACCTTGTGTCTGATTAGCCAAAGAAAAACTGATGATGTGATCATCAGTTCGGGCATTGAACCTGACCAACTGAACTGAATGTTGTATTGCGTCATGGTGAAGCAGGAAAAAATAGCGGAGAATTTCGGGCCACGTGGAGAGAAATTCATTAATTGTTCTGTTAAAAAAACGAATAAAATTGGAAGTCTGTGATTCGAATTCAGTAGCTTTCGGTCCACTAAAGAAAAATAATATTTGGGTGTCGGGAAAATTCTTTTTATGACCTACACTTGAAAAATCTGAAAGGCAGTACAGCTTTAAACTATGCTCTGGCAGACAGTAAGTGATAAAACATGCTCATGCTCTTGCGCTCATTTTCTAGAAAGAATGTATGACCTGTGTAATTTAACAGCGTTGGCTGCATTCAGTTTAATGTCTGCTATAACAATTAATCTCCTTCTTTAGTGGTGTAACCTCCTGAGAACCAACCCATAGACTTGTGTCCTCTGTAGTTGACGTTTGTTTTACTCTTACTCTTTCAAGCTTTTCACTTGAATCCTGGTGTCTTGTAAAGAGTACATCCTGGGCTTTCCAATGATATATCATGTGACTCGGAGGGTTGCTGGGAAATTCCTAGTAAGGAAATCACAACAAAAGAGAAATTGAGAGACACATTTTTTTTCTTGGTTCCCAGGAGGGTAGTAGTTAAGGATTTGCTGATAATATCGTACATGCGTGCTGTGTTTTTCAGTGGGACGGCGTGGGGCCGATCCCCGGTTTCTCCAAGTCTCCTAAAGGCGCTGAGATGCTGTGGCACCCTGCAGTGGTGAAGCCTTACCTCACGCTTCTGGCCGAGAGCTCCAACCCCGCAACACTAGAGGGCGCTGCTGGCTCACTGCAGAATCTTTCAGCTGGGAACTGGAAGGTACGTTGTGTTTTGTGCAAAGCGTAATTACAGAATGCAAACAGCGAGTAATATTTTCACTAGCTCCAGCGTTCATAATTAAACACTCAGATTGTCAAGTCAACCCCACTCTGTTCTCGTGCAGTTCTCAGCGTATATCCGCGCAGCAGTGCGGAAAGAGAAAGGTTTGCCCATCCTGGTGGAGCTGCTGAGGATGGATAACGACCGGGTGGTGTGTTCTGTCGCCACAGCGCTCAGAAACATGGCACTGGACGTCAGGAACAAGGAGCTGATCGGTCAGAGAGAGCTTCTGTCTTTGGAACTTCTAGACAAGCTGCTGCAAATTTAAATTGCCATTGAATATATATTTGTGTGTGTGTAAAACAGGGAAGTATGCGATGCGAGACTTGGTGAACCGGCTGCCCGGAGGAAGCACCACTCAGCTGTCTGATGAAACCGTAGCAGCCATTTGCTGCACGCTCCACGAGGTCTCCAGCAAAAACATGGAGAACGCCAAAGCTCTCGCCGACACGGGAGGCATCGAGAAACTCGTCAACATCACCAAGGGACGTGGAGAAAGGTCTGCAGAACTCAGGCTCGCACACATTCATACACAACGCTTAAACGAATCCGGTTTCCTGCTAATTAGACAGATTAGAATGAAGGCAGTGACTGAGTGTTAACATCACGCAGCTAATGAACCCTGCTCGCTGTTTAGCAGCTGTAGATGATGATTGATCGGTCGTGTGTTTGCCTGTGCTGTAGGTACTCGATGAAGGTGGTGAAGGCTGCAGCGCAGGTGCTCAACACACTGTGGCAGTACAGAGACCTGCGCACGATCTACAAGAAGGTGAGTCGGAGAATAACTGACCTGAAACCGGCTTCTGTACGCGTGGAAAAAGTAAACAGGAAGCGTACTTGTTTTATGCATTTATAATTAGCACTGTGTCTTTTATTGAGCCGTAATGGAGACCATGAAAGGATTTTAAAATTAAAGGGACAGTCATGTTTTATCCCAGCATGAAAGAGACAAAAGAATCCTCAGTTCTCATTATGTCAACAGATCAAAACTGTTTCTTTTTAATCCTTGCAAGTATGTTTTTGTTAACATCACATAGAGTTGTTGAAGGTATGCACAGCGCTGCAAATTTGATTACCACTTTAGTTTGCGGGGATTAAAATCTAATTAGCACTTGGGTTAAGGAACATTCAGTTCCACGCTCCTGTGAGAAGTCAGACGACAAGTTCACACTGTAGAATATTATAAATAAGATTGGCTGGCGTTGACTGGTATATCAGATATATTCCATTCAGCTCGCATGATACTGAACAAGTCGAAGAATGGAATATATCGGATATACCACAAAAAAAAATCCTGCCAATATTATTATTATTGGCGGCACGGTGGTGTAGTGGTTAGCACTGTCGCCTCACAGCAAGAAGGTCCGGGTTCGAGCCCCGTGGCCGGCGAGGGCCTTTCTGTGTGGAGTTTGCATGTTCTCCCCGTGTCCGCGTGGGTTTCCTCCGGGTGCTCCGGTTTCCCCCACAGTCCAAAGGCATGCAGGTTAGGTTAACTGGTGACTCTAAATTGAGCGTAGGTGTGAATGTGAGTGTGAATGGTTGTCTGTGTCTATGTGTCAGCCCTGTGATGACCTGGCGACTTGTCCAGGTGTACCCCGCCTTTCACCCGTAGTCAGCTGAGATAGGCTCCAGCTTGCCCGCGACCCTGTAGAACAGGATAAAGCGGCTAGAGATAATGAGATGAGATTATTATTATGATAATACAGACACATTCCTTTCGGGTGTTCAACGCGTCTTTCTCTTTCAAAATTCTCTCAAAATCTTCCGTATTTAATGAAACAAACCTGGCGGCCATGTTTGTTGACAAATTGTCCCAGTCGCTCGCTAGCGCAGAAGTTTTACATCTCTGATGTGTGACGTCATGTTGCCTTGACAACCGTGCAGTATCGTAAACCATATTCAACGCTCATTCTCCATTGGGTAGAGTGACGTAATACACATAGTATAAGCGACGTGATGACAATATTGCATGCTGTCGAACCAAATGAACGAAACCCGCTCGAAGGGAATAGAACACACGTTTTGATTCCATCGAAAAAGTGTTCTGTATGTATAATATTTAAATAATATTGGCTGGCGTTGAGTGGTGTATCAGATATATTCCATTCAGCTAGCATGATATTGAACAAGTCGAAGACGTGCAGCGGAATGGAATATATCTGATATACTATGAAAAAAACCCAGCCAATATTATTATTAGGGCCCAAGCCCTATGGGCGAAGGCCCTATTGTTCTTGTAAGAGTTCACTATTATTAGGGCCCGAGCCCTATGGGCGAAGGCCCTATTGTTCTTGTAAGAGTTCACTATTATTAGGGCCCGAGCCCTATGGGCGAAGGCCCTATTGTTCTTGTAAGAGTTCACTATTATTATTCTTCCGTCTTCTTTTTCTCCGCTGTTGGGCCATTTTCGGGGCACTTGCCATGGGCGAAAACGCACGAAATTTGGCACCACTTCCGAGAATTGCCACCGCTACTCAGAACCAAAAGCCCAAACTTGGCCGGGGCTCAGGGCCTCTATAGCGCCCCCTAAGTCGTTGTGATTTTGGCCTCCCGCATTAAGGTGCCTGGTTGCCATATAGTTTGTAGTACTGGCATGCCATTTGGTACGCATATGTATCTCACTAAGCCGGACAAAAATGTAATGCCAATGCATTAGCCACGCCCAACAGGAAGTGAGGTAATTTCACTTTTGTGCGAAATGCATGGCCGCGAAGACGGCGCAACTCCTCCTAGACCGTTCATAGGAATGTCACCAAAATTGATACACATCATCTACAGACATGGCTGACAAAAGTTACTAAATACGTTTCACGTAGGATAAACCGTTCAGAAGTTATACGTCAATCAATTTTCACTTCAAAATTTTACATGCTAAAAAATTCATAACAAATCTTCTAATTGCTCAAAACTGCTCATACTTCACACGCTAATCACTCATTGGGCTTCTGACATGTTACCCAATTTCTGTGATATTTCGCCACTGGGGGCGCTATTTTTGGGCAAAAAATCCAATCTTTCCTCAAATTTGGTCAAACTTCACGGCCACCCTCTTACTACCTCCCATGTCATGTATACCACATTTTGGAAATTTTCGTCCATGGGGGGCGCTGTTTTTGGCCGACGCAATTTCTCCAAAATGGGTTTTTGGTTAATAATTCCATAATGCTTTTCCTTCACACCACTACCTTGTGATAGTACGTTCCTGTTGTAGACACTTACTTTTCCAACTCATAATCGCTCATGTACAGCATAGCGCCACCTACTGACATGGGAAAAACCAAAAAATTTATTCTTCAAAAATCTATATCTCATCTTCTATTTACTCAATTTTCATCACACTTCATACGCAAACTCTTCATAGCTCACCTGACATATACGCCAAATTTTGTGCACTTTCGCCCCTGGGGGTGCTGGTTATGGCAAAAATGATATTGCAGCTTCTGATTTGTCAAACTTGGCAAGCAAACTCTTTACAAGACCCTTATTGGGGCGCTTGCCATGGTCGACAACGCACGAGATTTGGCTCCTTTTTCTTAGACTGCCACCGCTACTGAGAACCAGAAGCCCAGATCCAGGCGGGCCTCAGGGCCTCTATAGCGCCCCCTAACGTGTTGTGATTTTTGCCTCTCGCATTAAGGTGCCTGCGTGGCATATAGTTTCTAGTTATTATTATTAGGGCCCGAGCACCGTCCAGTGCAAGACCCTATTGTTTTTGAAGGATTATTATTATTATTTTTATTATTAGACCCCGAGCACCGTGCAGTGCGAGACCCTATTGTTGCCATGTGTCCAATTCTGTGCTTTGTCGCCATTGTGGGAGTAATGTCTCGTGCCGAGGAAGCTGTGGAAGGTCTTTCGCGGGGACGCATGCCCCCGCCCCCCTTGGCCGCTGGCGCGAGGGCCCGTCGAGGCCGCTTGCGGCTTTAATTAGGGCCCGAGCCCTATAGGGCGAAGGCCCTATTGTTCTTGTAAGAGTTCACTATTATTATTCTTCCGTCTTCTTCTTCTTCTTCTTCTTCTTTATTTTTCTCCGCTGTTGGGCCATTTTCGGGGCACTTGCCATGGGCGAAAACGCACGAAATTTGGCGACAGTTCCGAGAATTGCCACCGCTACTCAGAACCAAAAGCCCAAACTTGGCCGGGGCTCAGGGCCTCTATAGCGCCCCCTAAGTCGTTGTGATTTTGGTCTCCCGCATTAAGGTGCCTCGTTGCCATGTAGTTTGTAGTAGTGGCATGCCATTTGGTACGCATATGTATCTCACTAAGCCGGACAAAAATGTAATGCCAATGCATTAGCCACGCCCAACAGGAAGTGAGGTAATTTCACTTTTGTGCGAAATGCATGGCCACGAAGACGGCGCAACTCCTCCTAGACCGTTCATAGGAATGTCACCAAAATTGATACACATCATCTACAGACATGGCTGACAAAAGTTACTAAATACGTTTCACGTAGCATAAACCGTTCAGAAGTTATACGTCAATCAATTTTCGATGCAAAATTTTACATGCTTAAAAATTCATAACAAATCTTCTAGTTGCTCAAAACTGCTCATACTTCACAGGCACATCACTCATTGGGCTTCTGACATGTTACCCAATTTCTGTGATATTTCGCCACTGGGGGCGCTATTTTTGGGCAAAAAATCCAATCTTTCCTCAAATTTGGTCAAACTTCACGGCCACCCTCTTACTACCTCCCATGTCATGTATACCACATTTTGGGAATTTTCGTCCATGGGGGGCGCTGTTTTTGGCCGACGCAATTGCTCCAAAACGGGTTTTTTGTAAATTATTCCATAATGCTTTCCCTTCACACCACTACCTTGTGATAGTACGTTGCTGTTGTAGACACTTATTTTTCCAACTCATAATCGCTCATGTACAGCATAGCGCCACCTACTGACATGGGAAAAACCAAAAAATTTATTCTTCAAAAATCTATATCTCATCTTCTATTTACTCAATTGTCATCAAACTTCATACGCAAACTCTTCATAGCTCGCCTGACATATACGCCAAATTTTGTGCACTTTCGCCCCTGGGGGTGCTGGTTATGGCAAAAATGATATTGCAGCTTCTGATTTGTCAAACTTGGCAAGCAAACTCTTTACAAGACCCTTTTTGGGGCGCTTGCCATGGTCGACAACGCACGAAATTTGGCTCCTTTTTCTTAGACTGCCACCGCTACTGAGAACCAGAAGCCCAGCTCCAGGCGGGCCTCAGGGCCTCTTTAGCGCCCCCTAAGTCGTTGTGATTTTGGCCTCCCGCATAAAGGTGCCTGGTTGCCATGTAGTTTGTAGTAGTGGCATGCCTTTTGGTACGCATATGTATCTCACTAAGCCGGACAAAAATGTAATGCCAATGCATTAGCCACGCCCAACAGGAAGTGAGGTAATTTCACTTTTGTGCGAAATGCATGGCCACGAAGACGGCGCAACTCCTCCTAGGCCGTTCATAGGAATGTCACCAAAATTGATAGACATCATCTACAGCCATGCCTGACAAAAGTTCCTAAATAAGTTTCACGTAGGATAAGCCGTTCAGAAGTTATACGTCAATCAATTTTCAATGCAAAATTTTACATGCTTAAAAATTCATAACAAATCTTCTAATTGCTCAAAACTGCTCATACTTCACACGCTAATCACTCATTGGGCTTCTGACATGCTACCCAAATTCTGTGATATTTCGCCACTGGGGGCGCTATTTTTGGGCAAAAAATCCAATCTTTCCTCAAATTTGGTCAAACTTCACGGCCACCCTCTTACTACCTCCCATGTCATGTATACCCCATTTTGGGAATTTTCGTCCATGGGGGGCGCTGTTTTTGGCCGACGCAATTGCTCCAAAACGGGTTTTTGGTAAATAATTCCTTAATGCTTTTCCTTCACACCACTACCTTGTGATCGTTCGTTGCTGTTGTAGACACTTATTTTTCCAACTCATAATCGCTCATGTACAGCATAGCGCCACCTACTGACATGGGAAAAACCAAAACATTTTTTCTTCAAAAATCAATATCTCATCTTCTATTTACTCAATCTTGATCAAACTTGATACGCACACTCTTAACAGGTCACCTGACATATCTCCCAAATTTTGTAAACTTTTGCCACTGGGGGCGCTGTTTTCAGGCAACATTTTATATCTCGGCTTCTGATTGGTCAAACATGATCAAACTTGACACAACAACTCTTCATAGGTCCCTTGACATGTATACCAAATTTGGTGAACTTTCACCACTGGGGGCGCTCATTGCGCTGTATCAGTTGCAGGAGAGGTGTTTACAATCATGAGGCACCAGGTGTATGTTGTTTTGGTTGCCTTAAACACACATGACTTGTGGGGAATGGGTAGGCAGTCGGGAGCAAGTGTTGTAGCGTTACATACAGACTAATAGATGTCTAACAGAAGACAATCCTATGTAGCTATAGCTTGGTGACTGATGAGGTAAATACATTAATTTGGTTGGGAAACCATGGCATAAAATTTTCTGTCCATGACAACATCTCAGCGCACCGTGTACTCTGTGTCCGATTCTGTGCTTTGTCGCCATTGTGGGAGTAATGTCTCTTGCCGAAGAAGCTGTGGAAGGTATTTCGCAGGGACGCATGCCCCCGCCCCCCTTGGCCGCGGGCGCGAGGGCCCGTCGAGGCCGCTTGCGGCTTTAATTAGGGCCCGAGCCCTATGGGCGAAGGCCCTATTGTTCTTGTAAGAGTTCACTATTATTATTCTTCCGTCTTCTTCTTCTTTATTTTTCTCCGCTGTTGGGCCATTTTCGGGGCACTTGCCATGGGCGAAAACGCACGAAATTTGGCACCAGTTCCGAGAATTGCCACCGCTACTCAGAACCAAAAGCCCAAACTTGGCCGGGGCTCAGGGCCTCTATAGCGCCCCCTAAGTCGTTGTGATTTTGGTCTCCCGCATTAAGGTACCTGGTTGCCATGTAGTTTGTAGTAGTGGCATGCCGTTTGGTACGCCTATGTATCGCGCTAAGCCGGACAAAAATGTAATGCCAATGCATTAGCCACGCCCAACAGGAAGTGAGGTAATTTCACTTTTGTGCGAAATGCATGGCCACGAAGACGGCGCAACTCCTCCTAGACCGTTCATAGGAATGTCACCAAAATTGATACACATCATCTACAGACATGGCTGACAAAAGTTACTAAATACGTTTCACGTAGCATTAACCGTTCAGAAGTTATACGTCAATCAATTTTCGATGCAAAATTTTACATGCTTAAAAATTCATAACAAATCTTCTTATTGCTCAAAACTGCTCATACTTCACACGCAAATCACTCATTGGGCTTCTGACATGTTACCCAATTTCTGTGATATTTCGCCACTGGGGGCGCTATTTTTGGGCAAAAATTCCAATCTTTCCTCATATTTGGTCAAACTTCACGGCCACCCTCTTACTACCTCCCATGTCATGTATACCACATTTTGGGAATTTTCGTCCATGGGGGGCGCTGTTTTTGGCCGACGCAATTGCTCCAAAACGGGTTTTTGGTAAATAATTCCATAATGCTTTTCCTTCACACCACTACCTTGTGATAGTGCGTTGCTGTTGTCGACACTTATTTTTCCAACTCATAATCGCTTATGTACAGCATAGCGCCACCTACTGACATGGGAAAAACCAAAAAATTTATTCTTCAAAAATCTATATCTCATCTTCTATTTACTCAATTGTCATCAAACTTCATACACAAACTCTTCATAGCTCACCTGACATGTACGCCAAATTTTGTGCACTTTCACCCCTGGGGATGCTGGTTATGGCGGAAATGATATTGCAGCTTCTGATTTGTCAAACTTGGCAAGCAAACTCTTTACAAGACCCTTATTGGGGCGCTTGCCATGGTCGACAACGCACGAAATTTGGCTCCTTTTTCTTAGACTGCCACCGCTACTGAGAACCAGAAGCCCAGATCCAGGCGGGCCTCAGGGCCTCTATAGCGCCCCCTAACTCGTTGTGATTTTGGCCTCCCGCATTAAGGTGCCTGGTTGCCATGTAGTTTGTAGTAGTGGCATGCCATTTGGTACGCATATGTATCTCACTAAGCCGGACAAAAATGTAATGCCAATGCATTAGCCACGCCCAACAGAAAGTGAGGTAATTTCACTTTTGTGCGAAATGCATGGCCACGAAGACGGCGCAACTCCTCCTAGACCATTCATAGGAATGTCACCAAAATTGATACACATCATCTACTGACATGGCTGACAAAAGTTACTAAATATGTTTCACGTCGGATAAACCGTTCAGAAGTTATACGTCAATCAATTTTCGATGCAAAATTTTCCATGCTTAAAAATTCATAACAAATCTTCTGATTGCTCAAAACTGCTCATACTTCACACGCAAATCACTCATTGGGCTTCTGACATGTTACCCAATTTCTGTGATATTTCGCCACTGGGGGCGCTATTTCTGGGCAAAAAATCCAGTCTTTCCTCTAATTTGGTCAAACTTCACGGCCACCCTCTTACTACCTCCCATGTCATGTATACCACATTTTGGGAATTTTCGTCCATGGGGGGGCGCTGTTTTTGGCCGACGCAATTGCTCCAAAACGGGTTTTTGGTAAATAATTCCATAGTGCTTTTCCTTCACTCCACTACCTTGTGATAGTACGTTGCTGTTGTAGACACTTATTTTTCCAACTCATAATCGCTCATGTACAGCATAGCGCCACCTACTGACATGGGAAAAACCAAAAAATTTATTCTTCAAAAATCTATATCTCATCTTCTATTTACTCAATTGTCATCAAACTTCATAGACAAACTCTTTATAGCTCACCTGACATATGCGCCAAATTTTGTGCACTTTCGCCCCTGGGGGTGCTGGTTATGGCAAAAATGATATTGCAGCTTCTGATTTGTCAAACTTGGCAAGCAAACTCTTTACGGTATTTCGCGGGGACGCATGCCCCCGCCCCCCTTGGCCGCTGGCGCGAGGGCCCGTCGAGGCCGCTTGCGGCTTTAATTCTTCTTTATTTTTCTCCGCTGTTGGGCCATTTTCGGGGCGCTTGCCATGGGCGAAAACGCGCGAAATTTGGCGCCACTTCCGAGAATTGCCACCGCTACTCAGAACCAAAAGCCCACACTTGGCCGGGGCTCAGGGCCTCTATAGCGCCCCCTAAGTCGTTGTGATTTTGGCCTCCCGCATTAAGGTGCCTGGTTGCCATATAGTTTGTAGTAGTGGCATGCCATTTGGTACGCATATGTATCTCACTAAGCCGGACAAAAATGTAATGCCAATGCATTAGCCACGCCCAACAGGAAGTAAGGTAATTTCACTTTTGTGCGAAATGCATGGCCACGAAAACGGCGCAACTCCTCCTAGACCGTTCATAGGAATGTCACCAAAATTGATAGACATCATCTACAGACATGGCTGACAAAAGTTCCTAAATACGTTTCACGTAGAATAAACCGTTCAGAAGTTATACGTCAATCAATTTTCAATGCAAAATTTTACATGCTTAAAAATTCATAACATATCTTCAAATTGCTCAAAACTGCTCATACTTCACACGCAAATCACTCATTGGGCATCTGACATGTTACCCAATTTCTGTGATATTTCGCCACTGGGGGCGCTATTTTTGGGCAAAAAATCCAATCTTTCCTCAAATTTGGTCAAACTTCACGGCCACCCTCTTACTACCTCCCATGTCATGTACACCTCATTTTGGGAATTTTCGTCCATGGGGGGCGCTGTTTTTGGCCGACGCAATTGCTCCAAAACAGGTTTTTGGTAAATAATTCCATAATGCTTCTCCTTCACACCACTTCCTTGTGATATTACGTTGCTGTTGTAGACACTTATTTTTCCAACTCAAAATCGCTCATGTACAGCATAGCGCCACCTACTGACATGGGAGAAACCAAAAAATTTATTCTTCAAAAATCAATATCTCATCTTCTATTTTCTCAATCTTGATCAAACTTGATACGCACACTCTTAACAGGTCACCTGACATATGTGCCAAATTTTGTGAACTTTTGCCGCTGGGGGCACTGTTTTCAGGCAACAATTTATATCTCGGCTTCTGATTGGTCAAACTTGATCAAACTTTACAAAACAACTCTTCATAGGTCCCTTGACATGTATACCAAATTTGCTGAACTTTCACCTCTGGGGGCGCTCATTGCGCTGTAGCAGTTGCAGGAGAGGCGTTTACAATCATGAGGCACCAGGAGTATGTTGTTTTGGTTGCCTTAAACACACATGACTTGTGGGGAATGGGTAGGCAGTCGGGAGCAAGTGTTGTAGCATAGCGCCACCTACTGACATGGGAGAAACCAAAAAATGTATTCTTCAAAAATCAATATCTCATCTTCTATTTTCTCAATCTTGATCAAACTTGATACGCACACTCTTAACAGGTCACCTGACATATGTGCCAAATTTTGTGAACTTTTGCCACTGGGGGCGCTGTTTTCAGGCAACAATTTATATCTCGGCTTCTGATTGGTCAAACTTGATCAAACTTTACAAAACAACTCTTCATAGGTCCCTTGACATGTATACCAAATTTGGTGAACTTTCACCACTGGGGGCGCTCATTGCGCTGTAGCAGTTGCAGGAGAGGTGTTTACAATCATGAGGCACCAGGAGTATGTTGTTTTGGTTGCCTTAAACACACATGACTTGTGGGGAATGGGTAGGCAGTCGGGAGCAAGTGTTGTAGCATAGCGCCACCTACTGACATGGGAGAAACCAAAAAAATTATTCTTCAAAAATCAATATCTCATCTTCTATTTTCTCAATCTTGATCAAACTTGATACTCACACTCTTAACAGGTCACCTGACATATGTGCCAAATTTTGTGAACTTTTGCCACTGGGGGCGCTGTTTTCAGGCAACAATTTATATCTCGGCTTCTGATTGGTCAAACTTGATCAAACTTTACAAAACAACTCTTCATTGGTCCCTTGACATGTATTCCAAATTTGGTGAACTTTCACCACTGGGGGCGCTCATTGCGCTGTATCAGTTGCAGGAGAGGTGTTTACAATCATGAGGCACCAGGAGTATGTTGTTTTGGTTGCCTTAAACACACATGACTTGTGGGGAATGGGTAGGCAGTCGGGAGCAAGTGTTGTAGCGTTACATACAGACTAATAGATGTCTAACAGAAGACAATCCTATGTAGCTATAGCTTGGTGACTGATGAGGTAAATACATTAATTTGGTTGGGAAGCCATGGCATAAAATGTTCTGTCCATGACAACATCTCAGCGCTCTGTGTACTCTGTGTCCAATTCTGTGCTTTGTCACCATTGTGGGAGTAATGTCTCTTGCCAAAGAAGCTGTGGAAGGTATTTCGCGGGGACGCATGCCCCCGCCCCCCTTGGCCGCTGGCGCGAGGGCCCGTCGAGGCCGCTTGCGGCTTTAATTAGGGCCCGAGCCCTATGGGCGAAGGCCCTATTGTTCTTGTAAGAGTTCACTATTATTATTCTTCCGTCTTCTTCTTCTTCTTTATTTTTCTCCGCTGTTGGGCCATTTTCGGGGCGCTTGCCATGGGCGAAAACGCACGAAATTTGGCACCAGTTCCGAGAATTGCCACCGCTACTCAGAACCAAAAGCCCAAACTTGGCCGGGGCTCAGGGCCTCTATAGCGCCCCCTAAGTCGTTGTTATTTTGGTCTCCCGCATTAAGGTGCCTGGTTGCCATGTTGTTTGTAGTAGTGGCATGCCATTTGGTACGCATATGTATCTCACTAAGCCGGACAAAAATGTAATGCCAATGCATTAGCCACGCCCAACAGGAAGTGAGGTAATTTCACTTTTGTGCGACATGCATGGCCACGAAGACGGCGCAACTCCTCCTAGACCGTTCATGGGAATGTCACCAAAATTGATACACATCATCTACAGACATGGCTGACAAAAGTTACTAAATAGGTTTCACGTAGCATAAACCGTTCAGAAGTTATACGTCAATCAATTTTCGATGCAAAATTTTACATGCTTAAAAATTCATAACAAATCTTCTAATTGCTCAAAACTGCTCTTACTTCACACGCAAATCAGTCATTGGGGTTCTGACATGTTACCCAATTTCTGTGATATTTCGCCACTGGGGGCGCTATTTTTGGGCAAAAAATCCAATCTTTCCTCAAATTTGGTCAAACTTCACGGCCACCCTCTTACTACCTCCCATGTCATGTATACCACATTTCGGGAATTTTCATCCATGGGGGGCGCTGTTTTTGGCCGACGCAATTGCTCCAAAACGGGTTTTTTGTTAATAATTCCATAATGCTTTTCCTTCACACCACTACCTTGTGATAGTACGTTGCTGTTGTAGACACTTATTTTTCCAACTCATAATCGCTCATGTACAGCATAGCGCCACCTACTTACATGGGAAAAACCAAAAAATTTATTCTTCAAAAATCTATATCTCATCTTCTATTTACTCAATTGTCATCAAACTTCATAAGCAAACTCTTCATAGCTCACCTGACATGTGCGCCAAATTTTGTGCACTTTCGCCCCTGGGGGTGCTGGTTATGGCGGAAATGATATTGCAGCTTCTGATTTGTCAAACTTGGCAAGCAAACTCTTTACAAGACCCTTATTGGGGCGCTTGCCATGGTCGACAACGCACGAAATTTGGCTCCTTTTTCTTAGACTGCCACCGCTACTGAGAACCAGAAGCCCAGATCCAGGCGGGCCTCAGGGCCTCTATAGCGCCCCCTAAGTCGTTGTGATTTTGGCCTCCCGCATAAAGGTGCCTGGTTGCCATGTAGTTTGTAGTAGTGGCATGCCATTTGGTACGCATATGTATCTCACTAAGCTGGACAAAAATGTAATGCCAATGCATTAGCCACGCCCAACAGGAAGTGAGGTAATTTCACTTTTGTGCGAAATGCGTAGCCACGAAGACGGCGCAACTCCTCCTAGACCGTTCATAGCAATGTCACCCAAATTGATAGACATCATCTACAGACATGGCTGACAAAAGTTCCTAAATACGTTTCACGTAGAATAAACCCTTCAGAAGTTATACGTCAATCAATTTTCAGTGCAAAATTTTACGAGATTAAAAATTCATAACAAATCTTCTAATTGCTCAAAACTGCTCATACTTCACACGCAAATCACTCATTGGGCTTCTGACATGCTACCCAAATTCTGTGATATTTCGCCACTGGGGGCGCTATTTTTCGGCAAAAAATCCAATCTTTCCTCAAATTTGGTCAAACTTCACGGCCACCCTCTTACTACCTCCCATGTCATGTATACCCCATTTTGGGAATTTTCGTCCATGGGGGGCGCTGTTTTTGGCCGACGCAATTGCTCCAAAACGGGTTTTTGGTAAATAATTCCATAATGCTTTTCCTTCACACCACTACCTTGTGATAGTACGTTGCTGTTGTAGACACTTATTTTTCCAACTCATAATCGCTCATGTACAGCATAGCGCCACCTACTGACATGGGAAAAACCAAAACATTTTTTCTTCAAAAATCAATATCTCATCTTCTATTTACTCAATCTTGATCAAACTTGATACGCACACTCTTAACAGGTCACCTGACATATCTCCCAAATTTTGTAAACTTTTGCCACTGGGGGCGCTGTTTTCAGGCAACATTTTATATCTCGGCTTCTGATTGGTCAAACTTGATCAACCTTGACACAACAACTCGTCATAGGTCCCTTGACATGTATTCCAAATTTGGTGAACTTTCACCACTGGGGGCGCTCATTGCGCTGTATCAGTTGCAGGAGAGGTGTTTACAATCATGAGGCACCAGGAGTATGTTGTTTTGGTTGCCTTAAACACACATGACTTGTGGGGAATGGGTAGGCAGTCGGGAGCAAGTGTTGTCGCATTACATACAGACTAATAGATGTCTAACAGAAGACAATCCTATGTAGCTATAGCTTGGTGACTGATGAGGTAAATACATTTATTTGGTTGGGAAGCCATGGCATAAAATTTTCTGTCCATGAAAACATCTCAGCGCACCGTGTACTCTGTGTCCGATTCTGTGCTTTGTCGCCATTGTGGGAGTAATGTCTCTTGCCGAAGAAGCTGTGGAAGGTATTTCGCGGGGACGCATGCCCCCGCCCCCCTTGGCCGCTGGCGCGAGGGCCCGTCGAGGCCGCTTGCGGCTTTAATTATTCTTCTTCTTTATTTTTCTCCGCTGTTGGGCCATTTTCGGGGCGCTTGCCATGGGCGAAAACGCGCGAAATTTGGCGCCACTTCCGAGAATTGCCACCGCTACTCAGAACCAAAAGCCCACACTTGGCCGGGGCTCAGGGCCTCTATAGCGCCCCCTAAGTCGTTGTGATTTTGGCCTCCCGCATTAAGGTGCCTGGTTGCCATATAGTTTGTAGTAGTGGCATGCCATTTGGTATGCATATGTATCTCACCAAGCCGGACAAAAATGTAATGCCAATGCATTAGCCACGCCCAACAGGAAGTGAGGTAATTTCACTTTTGTGTGAAATGCATGGCCACGAAGACGGCGCAACTCCTCCTAGACCGTTCATAGGAATGTCACCAAAATTGATACACATCATCTACAGACATGGCTGACAAAAGTTACTAAATACCTTTCACGTAGGATAAACCGTTCAGAAGTTATACGTCAATCAATTTTCACTTCAAAATTTTACATGCTAAAAAATTCATAACAAATCTTCTAATTGCTCAACACTGCTCATACTTCACACGCTAATCACTCATTGGGCTTCTGACATGTTACCCAATTTCTGTGATATTTCGCCACTGGGGGCGCTATTTTTGGGCAAAAAATCCAATCTTTCCTCAAATTTGGTCAAACTTCACGGCCACCCTCTTACTACCTCCCATGTCATGTATACCACATTTTGGGAATTTTCGTCCATGGGGGGCACTGTTTTTGGCCAACGCAATTGCTCCAAAACGGGTTTTTGGTAAATTATTCCATAATGCTTTTCCTTTACACCACTACCTTGTGATAGTGCGTTGCTGTTGTGGACACTGATTTTTCCATCTCATAATCACTCATGTACAGCATAGCGCCACCTACTGACATGGGAAAAACCAAAAAATTTATTCTTCAAAAATCTATATATCATCTTCTGTTTACTCAATTGTCATCAAACTTCATACGCAAACTCTTCATAGCTCACCTGACATGTACGCCAAATTTTGTGCACTTTCGCCCCTGGGGGTGCTGGTTATGGCAGAAATGATATTGCAGCTTCTGATTTGTCAAACTTGGCAAGCAAACTCTTTACAAGACCCTTATTGGGGCGCTTGCCATGGTCGACATCGCACGAAATTTGGCTCCTTTTTCTTAGACTGCCACCGCTACTGAGAACCAGAAGCCCAGATCCAGGCGGGCCTCAGGGCCTCTATAGCGCCCCCTAACTCATTGTGATTTTGGCCTCCCGCATTAAGGTGCCTGGTTGCCATGTAGTTTGTAGTAGTGGCATGCCATTTGGTACGCATATGTATCTCACTAAGCCGGACAAAAATGTAATGCCAATGCATTAGCCACGCCCAACAGGAAGTAAGGTAATTTCACTTTTGTGCGAAATGCATGGCCACGAAAACGGCGCAACTCCTCCTAGACCGTTCATAGGTATGTCACCAAAATTGATACACATCATCTACAGACATGGCTGACAAAAGTTCCTAAAGACGTTTCACGTAGAATAAACCGTTCAGAAGTTATACGTCAATCAATTTTCAATGCAAAATTTTACATGCTTAAAAATTCATAACATATCTTCAAATTGCTCAAAACTGCTCATACTTCACACGCAAATCACTCATTGGGCATCTGACATGTTACCCAATTTCTGTGATATTTCGCCACTGGGGGCGCTATTTTTGGGCAAAAAATCCAATCTTTCCTCAAATTTGGTCAAACTTCACGGCCACCCTCTTACTACCTCCCATGTCATGTACACCTCATTTTGGGAATTTTCGTCCATGGGGGGCGCTGTTTTTGGCCAACGCAATTGCTCCAAAACAGGTTTTTGGTAAATAATTCCATAATGCTTCTCCTTCACACCACTTCCTTGTGATAGTACGTTGCTGTTGTAGACACTTATTTTTTCCAACTCAAAATCGCTCATGTGCAGCATAGCGCCACCTACTGACATGGGAGAAACCAAAAAATTTATTCTTCAAAAATCAATATCTCATCTTCTATTTTCTCAATCTTGATCAAACTTGATACGCACACTCTTAACAGGTCACCTGACATATGTGCCAAATTTTGTGAACTTTTGCCACTGGGGGCGCTGTTTTCAGGCAACAATTTATATCTCGGCTTCTGATTGGTCAAACTTGATCAAACTTTACAAAACAACTCTTCATAGGTCCCTTGACATGTATACCAAATTTGGTGAACTTTCACCACTGGGGGCGCTCATTGCGCTGTAGCAGTTGCAGGAGAGTTGTTTACAATCATGAGGCACCAGGAGTATGTTGTTTTGGTTGCCTTAAACACACATGACTTGTGGACCACTGGGGGCGCTCATTGCACTGTAGCAGTTGCAGGAGAGGTGTTTACAATCATGAGGCACCAGGCGTATGTTGTTTTGGTTGCCTTAAACACACATGACTTGTGGGGAATGGGTAGGCAGTCGGGAGCAAGTGTTGTAGCATAGCGCCACCTACTGACATGGGAGAAACCAAAAAATGTATTCTTCAAAAAACAATATCTCATCTTCTATTTTCTCAATCTTGATCAAACTTGATATGCACACTCTTAACAGGTCACCTGACATATGTGCCAAATTTTGTGAACTTTTGCCACTGGGGGCGCTGTTTTCAGGCAAGAATTTATATCTCGGCTTCTGATTGGTCAAACTTGATCAAACTTTAGAAAACAACTCTTCATAGGTCACTTGACATGTATACCAAATTTGGTGAACTTTCACCACTGGGGGCGCTCATTGCGCTGTAGCAGTTGCAGGAGAGGTGTTTACAATCATGAGGCACCAGGAGTATGTTGTTTTGGTTTCCTTAAACACACATGACTTGTGGACCACTGGGGGCGCTCATTGCACTGTAGCAGTTGCAGGAGAGGTGTTTACAATCATGAGGCACCAGGAGTATGTTGTTTTGGTTGCCTTAAACACACATGACTTGTGGGGAATGGGTAGGCAGTCGGGAGCAAGTGTTGTAGCGTTACATACAGACTAATAGATGTCTAACAGAAGACAATCCTATGTAGCTATAGCTTGGTGACTGATGAGGTAAATACATTAATTTGGTTGGGAAGCCATGGCATAAAATGTTCTGTCCATGACAACATCTCAGCGCACCGTGTACTCTGTGTCCAATTCTGTGCTTTGTCACCATTGTGGGAGTAATGTCTTTTGCCAAAGAAGCTGTGGAAGGTATTTCGCGGGGACGCATGCCCCCGCCCCCCTTGGCCGCTGGCGCGAGGGCCCGTCGAGGCCGCTTGCGGCTTTAATTTATTCTTCTTCCGTCTTCTTCTTCTTCTTCTTCTTTATTTTTCTCCGCTGTTGGGCCATTTTCGGGGCGCTTGCCATGGGCGAAAACGCACGAAATTTGGCACCAGTTCCGAGAATTGCCACCGCTACTCAGAACCAGAAGCCCAAACTTGGCCGGGGCTCCGGGCCTCTATAGCGCCCCCTAAGTCGTTGTGATTTTGGCCTCCCGCATTAAGGTGCCTGGGTGCCATGTAGTTTGTAGTAGTGGCATGCCATTTGGTACGCATATGTATCTCACTAAGCCGGACAAAAATGTCATGCCAATGCATTAGCCACGCCCAACAGGAAGTGAGGTAATTTCACTTTTGTGCGAAATGCATGGCCACGAAGACGGCGCAACTCCTCCTAGACCGTTCATAGGAATGTCACAAAAATTGATACACATCATCTACAGACATGGCTGACAAAAGTTACTAAATACGTTTCACGTAGGATAAACCGTTCAGAAGTTATACGTCAATCAATTTTCGATGCAAAATTTTACATGCTTAAAAATTCATAACAAATCTTCTGATTGCTCAAAACTGCTCATACTTCACACGCTAATCACTCATTGGGCTTCTGACATGTTACCCAATTTCTGTGATATTTCGCCACTGGGGGCGCTATTTTTGGGCAAAAATTCCAATCTTTCCTCAAATTTGGTCAAACTTCACGGCCACCCTCTTACTACCTCCCATGTCATGTATACCACATTTTGGAAATTTTCGTCCATGGGGGGCGCTGTTTTTGGCCGACGCAATTGCTCCAAAACGGGTTTTTGGTAAATAATTCCATAATGCTTTTCCTTCACACCACTACCTTGTGATAGTATGTTGCTGTTGTAGACACTTATTTTTCCAACTCATAATCGCTCATGTACAGCATAGCGCCACCTACTGACATGGGAAAAACCAAAAAATTTATTCTTCAAAAATCTATATCTCATCTTCTATTTACTCAATTGTCATCAAACTTCATACGCAAACTCTTCATAGCTCACCTGACATCTACGCCAAATTTTGTGCACTTTCGCCCCTGGGGGTGCTGGTTATGGCAAAAATGATATTGCAGCTTCTGATCTGTCAAACTTGCCAAGCAAACTCTTTACAAGACCCTTACTGGGGCGCTTGCCATGGTCGACAACGCACGAAATTTGGCTCCTTTTTCTTAGACTGCCACCGCTACTGAGAACCAGAAGCCCAGATCCAGGCGGGCCTCAGGGCCTCTATAGCGCCCCCTAACTCGTTGTGCTTTTGGCCTCCCGCATTAAGGTGCCTGGTTGCCATGGAGTTTGTAGTAGTGGCATGCCATTTGGTTCGCATATGTATCTCACTAAGCCGGACAAAAATGTAATGCCAATGCATTAGCCACGCCCAACAGGAAGTGAGGTAATTTCACTTTTGTGCGAAATGCATGGCCACGAACACGGCGCAACTCCTCCTAGACCGTTCATAGGAATGTCACCAAAATTGATACACATGATCTACAGACATGGCTGACAAAAGTTACTAAATACGTTTCACGTAGCATAAACCGTTCAGAAGTTATACGTCAATCAATTTTCACTGCAATATTTTACATGCTTAAAAATTCATAACAAATCTTCTAATTGCTCAAACCTGCTCATACTTCACACGCAAATCAGTCATTGGGTTTCTCACGTTACCCAATTTCTGTGATGTTTCGCCACTGGGGGCGCTATTTTTGGGCAAAAAATCCAATCTTTCCTCAAATTTGGTCAAACTTCACGGCCACCCTCTTACTACCTCCCATGTCATGTATACCACATTTTGGGAATTTTCGTCCATGGGGGGCGCTGTTTTTGGCCAACGCAATTGCTCCAAAACGGGTTTTTGGTAAATAATTCCATAATGCTTTTCCTTCACACCACTACCTTGTGGTAATGTCTCTTGCCGAAGAAGCTGTGGAAGGTATTTCGCAGGGACGCATGCCCCCGCCCCCCTTGGCCGCTGGCGCGAGGGCCCGTCGAGGCCGCTTGCGGCTTTAATTAGGGCCCGAGCCCTATGGGCGAAGGCCCTATTGTTCTTGTAAGAGTTCACTATTATTATTCTTCCGTCTTCTTCTTCTTCTTCTTCTTCTTCTTCCGTCTTCTTCTTCTTCTTTATTTTTCTCCGCTGTTGGGCCATTTTCGGGGCACTTGCCATGGGCGAAAACGCACGAAATTTGGCGCCAGTTCCGAGAATTGCCACCGCTACTCAGAGCCAGAGGCCCAAACTTGGCCGGGGCTCAGGGCCTCTATAGCGCCCCCTAAGTCATTGTGATTTTGGCCTCCCGCATTAAGGTGCCTGGGTGCCATGTAGTTTGTAGTACTGGCATGCCATTTGGTACGCATATGTATCTCACTAAGCCGGACAAAAATGTAATGCCAATGCATTAGCCACGCCCAACAGGAAGTGAGGTAATTTCACTTTTGTGCGAAATGCATGGCCACGAAGACGGCGCAACTCCTCCTAGACCGTCCATAGGAATGTCACCAAAATTGATACACATCATCTACAGACATGCCTGACAAAAGTTACTAAATACGTTTCATGTAGGATAAACCGTTCAGAAGTTATACGTCATTCAATTTTCGATGCAAAATTTTACATGCTTAAAAATTCATAACAAATCTTCTGATTGCTCAAAACTGCTCATTCTTCACACGCAAATCACTCATTGGGCTTCTGACATGTTTCCCAATTTCTGTGATATTTCGCCACTGGGGGCGCTATTTTTGGGCAAAAATTCCAATCTTTCCTCAAATTTTGTCAAACTTCATGGCCACCCTCTTTCTACCTCCCATGTCATGTATACCACATTTTGGAAATTTTCGTCCATGGGGGGCGCTGTTTTTGGCCGACGCAATTGCTCCAAAACGGGTTTTTGGTTAATAACTGCATAATGCTTTTCCTTCACACCACTACCTTGTGATAGTACGTTGCTGTTGTAGACACTTATTTTTCCAACTCATAATCGCTCATGTACAGCATAGCGCCACCTACTGACATGGGAAAAACCAAAAAATTTATTCTTCAAAAATCTATATCTCATCTTCTATTTACTCAATTGTCATCAAACTTCATACGCAAACTCTTCATAGCTCACCTGGCATATACGCCAAATTTTGTGCACTTTCGCCACTGGGGGCGCTATTTTTGGGCAAAAAATCCTATCTTTCCTCAAATTTGGTCAAACTTCACGGCCACCCTCTTACTACCTCCCATGTCATGTATACCACATTTTGGGAATTTTCGTCCATGGGGGGCGCTGTTTTTGGCCGACGCAATTGCTCCAAAACGGGTTTTTGGGAAATAATTCCATTACGCTTTTCCTTCACACCACTACCTTGTGATAGTACATTGCTGTTGTAGAGACTTATTTCTCCAACTCATAATCGCTCATGTACAGCATAGCGCCACCTACTGACATGGGAAAAACCAAAAAATTTATTCTTCAAAAATCTATATCTCATCTTCTATTTACTCAATTGTCATCAAACTTCATACGCAAACTCTTCATAGCTCACCTGACATATACGCCAAATTTTGTGCACTTTCGCTATTATTATTAGGCCCCGAGCACCGTACAGTGCGAGACCCTATTGTTGCCATGTGTCCATTTCTGTGCTTTGTCGCCATTGTGGGAGTAATGTCTCTTGCCGAGGAAGCTGTGGAAGGTATTTCGCGGGGACGCATGCCCCCGCCCCCCTTGGCCGCTGGCGCGAGGGCCCGTCGAGGCCGCTTGCGGCTTTAATTATTATTATTATTGTACATACACATTTGATGGAACAATCCTAGATTTTACAAAAAGTTAAGAACAGGGCGGTAACTTAGCAATATTGAATGCTGATTCTGATCGAATGTAATTCAGTGTTCTGTCAATCCAGTGTACTGTACAAAGGCAAAGTTCTAACAGTAAAAATGGTCCAAGTCCAGAAAGCCTGAACAACAACCCAACTTGTATACAAGCGATAGCCAGGTTGACGGTTCAAGTTCAGTTACTTTTGGTCGTAGTTAATCGTTCCATTGCAGTTGTTCAAAACAAAAGGGCTTTGCTGAGTGAAGTGAATTTATCCAGAGCGACATATAACACACCCAGAGCATCCTGGAGAGCAGCTGGGGGTTAGGTGCCTTGTTCAAGGCCACTTCAACCATTCCTGCTGGTCCAAACCAGCGACCTTTTGGGTTTTGAGTGGCATTCATGTTTCAGGAGGGGCAGGGCTTCACTGGAGGACGACGCTCTGCCCTTCTTGATGCACGAATGCTACTCATCACCCAGCTCATTGCTTCATTGCTATAGGCTTGCTGAGGCATTTCCAGCGTCTCCGTTGCCGATTCTCCGAGTTCGACACAGAATTTGATGTTTGGTCCATAGTAAAATCGCAAATGCACACGTGTCACAAAAACACATGTACAGGATTTACTCGCTCCTGTTGTTGCACTCTGAACAGTCCAGGAACATTTTTTTTTATCACACTTTGTAACGTGTCATTTAATCTTCGGGAGCTATTTTTAAGGCCATATAATAGCATGCTTCGGTTTATAGTGTGCATGTATAAGCAATATACTGTTTCTATATTGCTTAAAGAGACAGTATGAATGTGTGTGTGTTTGCTGTGTTGTAGGACGGGTGGAATCAGAACCACTTCTTGACTCCTGTGTCCACACTGGAGAGAGACCGCTTCAAATCTCAGCCCACATTACCCTCAAACTCCCTGCAGATGTCTCCAGTCAATAAGACAGGTGTGTGTGTGTGTGTGTGGGGAGAGGAAACCAGAAACAAGCATATGCAGTTTAAGATAATCCATAAAAGACACTTTATAAGTAAACTTTTAATGTTTGTGCTTTGCAACACAAGAAAAAAATTCCACAAAACAAGTTCACCTTATCAGCAGCAATGACAGTGACCGTGTGTGTGTGTGTGTGTTTAATCAGTAACAAGCAGAATGTGTTTTTGTTTTTTTTTCCCCCCCGCAGCGGGCAGCAGCACCTCGTCTCCAGCCGTGTTAGGGATTAAAGAGCAGCGCTCCGATTACCAGAGGACGCAGCCAGCTATGCAATTTCATAACTACAAAGGAGACAGCAGTGTGCATAAAACCCCATACACAGGTATAGAACAAGCCGCTCTGAACATCAGGCTCCGGCACATTAACTCTAAAGATATAAAGTTGTCTCAGCTCTAAGATTAGATTAAACTATGAAATGAGTTTCGAGCATTTAAGTGATTTAATCAGGTAGAACATCAAATATGTGCGACCACAATAGCTTGCGATATCAGTCCTGTTCCTGACTCTAATGAGACACGGTGTATTTCAGTAAAGGGCATGATGCCGGAGCTCAGAGATTAAAGTACTGATAACAGGGTTCACACACAGTTCCTGGATATATTTAGCTCAATAAGTGCTGATTTCATCTTGCAACAAGTTTACATTTTATTGAGCTTAGTATTCAGAACTATGATTCAGCCCAAAATGACCTTTCTCCTGTTCAAGGCTGGTAATATATTGATTGAGGCACTGCCTAAAAGTGGAGCTCCCATCTGTTTCTGGGTTGTAGAATTTTCTTATATCATAACCCAGGGGTTCCCAAACTTTTCCATGCCAAGGCCCCCCAAACAGCATTAGCTTCTGGCTGGGGACCCCCTTTGCAAACCCACAGACAGTGCTACAAAATATGTAAAGAAACATCAACTTTTAGAATGTTTTCTCTTACTTTTATTCAATATTCAATAATTGTTACATTTGTTTAGCATAAGAATATTATTAACTAACATGTTTTCAACACAAATATTTTCGCACTGAACAATAAACTGTATAACCTCCTGTAGCACCTGATTCAACTCGTTATCCATCCTTTTTGCGATCAGTGCCTCGCGATGGAGCGTGCAGTGTGTGGCCACTACATGCGGGGCCTTCTGCTTAATGAGCGCGTTCACTCCACTGATCTTCCCGGTCATTGCCGCGGCTCCGTCCGAACACGCCCCCACACAACGGGTCCAGTCCAATCCGTTAGACTCGATGTAATCGTCCAAAACTTGAAAAATGTCTTTCCCAGTAGTTCTTCTTTCAAGTATTTCCTCCACAAATCTTTCCTGTGAAATAAATCTGATGTACACAAGCAGTTGGGCCTCATTGGATAAATCTGTGCTCTCATCCAGCTGAAGTGCGAAGTATTCGCTGGCTCTCACCTGCTCCAACAGCTGAGCAGATACGTCTTGAGCCACGTCACCAATCCGTCGGCTCACGGTGTTATCAGAGAGTGGGACAGCATTGATTTTTTTGGCAGCATCCTCACCAAGCAGTTCTCGGACAATGTCTTTGGTGGCTGGTAAAATCAAATCTTCTCCAATTGAGTGAGGTTTTTTAGCACGAGCAATGTGGTACAAGGCTAAAAATGATGCCTTCAGGGCCCGCTCGGGGACAGTAGCTTGCTGGGTGAATGCAGCAGATTGCCTGACCAAATGCTCTTCTTTGCGTCTGAAGAAATCTACTGTTTTTTCGGCATCTGTCGGATGTTTTTGTACCAAGTCACGCTGAAGTTTCGAAGGTTTTAAGCACTCGTTTGACAGGGTCTCCAGACAGAGGACACATTTCAGGCAATCTTGGCCATTTTTCTGTATGGCTGTAAAGCCATACTTAATGTATGCTGCCTCATATTTTCGGATTTTAGTTGGCCAGGACTTCTTAGTTTTTTTTCGCAGCAGTGTCCTCCACAGCAGGAATGTTGGTTTGTTCCTTCGGTCTCTTCTTCAAAAACCTGTCCATTTTGCGCTAGCAATACGCTAGCTTGAGGAGCAAAGCAGCTTGATAAATGGCGCAAACCGCAACATCACAGGCAATCGGAGAGATGAGCATGGCAAACAACGTTTCGATATGATGTATTATTATTAATAATTATATTTTATAATGATTAAAAAACTAATTACAATATATTTAATAATAATTATTTTAAAGTTTTTTTTTCGCAATTTTTTTGTTATCGTCCCTCCAACTTTCTGAGGCCCCCCTAGCGGCCCCCCACTTTGAAAACCACTGTCATAGCCAGTCTCTTTTGTTTTATTTCTTTACTGGCTAGCACTGACCACTAGGCGGTGTGTATGACTGGTAATTACTAACACTGGCCACTAGGCGGCGTGCATGACTGGTAATTACGAACACTGACCACTAGGCGGTGTGTATGACTGGTAATTACTAACACTGGCCACTAGGCGGCGTGTATAACTGGTAATTACTAATACTGGCCACTAGGCGGCGTGTATGACTGGTAATTACTAACACTGACCACTAGGCGGCGTGTATGACTGGTAATTACTAACACTGATCACTAGGCGGCGTGTATGACTGGTAATTACTAACACTGGCCACTAGGCGGCGTGTATGACTGGTAATTACTAACACTGGCCACTAGGCGGCGTGTATGACTGGTAATTACTAACACTGGCCACGAGGCGGCGTGTATGACTGGTAATTACTAACACTGGCCACTAGGTGGTGTGTCTCATCTCATTATCTCTAGCTGCTTTATCCTGTTCTACAGGGTCACAGGCAAGCTGGAGCCTATCCCAGCTGACTACGGGCGAAAGGCGGGGTACACCCTGGACAAGTCGCCAGGTCATCACAGGGCTGACACATAGACACAGACAACCATTCACACTCACATTCACACCTACGCTCAATTTAGAGTCACCAGTTAACCTAACCTGCATGTCTTTGGACTGTGGGGGAAACCGGAGCACCCGGAGGAAACCCACGCGGACACGGGGAGAACATGCAAACTCTGCACAGAAAGGCCCTCGCCGGCCACGGGGCTCGAACCCAGAACCTTCTTGCTGTGAGGCGACAGCGCTAACCACTATACCTAGGCGGCGTGTATGACTGGTAATTACTAACACTGGCCACTAGGCAGCGTGTATGACTGGTAATTACTAACACTGGCCACTAGGCAGCGTGTATGACTGGTAATTACTAACACTGGCCACTAGGCGGCGTGTATGACTGGTAATTACTAACACTGATCACTAGGCGGCGTGTATGACTGGTAATTACTAACACTGGCCACTAGGCGGCGTGTATGACTGGTAATTACTAACACTGATCACTAGGCGGCGTGTATGACTGGTAATTACTAACACTGGCCACTAGGCGGCGTGTATGACTGGTAATTACTAACACTGACCGCTAGGCGGCGTGTATGACTGGTAATTACTAACACTGACCACTAGGCGGTGTGTATGACTGGTAATTACTAACACTGACCACTAGGCGGCGTGTATGACTGGTAATTACTAACACTGGCCACTAGGCGGTGTGTCTGACTGGTAATTACTAACACTGATCACTAGGCGGCGTGTATGACTGGTAATTACTAACACTGGCCACTAGGCGGCGTGTATGACTGGTAATTACTAACACTGACCGCTAGGCGGCGTGTATGACTGGTAATTACTAACACTGACCACTAGGCGGTGTGTATGACTGGTAATTACTAACACTGACCACTAGGCGGCGTGTATGACTGGTAATTACTAACACTGGCCACTAGGCGGTGTGTCTGACTGGTAATTACTAACACTGATCACTAGGCGGCGTGTATGACTGGTAATTACTAACACTGGCCACTAGGCGGCGTGTATGACTGGTAATTACTAACACTGATCACTAGGCGGCGTGTATGACTGGTAATTACTAACACTGGCCACTAGGCGGCGTGTATGACTGGTAATTACTAACACTGACCGCTAGGCGGCGTGTATGACTGGTAATTACTAACACTGACCACTAGGCGGTGTGTATGACTGGTAATTACTAACACTGACCACTAGGCGGCGTGTATGACTGGTAATTACTAACACTGGCCACTAGGCGATTAGGATGTCTAACCATTAGGATGTCACTTACGTAATACGTTACTCATTAAGTAATTTCTTGTTCATAGAGCCATTGTATCGCAGTTATGCGCTTATACTGAATATCTACACTCTTGCTTGTGTAAATAAAACAGCTTAAATAAAAGACATAAGACGATGAATCAAGTAGCGACATATTAGTAGCAATAATAATAATAGTAAGTGCCGACCTGATAAAGTATGCCAACGTTTACACTGATGTCTGAACAAAATGAGAAACGGTCCCAACATGTCCGAGAGAAAGTCACTGAAAACGAGGAGGTTAAAACGCTGTGGGACTTCACCATCCAGACTGATAAGGTGCTCGAGCACACAACCAAGACATTACCCGAGTAAAGAAAAGAGAGAACAAATGCCTCGTCATCGACGTGGCTGTACTACCCGCTGACCATGACAGACAGAAGTCGAGAAGATCGACAGTTCCTCCCAACTGAGACGAGAGATAACAAGACTGTGGAATAGAGAGAGAGCTGTAGTTCCGGTGATAATCCGAGCCTGAGGGTCCATACCAAAGAAGCTCGATTACTACCTGGACAAGACAGAAATAACACCAGACATCACCACCGTACAAAAGAGTGCTCTTCTAGGATCATCAGAAAGATGCTCGCTGTGTCCGAAATCACTCCCTGCTCACTATATAGTGGACGGTGTAGTGAGTTCGCCATTTTGTAGTGCTGTCTGAATGTATAGTGAGAATTATTACGCTCTATATAGCGCACTCAAAGTATCCCACAATGCACTGTGAAAAGTAGTGTACAACCGATGGGCACTAACCAAGCAATATACCATCATGCATTGCAGTTGTGCTGGGGGGGGATGTGTTGGGGTGAACTGACAGAGGAAGAAACACATTATCGACTGACATTCAAGCACAATTAAAAATAGTCAGAGAATAGAAAATAAGCTGAAATGGATAAAATACAAGAATAAAAGAGTGCAGAGTGAGGAATTAATCAAAAGCCTCGAATTTGATTTAATAAAAGGCAGCGGCGAAGAAGGACAAGTATTCAGCCTTGATTTCAATAATAATAATAATAATAATAAGTTAAATTTATAAAGCGCCTTTCAAGAAACCCAAGGACGCTTTACAATTATAGACAAGGAAAAAAGTAAATAAATAAAAAAATGACAAAAAAATATATATAATAAATAAATAATAAAAAGTAAAAAGTCCACCAAGTAGGGGTCAGGATGTAATTCCAGTGGTGTAGCAGCCACAGTCCCACCAAAAGGCGCACGAAAACGAGTCCCACATCTCCAGCACCGCCGCCGTGACGCCATCAGCAATATCGCTCGAACACCACGCCATGGATCCATAAAGCGAGCAGAGAAGCTCCGCCATGCAAAGCGCTGGTATGTCCAAACCGCCTGCACAGCCGCCGCGACACCACCGAGCAACATCGCTCAGAACATCACGCCAAGCATTAAAGCGCAGAGCGCTGGACAACCACGATGTAAAATGAGCAACGAGCTCACTGCAGTCCATAAACAGGAGCACAGGCATCACCCACAGCGAACCAAGGCCTGGAGGGAACCGACGCCCAAAACTGGGTCCGGAGCTACACCACCACCGGCGGACAAAACACTCAAACAAACATCAAACTACACAAACACAGAAAAAATAAATAAATAAAATGAAAATAGAAAAAGAAAGAAAAATAAAATAAAAAAGCTCTGGTTCTGGTAAAAGAGCTGAAAGATGCAGCAGACACAAAGTACTTTGTACTGATTAATGTAGGAAATACGCTCAGTAGCCTATAATATGGATTCATCACAAAAATACATGCGTGTGTTTATTATTTTGAATGAAAACCCACCAGCCGACTGATCTGGCACGTCTTAATTGTGCGAAAGTAATGACGTGAATACCAGCGCGGCAGAGTAGCGTCCGAAAGGGTTTTTTCATTTTACCAATGAGTTCACTACAGTGCTGAGCGTAAATGAGTGCACCCCCTTTGAAAAGTAACATTTTAAACAGTATCTCAATGAACACAAACAATTTCCAAAATGTTGACAAGACAAAGGCTACATCCACACGACAACGGCAACGAGATTTTTTTTTTTTTAGCGGGTGAAAAAAATATTGCGTCCACATGGGCAACGGATCAGTAAAATATCAGGTACATATGGCAATGCAGCGCTTGCTGAAAACGATGCAATACACATGCCACACCTCTACGTGCGCTGTAAGACGGTCCCATCGGAGACACCAGAACAATAGAAGAAGTAGGACGCATGCGCATAAACCCCTTCTTCTACCCGGCGTGAATGAGTGAGTGCTGCTTGTTCTAGTCATGTGGTTGTGACGTCATCGTAAACAACTCCGTTCTACTCATCCAGACGACTTAGCAACGGCGTCGTTGCCAGATTTTTCCACTCTGGAAACCGTTCTCAAAAAATATCGTTTTGGGGCACCCAAAACGCCGGTGCCATGTGGACGCCAGGCCGAAACGATAAACAATTTTATTAGATTCACCGGAATCCGTTGCCGTGTGGACAGGGCTAAAGTTTAATATAACATCTGTTTAACTTATAACGTGAAAGTAAGGTGAATAATATAACTTAGATTACATATTTTTCAGTTTTACTCAAATTAGGGTGGTGCAAAAATGAGTACACCCCACAACAAAAACTACTACATCTAGTACTTTGTATGGCCTCCATGATTTTTAATGACAGCACCAAGTCTTCTAGGCATGGAATGAACAAGTTGGCGACATTTTGCAACATCAATCTTTTTCCATTCTTCAACAGTGACCTCTTTTAGTGACTGGATGCTGAATGGAGAGCGATGCTCAACTTGTCTCTTCAGAATTCCCCATAGGTGTTCGATTGGGTTCAGATCAGGAAACATACTTGGCCACTGAATCACTTTCACCCTGTTCTTCTTCAGAAATCCAACAGTGGCCTTAGATGTGTGTTTAGTCATGTTGGAAAAGTGCACGACGACCAAGGGCATGGAGTGATGGTAGCATCTTCTCTTTCAGTATAGAGCGATACGTCTGTGAATTCATGATGCCATCAATGAAATGCAGCTCCCTGACACCAGCAGCACTCATGCAGCCCCACATAAGGACACTGCCACCACCATGTTTCACTGTAGGCACCAGGCAGTTTTCTTTGTATTCCTCACCTTTGCGACGCCATATAGTTTTGAAGCCATCAGTTCCAAAAACATTTCTCTTGGTCTCATCACTCCAGAGTATAGAGTCCCAGTAGTCTTCATCTTTGTCAGCATGGGCCCTGGCAAACTCTAGGTGGGCTTTTTTGTGCCTGGGCTTTAGGAGAGGCTTCTTTCGTGGACGGCATCCATGCATGCCATTCCTCTGCAGTGTACGCCGTATTGTGTCACAGGAAATAGTCACCCCAGTTTGGCTTTCTACTTCTTTAGATAACTGCAGTGAACTTGCATGCCGATTTTCTTCAACCCTTCTCATCAGAAGACGCTCCTGTCGAGGTGTTAACTTCCGTGGACGACCTGGACGTCTCTGTGAAATGGTTGCAGTTCCATCTTTCTTAAATTTTTGTGCCACTTTTGCTACAGTATTCTGACTGATAAGTAAAGCTTTGCTGATCTTCTTGTAGCCTTCACCTTTGTGGTGGAAAGAAATTATTTTCTTTGGGGAATTCTGAAGAGACAAGTTGAGCATCACTCTCCATCCAGCATCCAGTCACTAAAAGAGGTCGTTGTTGAAGAATGGAAAAAGATTGATGTTGCAAAATGTCGCCAACTTGTTCATTCCATGCCTAGAAGACTTGGTGCGGTCATTAAAAATCATGGAGGCCATACAAAGTACTAGATGTAGTAGTTTTTGTTGTGGGGTGTACTCATTTTTGCACCACCCTAATTTGAGTAAAACTGAAAAATGTGTAATCCAAGTTATATTATTAACCTTACTTTCCCGTTATAAGTTAAACAGATGTTCTATTAAACTTTGTCTTGTCAACATTTTGGAAATCGTTTGTGTTCACTGAGATATTGTTTAAAATGTTACTTTTCAAAGGGGGTGCACTCGTTTACGCTGAGTGGTTTCAGACGCAGGGGCTGCAGGGGCTGTCTGTCTCAGGGTGTGAAGACTTGATGGACACACGAACGACTTCCAGTTTAGTAAGACTTTACCTGTGGGAAAACAAGTTTGAGATAATGATGATGATGAATAAACAACATGAGGAAAACATGAATGAGTCAATAAAAACTTAAATAATATAAAACTGAGTTTGCAAAACAATCACTAAATATAAAATTAGTTTGTAAACAAAGAGTAAGAATGAGATTAAATAAAACAAATGAAATAAGATTTAGAGTGTATAAAAATGTCTTTCGCTGCTTTTTAAAATCTCGATTGCGAAATCATTCCAATTTTAAGTACAGAAAAACAGGAAGCTGCTTTGTCACGTCTTTCCTTGTTATATCTGGGCACATCGAGCAAACCTGCACTACTGAATCTTAACGATGGAGATGTAGAGTCAGTCTAGAGCAGTGTTTCTCACACTTTTTCACACCAAGGACCATTTTATCCATTAAAAAAAAAAATCGCAGACCACCTCACCTCCTAAATATCCCAAACAAAAAAACAGTGAGCCTACTTCAACAGTATATTACAGATTACACACTAATGAAATGACAGTTTTACAAATCGTATCGCCAGTTCACTCATCGTCGTCCTTCTCTTACTGGGAAGACTGGTGCTGCTGACTCTGATACATCACTGAAGCAATGTCTGGCTTCAAACTGGACAGTTTTAATCTCATACTGGGGGCCACATCGATCCGATTGCGCTGCTGTTTTCTCAAACAAAGAATCATCATGTCCTTGCTCGTGTCGGATGTTTCTCGTGCTTTTCTTTTGACCGACCTGGTCTTCAGCCACCGTTCCGTTATGCGTTTGACAGTTTGATGCCAAGTCTGATTTGGTTACGCGTAGTTTCTCTGCATTCCACATGCCCTCCGCATTCAGAGGTGACGTTGGTATGAAAGTGTAACCTAAACTGACCACTAGGGGTCGCGCAACACTTTGAGCAACAGTGGTCTATACTGTATGACAGTGCTCGTCCATTCTCTGCTTTAAAAACTAGCAGGTGTACATTTTAAGGACAGATTTTAGAGACTGGGAACCAGTGTTGTGTCCCAGCAATGTCGAAAGACTGCTTAGTGAATTAGTTCACAGGAGACGCATCCGAGGTACCTGAAAATACCATGTGCACACAGTTACACACCTCAGCTGTAATCAGAACAACTTCAGATGGATAATGATACTGAAAGTGAACAGATGTACCTAATGCTCTAAACCTAGTTCATTATCCCCTCGCCCAAACGAAGATTAGCGGAGGATATAGAAACGGGTTCCGTTTGTCCGTCCGGTCACGTTTTTGTTTCCGGCCCGTATCTTTAAAACTACTGAAGATATCTTCATGAAACTTGTGTATACGTATCAAGCAACATATGAACTGGTGCCTTTTGCTATTTTGGATTTTTGAAGAAAAAAAAAAGTACTGTATTTTTCAAATTTTTACATAAAAAATAGATTTTGACTTCATTTCTAAGAGCAACGTTTGTTTCCGGAGCATACTGTATATCCAAAACTCTTCATGATACGGATTTGAAACTCGGTTTACATGTTAACAAGGTGATGTAGATGTGCCTTTTTATAGTAAGAAATTTAAATTTTTAATGTTTCCATCGAACAATTTCAGTCTCTCAGGTTAGTCTTAGAGGTAGGTTTTGTTTCCGGAGCAGAACTTAAACTAATGAGTGGTAGGGTCTTGAAAGTTAGTGTATGTGTTGATTAAGTAATGTACGCTACCGTTCAAAAGTTTGGGGTCACCCAGACAATTTTGTGTTTTCCATGAAAAGTCACACTTTTATTTCCCACCATAAGTTGTAAAACGAATAGAAAATATAGTCGAGACATTTTTCTGGCCATTTTGAGCATTTAATCGACCCCACAAATGTGATGCTCCAGAAACTCAATCTGCTCAAAGGAAGGTCCGTTTTATAGCTTCTCTAAAGAGCTAAACTGTTTTCAGCTGTGCTAACATGATTGTACAAGGGTTTTCTAATCATCCATTAGCCTTCTGAGGCAATGAGCAAACCCATTGTACCATTAGAACACTGGAGTGAGAGTTGCTGGAAATGGGCCTCTATACACCTATGGAGATATTGCACCAAAAACCAGACATTTGCAGCTAGAATAGTCATTTACCACATTAGCAATGTATAGAGTGGATTTCTGATTAGTTTAAAGTGATCTTCATTGAGGGTGGCACGGTGGTGTAGTGGTTAGCGCTGTCGCCTCACAGCAAGAAGGTCCGGGTTCGAGCCCCGGGGCCGGCGAGGGCCTTTCTGTGTGGAGTTTGCATGTTCTCCCCGTGTCCGCGTGGGTTTCCTCCGGGTGCTCCGGTTTCCCCCACAGTCCAAAGACATGCAGGTTAGGTTAACTGGTGACTCTAAATTGAGCGTAGGTGTGAATGTGAGTGTGAATGGTTGTCTGTGTCTATGTGTCAGCCCTGTGATGACCTGGCGACTTGTCCAGGGTGTACCCCGCCTTTCGCCCGTAGTCAGCTGGGATAGGCTCCAGCTTGCCTGCGACCCTGTAGAACAGGATAAAGCGGCTACAGGTAATGAGACGAGATGAGATCTTCATTGAAAAGAATAGTGCTTTTCTTTCAAAAATAAGGACATTTCAAAGTGACCCCAAACTTTTGAACGGTAGTGTATTTGTGCCTTTTGATGCTAAGAAATGTGAGAAATGTAAATTTTTAGCTCCCCTGGACCAAAGGTCCGGTGGGTTTATGCCATGGGCTGCTGAGGTCAGTGTAAAGAGGTCGGGCTGGTTTCCTGCAGCACAACTTGAAAAATGTGACGAATAATATCTTGAAAGTTGGTATATGTTGGGGGTGGGATATAGATGACTCTGTCTTCTTGTTTATCCCCTTCTGAGTGAGGAAATAAACGTGTGAGGTAATGAGTGTTATCTGTTTTGGTTGAAAATAATTACTCATTTCTCGTGTCACCCATGAAAACCAAACCATGAGTGTTATTTTAAGGCCGTGAATGAAACGTGTGACTCGGTGTGTCTGTTTCAGGGTCAGTGAAATCGTCTCCGTTTTATCTCAGCTCTTACTCCTCACCCAGCAGAGACGACTCCAGGAGAGGACAGGTGAATCCCACACACACACACCCCTCACATTCAGCTCTACCACAGAGCTTATATTGTTTATTTTACCTGAAGAATGCCTCCGTGGCTGGAGAATCTAATGATCAGGATGGTCTGGTACAGTAAGTCTGTTCATGAGTTGACTTTCCTGCACACTTCAATTCCACCAGGGGGCAGTGGACTACTGAGGACAGACTGAGCTAATTGATGGGGAGGACAAAAAAAAACCCAACAATGCAAGTTCAATAATCCTAATCTATGTATCACGAGTCTGTGTTTATACATTAAGTAATAATGATTAAGTGAAACTGTTGTAAGAAGTGGCACTTTCCCCCCACTGTGTGCAATGTAATATCACTGTCATATCTATTTTGCACTCTTTTCTATTTTAAGACGGCATTTTTTTCATTAAATATGATATTCACAATTTTCAGCCTGTTAGTATTTGGTTTGATGAATTTCAGAGTTTCTTAGTATTTGGTTCGTGCCCTTTCTGCTTTAACGACGGTGTGCACTCGAGTTAGCATGGACGCCACAAGTTTGCGTAAACTCTGATCCATTTTAGATCAAATCCATCGGCGCGTCGCCTGAACACGTGCTTCAGTAGAAGAGATTAGACGTGAGGAAAATCTGATCTTTTATCCAAAACAGTTAATACGGTCAAGATCACAAATCTGCTTACATTTAAATAGAGACCTAGAAATAGTGCAGAATTGATATTGAACATTTTTAAAAAATTCTGTTTTTCCCTATTTTAAATAAAAATAAAATCCCAGATTTTCAACGTTAGATTTTAACATGACTGACATTTGCATCACAGTCTCACAAATCTCCTCCAAAGCTGCCACAAACTCCTGGTTGGGATCGTGGGAACATGTTATAGGATGATTTTTTTTCCCTTCCCCAGTTCGTAACATTTCAGGGTTGATAGTGTCGTTGTTATTGTGTGTTTATCATACAGTGAGTGTGAGGCTTTGATTTTGGATTAACTTTATACAGCCCCGCTTCCAAGAAAGTTGGGACGCTGTGTAAACTGTAAATAAAAACAGAATGCAACAATTTGCAAATCATGGAAATGTTATATTTCTTTGAAAATAGTACAAAGGCACCATATCAAATGTTGAAACTGAGAAATTTTATTGGTTTTTGAAAAATATATGCTCATTTTGAATTTGATGTCAGAAACACGTTTCAGAAAAGTTGGGACAGGGGTGTGTTTACTACTGTGTCGCATCACCTCTACTTTTAACACCACTCTGTAAACGTTTGGGAAATGACGAGACAGATTGCTGTAGTTTTGAAAGAGAAATGTTGCCTCATTCTTGCCTGATATACAATTTCAGTTGCTCAACAGGTCAGGGTCTCCTTTGTCGTATTTTGCGCTTCATAATGCACCAAATGTTTTAAATGGGAGACAGGTCTGGACTGCCGGCAGGCCGGTTTAGCACCCAGACTCTTACTACAGAGCCATGTGGTTTTAATATGTGCAGAAAGCAGTTTGGTATTGTCTTGCTTAAAGAAGGAAGGCCTTCCCTGAAAAAGATTTTGTCTGGATGGCAGCATGTTGCTCTGAGACGTGTTTATATCATTCAGCATTAATGACGCCTTCCCAGATGTACAAGCTACCCATGTCATGTGCACTAACGCCCCCTCATACCATCACAGATGCTGGCTTTTGAACTGTGCACTGATAACAAGCCGGATGGTCCCTCTCCTCTTTAGCCTGGAGGACGTGGGGTCCATGATTTCTAAAAAGAATTTCTACTTTCGATTTGTCAGACCTCGGGACAGTTTTCCACTTCGCCTCAGACCATCGTAAAAGAGTTCGGGCCCAGAGAAGGTGGCGATGTTTCTGGATATTGTTTATATCTGGTTTTAACTTGCATTTGTGGATGCAGTCATGAACTGTTTCACAGACGATGGTTTTCTGAAGTGTTCTGAGCCCATACAGTGATTTCCACTACAGACACGTGTCTGCTTTTAATGCAGTGTCTCCTGAGGCCCTGAAGATCACAGGCACCCAATGTCAGTTTTCAGCCTTGTCTCTTGCATACAGAGATTTCTCCAGATTCTCTGAATCTTTTAATGATATTATGGACCAGAGATTATGTGATCCACAAATTCTTTACAGTTTTACATTGAGGAGTGTTATTCTTAAATTGTTGCACTGTTTCACAGAGTGGTGAACCCCTCCCCATCTTTACTTCTGAGAGACTCCGCCTCTCTGGGATGCTCTTTTTATACCCAATCATCTGACTGACCTGTTGCCAATTAAACAAATTAGTTTTTTTTTTTTTAAGCATTACACAACTTTTTCAGTCTTTTGTTGCCCCGTCCCAACTTTTCTGAAATGTGTTGCTGACATCAAATTCAAAATGAGCCTATATTTTTCAAAAAACAATAAAATTTCTCAGTTTCAACATTTGATATGCTGTCTTTGTACTATTTTCAATGAAATATCAGGTTTCCGTGATTTGCAAGTTATCACATTCTGTTTTTATTTACAGTTTACACAGCGTCCCAACTTTTTTGGAACCGGGGTTGTAGATACCGGCTGTCAAAATGTGCTGTCGGGGGAATCCGATTTTTATGTGCAGCTTTCTCTCTTCACTTTTAGGAGTGACCAGATTAAAACATGTGGTTGAGATCCATCTAAATAGAAAGCATGTAATTTTCAGATAGTAGAAAATGCCAAACGTGACCACGTGATGGATTTCCGAGGCCAGAACATTTACACAATCTAATAACAGAAAGTCCTTTGATCCTTGTAAGGACTGAGATCGTTTCAGGGCTCTGTCTCGATCTGTACATTTTGCGAGCTGTGAAATATGAGACCCGTATAATTTAAACGCAGGATATATTTAGTTTAGTTTTAGTCAGAGGGGAGTTACAGACGAAATCCAGCATGTGGAAGAGTTTCTGTTCGAGCCAAATACAACTAATACTTTCACCAGAATGTTTCAGACAGTGTATGAAATCAGTCGATGAACTGAGCCCAGCTGTATATGGGCAATTCCATGTAAATGTCAACCTCACCATGCAAAAATAAAGCAACATGTAATACATCAAAACCACTCCCAGAGATCTCACCTAGGCCTGTATTTTACAGATGTGAATAAGCTGAACCAATTTGTAACCAACCTAATATGTCACTGTCAGTCTTTCTTTCTTATAATGTAAACCCCAAGCTAAAATCAACTTTGATCATGTACAATTCTATATTATTGCCACAAGCCACAGAAATGTATGCTAAAATCCACAAAACAGCAAAAACAATAGCCATCCTAAATATTATTTAAGAACTTTGATAGTTTTAGCTGATATTTAGAGAGTTTTTCAAAGGGTTATGGTGGTTAAATTGCTGATTTTCTAAACATATGCCATGTCTATTTCAGACGCGTCACATCCATAACGGAATTTCGTCACATCCATAACGCTGACTTTTCCTTCCGAAACTCTGCATGAAATACAAAATATTTTAAACAAAGATTTTTTAATATTCACCTTGGACCCCTCTATCAAATGGATATCTCCATTTCGACATTAGGTTTACAATTTCACAGAGTTTGATAAAAATGTACAGTCACCCAAGAAAAGTGATACTTTTTCTGTCACATCCATAACGCATCTTTTATTGGCGTTTTCTGGCATGCCCTAGATGTACTATGGGAATTGTTCTTGTTCTATCACTTCTCCAGTATGGTACAGCCTTAAAATATGCAACACCTGTTTAAATACTGGGAGACAGTAAAACATGCACTGGGTCATTTGTTGCCATTTTGAGTTCAAGTGTCACGTCCATAACGCTGGAATTGCTCATATACTGAGCATTGGATGTGTGATGTTTCTTGCAGCAGCACGTGTATTACGCGGATGAGACCGGACGGAGGGGCTACGAGCCGTATCGGACGTACGTGCAGTCCCCGCAGGGATACGACGACCCGTACCTGGAGGAGACCGTGCAGTACTCGACTGCAGACTACCCCACACAGCCTCACACACTCAAAGCCACCACCAACTACGTGGACTTTTACTCGAGCACACGCAGAGCTTCATTCCGCACTGATCAGTACCCGGGCTCACCAGACTCCTGGGTATAGAGACACGAAATATGAACCGACAGCACCCTCAGTACTGTGTGTGATTTGAACAGAGATGGATTCTGAACGTGGCTGATGAGAGAGATTTTTTTTTTTTAAAGTGAACGTTTAGCCAAAGAAGGAAGAGAAGCAAAGTATGTGTGTGTTTTTTAATCCAAGGAAGCAGAAAGGAAGTCAAACTGGTGCGTGAGAGAGAGAGAGAGAGATAGTGAATCGAGAGCCTGATGTATCTGTAGACCAGAGTTCTGCTCTGATTTTATTTTCTTATGGCAGTGCAGGTGACCCGAGGAAGCAGCGTGTGATGTGCAGGAAGGTTTGCGTTAGAGAATCAGACAAGGAAACGTGTATGAACTTCGACTGAAATCCATGATGAACTTGTACCTGTAAAAAAACAAAAAACAAACAAAAGAAATAACGATAATATTAATGATTTTAAGACGTTAGCTTAAACAGAGGGAACAAATCCGTATACGTACTTCTCGTTGAGATTGTGAATGCCATTGAGTCTTGTACATTTCCTTCAGAACACTGTAAATACAGAAAAGAGAGAAAGTAAATGCAGTGTCACATTAAAGAGATGTAGAAATCTATAAATATACAGAACTAAAAGCAGAAGGCTGCAGGCCTGGCACCATGATACTACAGTCTATCTGAAGTAATAAAAATCCATCTTTGTTTTTTATAAAGCTGTCATTTCTTTCTCTCTGTGTGTGGTGTTTTGTTTTTTTTTTCCTCCATTAAAGGTACAGTATGAAATAATTTCAAAAATATCCTCAAAAACAGATCTGTTTACATTTTTCTGGTCTTGAATTGCTCTCCCTGTTCAAACCGAGCTGCTCCAATCTGCCCCGTTTCCAAAAAAGGTAACTCCATGGAGGAGGATGTAAGTTTGGTTGAGGTGAAAGAGAAGCCTTGTCTACCGTATTAAAGACGATTACAAACCGCCCCTTTAAAGTGCATATCACGGGTAAATTCAGGAGCAAGATCAATGTAATTCTCCTATTTTATATTAAACTTTGGTCAAATATCTGTAACATTCTGCATTCTCTGCAATTTTTTTACCTTGCGCAATACCAGAAAAATTCAGTTGAAATCAAGCCATTTGAGGTGAATTGGTCCGCCTCTGAAAAAACTTGGCATTTGGATTTCCCGGCAAACATTGATTTTCGTGACGTCGCGTGCGGGACGCCTCCCTCTGAATCCTACGTCAGCGCTGGTTTGTTTATGAGAAAACGACCTGGTGGTTTTCTGCAAATTTCTTCAACGTTATCACGTAATTATTAAAATGGTTAACAGATGTATCGTAGGAGGGTGTAGCAGCACCAATCATGATGGGATTAGTACTCATCGTTTCCCAAAAGACCGGACAATGAGAGAGAAATGGGAGCGCTTCGCGCAAGGCACCTGGAAAAAGCCAAGGACCAAAGCAGAGCCGTGAAAAAGACCAAGAAAATCGGCGATTCACAAGTTGACTGTTGCCAGGGTATGAAATAAGAGAGACTATACTATAAATTAGGTGATCCTGTGTTTGTGTGGTACACGGATAATGTTATTTATTGACACACAAAAGTAAACAACACGAAAGCGCTGGGCGATATTACACTTAGATTAGATTAGATTAGATTAGATAGAACTTTATTGATCCCTTTGGGAGGGTTCCCTCAGGGAAATTAAAGAGTTACAGTCCACAGCCTGGTAAAAAGCAGCCAAAGTAGTGTGTTTAAAGTCCCCAGAAATGATGATAAATGCCTGAGGGTGCTGTGTCTGCAGCCTTGCTGTGACAGAGTGAATCCCCTCACATGCAGCGGCTGCGGCTGCCCTCGGAGGAATGTAAACACAGATGGTGATGCTAGCAGCTCCAAGTCCGGGCAACATAAGACTGTCTTTACGGAGAAATGTCCCGGGTTACACCAGCGGTTGTTCACGTAAATGATGAGTCCCCCACCTTGCCTTTCCCACATGCTTTAGTGTCTCTGTCGGCTCTCACAGCAGTGAATCCCCGCAGGTCCACGTTAGCATCCGGTACAAGGTCTGTTAGCCATGTCTCTGTAAAAATAAATAAGCTGCTCTCCCGGTAAATCCGCTGGTTGTTCAGTGCGGATAGCTTGTCGACCTTATTCGGCAGCGAGTTCACATTCCCCCGATAACGGAGGGAACGGATGGTTTGTAGCACCGCCAGTTGTCCGCTAGCCTAGCCTTTAGCTTAGTCCCGGCTTTGCAGCCCCTGGGTTTCCTCTTCAGATCCGTCGGGATGGGGTGTTGTATTCCGGCTCGTCCCATTGTTTTCAGGGCCAGCAGCTCCTCTCTCGAATAAGCGAGAAAACTGGCTCCTGGTTGCGTGTTAAAGTTAAAAATATCCATGGGATATGAAGAAAAACACACGATGTCTTCGTAAGAAGAGCAGAAAAGTAAAAAGGTGGAAAAAAAGAGGTTTAAAGAGCTAAAAACTGCAGAGCTACTGGAGAGGCAGCCGTCTCACACAGCGCCCAGGGTCACGTTTTACTTCCCAGGTATCAAGGGATGTGCGTGTCAGGGCTTGAGATCTTAGGACCTGCCAAACACATTAAACGTATATACAACCCTGCACAGCCGATTCCATGTGTGTAGCTTATGAAATCTTTCTCCTACAGTAGCCAGTACTCTTCTAAATGGAGAAATATATAAATACATAATAGTAATTAGAAAAAATATGATTTATGTAACAATAGATAGATGAGCATTGATACATGAATCCATGGGTTTAGAAGCTCAGGCGACAATTCCATATTTCAATGCAAAACCGCTCGCTGCTAAGCTTGGTCTACACAGGCTGTGCACTGAAACCGTGCAAAGCTCGCGCAGCCTGCTGGCACTTCCGCACGTGACGTCACGAATCTGGCTCCAGACTCCCTTGGGATTTTTCCAGACGCGTTTTGTTATTTTATTTTTTTCTGCTGTAGACAGATGGCCTTGTGCAAAATGACCCTTCTGGATGAGTGTGTAAAGGGACATACTTTCATATAAAAAAAAACACGAAATTGGTCCAGAATATGCACTTTAAGAATCAAGGACTGTGTATTGTCCCATTTCTCCTTCTTCATAAGACTTGTCATTTACATTTTCAGAAAATCGATTTTTTTTTCTCCTCAGGGTTGAAATTAAGTTTGTTGGTTGTTGTTATTATTATTATTATTATTAAGTCTGTCTTAAAACCCTTGTGGGATGCAGTGAACCTGACCTGACTTTAGAAGCAGAATGGATTGCATTTATTTAATGCAGATTTTCTTTTCAGGACAGACCGCAGAAAGATTTTTTTTATCACCGTTAGTGTTTTAAGAGCTTCATCAGGTCACATTAAAGTGGTGAGGACACATTTACTCGGGTGATGAATATGGAGCAGAATACTCCGAGTAGGAGCACTGTAATGAATATGTAAAGAGGAGAAGTTGATCCTCTGACACTTTAAATGCAGAGTTGGCTGAACAAAGTTTGCTGAAAAGACAGGCTTTTTTATATATATATCCCCCCCCCATCTGCAAATACTCTCTGACCAATAGATCACATGTTAAAGAGCATCTCCGTATCAAAGCATTTAGTGAATTTTAATGGATCCAAATGTATTGCATTCAGTAAATTGGAGTCGAAATAAATGGAGAAAAAGCAAAACATGGCCCAGTGTAGCTTTGACCAGAATTTAACAGAATAAAATTCGGTTGTGAAACCTGACCAGAGCTTTAATTACAATTCTAATGGAGGAGCAATTAAACAACATTTCTTTCATGACATCCTCCTTCTCCACATCTGCTTCCAAAGATACCAAGATGATCAACATTTACTGTATATCTAATGTAATCTCTGTAATGTATCTTTATCCAAGTTATAACTAGTAACAGATTTTCAGTTCTGATATTTACAGATGCTTTCATATCTATCTATCTATCTATCTATCTATCTATCTATCTATCTATCTATACACACAGTTAGGTCCATATATATTTGGACACTGACACAAATGTTGTTTTTTTTACCTGTTTACTGAAACATATTCAGGTTATAGTTACATAATGGACATGGACATAAAGTCCAGACTTTCAGCTTTCATTTGAGGGTATCCACATTAAAATTGGATGAAGGGTTTAGGAGTTTCAGCTCCTTAACTAAAGGGACCAAAAGTAATTGGACAATTGACTCAGAGGCTATTTCATGGGCAGGTGTGGGCAATTCCTTCGTTATGTCATTCTCAATAAGGCCTGGAGTTGATTTGAGGTGTGGTGCTTGCATTTGGAAGATTTTGCTGTGAAGAAAACATGCGGTCAAAGGAGCTCTCCATGCAGGTGAAACAAGCCATCCTTAAGCTGCAAAAACAGAAAAAACCCATCCGAGAAATAGCTATAATATTAGGAGTGGCAAAATCTACAGTTTGATACATCCTGAGAAAGAAAGAAAGAAAGAAAGAAAGCACTGGTGAACTCATCAATGGAAAAAGACCTGGACGCCCACAGACGACAACAGTGGTGGATGATTGCAGAATAATTTCCATGGTGAAGAGAAACCCCTTCACAACAGCCAACCAAGTGAACAACACTCTCCAGGAGGTGGGCGTATCAGTATCCAAATCTACCATAAAGAGAAGACTGCATGAAAGTAAATACAGAGGGTTCACTGCACGGTGCAAGCCACTCATAAGCCTCAAGAATAAAAAGGCTAGATTGGACTTTTGCTAAAAAACATCTAAAAAAGCCAGCACAGTTCTGGAAGAACATTCTTTGGACAGATGAAACCAAGATCAACCTCACCAGAACGATGGAAAGAAAAAGTATGGCGAAGGTGTGGTACAGCTCATGATCCAAAGCATACCACATCATTTGTAAAACACAGCGGAGGCAGTGTGATGGCTTGGGCATGCATGGCTGCCAGTGGCACTGGGTCACTAGTGTTTATTGATGATGTGACACAGGACAGAAGCAGCCGGATGAATTCTGAGGTATTCAGAGACATACTGTGTGCTCAAATCCAGCCAAATGCAGCCAAACTGATTGGTCGGCGTTTCATAATACAGATGGACAATGACCCAGAACATAAAGCCAAGGCAACCCAGGAGTTTATTAAAGCAAAGAAGTGGAATATTCTTGAATGGCCAAGTCAGTCACCTGATCTCAACCCAATTGAGCATGCATTTCACTTGTTAAAGACTAAACTTCAGACAGAAAGGCCCACAAACAAACAGCAACTGAAAACCGCTGCAGTAAAGGCCTGGCAGAGCATTAAAAAGGAGGAAACACAGCGTCTGGTGATGTCCATGAGTTCAAGACTTCAGGCAGTCATTGCCAACAAAGGGTTTTCAACCAAGTATTAGAAATGAACATTTTATTTACAATTATTTAATTTGTCCAATTACTTCTGAGCTCCTGAAATGAAGGGATTGTGTTTAAAAAATGCTTTAGTTCCTCACATTTTTATGCAATCATTTTGTTCAACCCACTGAATTAAAGCTGAAAGTCTGAACTTCAACTGCATCTGAATTGTTTTGTTCAAAATTCATTGTGGTAATGTACAGAACCAAAATTAGAAAAATGCTGTCTCTGTCCAAATATTTTTGGACCTGTGTGTGTGTGTGTGTGTGTGTGTGTGTGTGTGTGTGTATCAGCCAGTTCTTACCAGCTAAAGGCCATTTATTTATAAGACTGGAACAGACCAAAAGAAAAATGTAAACGTGTGTATTAGGCTACAGAATCACTTATGTTACTTGGATGTTTATGAATCTACTGAACATTACATTTACATTACATGGCATTTCGCAGACGCTCTTATCCAGAGTGCAAAAGTCAGGTACAGGAAGTGCTGAACTTCTAGACAACAAAGTTCTAGTGCCAACTGAACAAGTGACAGCAATATTTAGTTTAATATTCTGTTGGAGTACCAGTACTCAAAGAGCCATGGAAACAAGCCAACCATATCAAGTACAACTAAATAGAGATCTCCAACGGTGGACCTCAGGATAGACAGTACACAGCGTGGGTCGGTCAAGACCGAAACACAGTTACATAGTCGGCAGGGAAGCATAACCATAAGGAGATAGGGACAGCACAGCTTCAGGCTCTTTGGTTTGATCCTGAGCTTGGATTACTTGCAGAGTTTTGCATGTTCGCATTGTATCTGTGCAGGTTTCTCTGGGTTCTCCGGTTTCCTCTTCTCTCGTAAAAACATGCCAGTAGGTGGACTGGCTTCTTTCTGTGTGTGTATGGTGTCCAGCGACTGGTGTCCTATCCAGGATGAATCTCCTCCTCTCACCCAGTGTTCCCAGGATAGGCTCTGGATCCACCACCACCCTGACTAGGATAAAGGCTCACTGAAGATGAATAAATAAGGTGTGCTATTCAAACTGACCATTGATGAAGGGTAAAGGATGATTACGAGTTACTGGACATGGAAAAACGAGTTAATTTTACACCTACAAGTCCATACATTATCTGTAGTCGCTTATCCTGTACAGGGTCGCAGGCGAGCTGGATCCTATCCCAGCTGACTACGGGCGAAAGGCGGGGTACACCCTGGACAAGTCGCCAGGTCATCACAGGGCTGACACATAGACACAGACAACCATTCACACTCACATTCACACCTACGGTCAATTTAGAGTCACCAGTTAACCTAACCTGCATGTCTTTGGACTTTGGGGGAAACCGGAGCACCCGGAGGAAACCCACGCGGACACGGGGAGAACATGCAAACTCCGCACAGAAAGGCCCTCGCCGGCCACGGGGCTCGAACCCAGAACCTCCTTGTTGTGAGGCGACAGTGCTAAACACTACACCACCGTGCCGCCCACCTACAAGTCATCTAGTGTAACAGATGTGTCCATCCTCACCCAGTCCACTAAAATACCCCATGCTTATCAATGCTCCTGTTTTATTTTCAACAGGGATGATAAACTTCAAGCAGCATTTGCACGTTTACACAATTATGGGATGTAAATGTTGTTTTAATTGACAACTGAGAGGCAACTACATATTCATGATGTTTGATTCATAAAGGAGTCGACTCTGTGAATCGGTTCTCGAGAGCCGACTCGTGTATAAGAGATGCCGTTACTCGCAATGTAATTTAATTAAAAATAACTTTCATGGAAATGTAATATATCATGAAACTTCCATTCATAGATACAAATATATGATCAAAAATATCGCACCCTGTTCCGGTTTGGAAATGAACGCCAGTGAATCGTTTGGGATCCGAAAGAGTCGGTTCGTGTTGGTGAAGCTGAGTCATATGATTTGACTCCTTGGTGATCTGTATATAAACCGTCACGGCGACAACTCACACTCAAGATCACACACGCGCTCTACAGCCACGGTCATTCAACTTCCGCTTTTTGTGTTTTGGCTATTGCGTATTTCCGCTCAGCGCTGATTGGCTCGTTTCCGGGTGAAGCCCCGCCCCTGTGTGTGTGTTGCTTTGAGACCTGTGATTGCTCCTCGGGAAGGCGGAAGTGGACGCGAGTTCCGGGTGAGCGGCACAGAGCGGTAATTGGGAGTTTTGTGAGTGTATAAGGTAAGAACCGTCAGATTCACTTTAAACAGCGGGTGAACGCTTCCCTCTGCTGCTGCTGCTGTGACTCAGCGCTCCGGGTTTATTTAGTGCGGGTTTTTCTGTGAAAGACAGCGGAGTCTCAGTGACACTGTGGCTGAATTTCACTTGTGTGCTGGCTCCCTGCAGTGGTGCACTCTGGAGTGGACAACTACAGCTTCTTCTGCACCCTACCGAGTGCGGCCTGTGGTTTATTGTAATGTCTCCGGTATCAACCGACACCTGAACAGAAGGTTCCTGTGAAAACAAACTGTTCACCTTCACTGCACGCTTACTTTTAATATGGTTTTATCAACACAGAAAATATCTCTGATCATAAATTAGACTGAGGCTGTCTGATTATTTTATACAGCTAGCAAGGTTATGTAGTGTATCCTGGTCTAATCTCTGGGGGTCGAATCCTTATATTATACAGTCGCTGGTCTAATCTCTGGGGGTCGGATCCTTATATTATACAGTCGCTGGTCTAATCTCTGTGGGTCGGATCCTTATATTATACAGTCGCTGGTCTAATCTCTGGGGGTCTGATCCTTATATTATACAGTCGCTGGTCTAATCTCTGGGGGTCTGATCCTTATATTATACAGTCGCTGGTCTAATCTCTGGGGGTCGGATCCTTATATTATACAGTCGCTGGTCTAATCTCTGTGGGTCTGATCCTTATATTATACAGTCGCTGGTCTAATCTCTGGGGGTCGAATCCTTATAATATACAGTCGCTGGTCTAATCTCTGTGGGTCGGATCCTTATATTATACAGTCGCTGGTCTAATCTCTGTGGGTCGGATCCTTATAATATACAGTCGCTGGTCTAATCTCTGTGGGTCGGATCCTTATATTATACAGTCGCTGGTCTAATCTCTGGGGGTCTGATCCTTATATTATACAGTCGCTGGTCTAATCTCTGTGGGTCGGATCCTTATATTATACAGTCGCTGGTCTAATCTCTGGGGGTCTGATCCTTATATTATACAGTCGCTGGTCTAATCTCTGTGGGTCGGATCCTTATATTATACAGTCGCTGGTCTAATCTCTGGGGGTCTGATCCTTATATTATACAGTCGCTGGTCTAATCTCTGTGGGTCGGATCCTTATATTATACAGTCGCTGGTCTAATCTCTGTGGGTCTGATCCTTATATTATACAGTCGCTGGTCTAATCTCTGTGGGTCGGATCCTTATATTATACAGTCGCTGGTCTAATCTCTGGGGGTCGGATCCTTATAATATACAGTCGCTGGTCTAATCTCTGTGGGTCGGATCCTTATATTATACAGTCGCTGGTCTAATCTCTGGGGGTCGGATCCTTATAATATACAGTCGCTGGTCTAATCTCTGTGGGTCGGATCCTTATATTATACAGTCGCTGGTCTAATCTCTGTGGGTCGGATCCTTATATTATACAGTCGCTGGTCTAATCTCTGGGGGTCGGATCCTTATAATATACAGTCGCTGGTCTAATCTCTGTGGGTCGGATCCTTATATTATACAGTCGCTGGTCTAATCTCTGGGGGTCTGATCCTTATATTATACAGTCGCTGGTCTAATCTCTGTGGGTCGGATCCTTATATTATACAGTCGCTGGTCTAATCTCTGTGGGTCTGATCCTTATATTATACAGTCGCTGGTCTAATCTCTGGGGGTCGAATCCTTATAATATACAGTCGCTGGTCTAATCTCTGTGGGTCGGATCCTTATATTATACAGTCGCTGGTCTAATCTCTGTGGGTCTGATCCTTATATTATACAGTCGCTGGTCTAATCTCTGTGGGTCGGATCCTTATATTATACAGTCGCTGGTCTAATCTCTGTGGGTCTGATCCTTATATTATACAGTCGCTGGTCTAATCTCTGGGGGTCGAATCCTTATAATATACAGTCGCTGGTCTAATCTCTGGGGTCTGATCCTTATAATATACAGTCGCTGGTCTAATCTCTGTGGGTCGGATCCTTATATGATACAGTCGCTGGTCTAATCTCTGTGGGTCGGATCCTTATATTATACAGTCGCTGGTCTAATCTCTGTGGGTCGGATCCTTATAATATACAGTCGCTGGTCTAATCTCTGTGGGTCGGATCCTTATATTATACAGTCGCTGGTCTAATCTCTGGGGGTCTGATCCTTATATTATACAGTCGCTGGTCTAATCTCTGTGGGTCGGATCCTTATATTATACAGTCGCTGGTCTAATCTCTGTGGGTCGGATCCTTATATTATACAGTCGCTGGTCTAATCTCTGTGGGTCGGATCCTTATATTATACAGTCGCTGGTCTAATCTCTGTGGGTCTGATCCTTATATTATACAGTCGCTGGTCTAATCTCTGTGGGTCTGATCCTTATATTATACAGTCGCTGGTCTAATCTCTGTGGGTCGGATCCTTATATTATACAGTCGCTGGTCTAATCTCTGTGGGTCGGATCCTTATAATATACAGTCGCTGGTCTAATCTCTGGGGGTCTGATCCTTATATTATACAGTCGCTGGTCTAATCTCTGTGGGTCGGATCCTTATATTATACAGTCGCTGGTCTAATCTCTGTGGGTCGGATCCTTATATTATACAGTCGCTGGTCTAATCTCTGTGGGTCTGATCCTTATATTATACAGTCGCTGGTCTAATCTCTGGGGTCTGATCCTTATATTATACAGTCGCTGGTCTAATCTCTGGGGTCTGATCCTTATAATATACAGTCGCTGGTCTAATCTCTGGGGGTCGAATCCTTATATTATACAGTTGCTGGTCTAATCTCTGTGGGTCTGATCCTTATAATATACAGTCGCTGGTCTAATCTCTGGGGGTCGGATCCTTATATTATACAGTCGCTGGTCTAATCTCTGGGGTCTGATCCTTATATTATACAGTCGCTGGTCTAATCTCTGGGGTCTGATCCTTATAATATACAGTCGCTGGTCTAATCTCTGGGGGTCGAATCCTTATATTATACAGTTGCTGGTCTAATCTCTGTGGGTCTGATCCTTATAATATACAGTCGCTGGTCTAATCTCTGGGGGTCGGATCCTTATATTATACAGTCGCTGGTCTAATCTCTGGGGTCTGATCCTTATATTATACAGTCGCTGGTCTAATCTCTGGGGTCTGATCCTTATAATATACAGTCGCTGGTCTAATCTCTGGGGGTCGAATCCTTATATTATACAGTCGCTGGTCTAATCTCTGTGGGTCTGATCCTTATAATATACAGTCGCTGGTCTAATCTCTGGGGGTCGGATCCTTATATTATACAGTCGCTGGTCTAATCTCTGGGGATCGAATCCTTATATTATACAGTCCCTGGTCTAATCTTTGGGGGGGTCTAATCCTTATAATTTCCAGACACTTGTCTAATCTCTGCATGTATAATCTTTATATACCAACATTTGTCTAGTCTGGGTGTCTAATCTATGGAAGTAGCCACTGGTTCACTGTCTTTCAAGTTTTGTCACATGTAATTACAGTGAAATTCTTATGTACCTTAGGTCGTTGCGAGTATAAAAATATATAGATAAATTAAAAATAATAGAAATAAAGGGGAAGAGGAGAAAAAAACAAAAAAAACCCCCTCAAACTATATTAATGAGTGGAAACATGGCAGAGATGTGATTGATTGTGTGGTTACGAGTCCTTAAAGTCTCAAGTGCAGTAGTGCATAGTAGTGTACCTTGTTATCATTATGAAGAGCTCAACAGTCTGATGGCCTGAGGGAAGAAGCTCATCCTCTCAGTGTTGGCCTTCAGCTGTCGGTAGCATCTCCCTGAAGGCAGCAGGGAGAACAGTCTGTTATTTGGGTGGCTCGGGTCGCTGCCGATCTTCCTGGCTCTATCCCTGCAGCGGTTGGAATAAATGTCCTGCAGGTTAGGGAGGGTAGTCCTGATGATCCTCTCAGCAGAGCAAACCTCCCTCATGAGAGCCAGCTGGTCTCTCCTGGTGGTGCTTCCCATCCAGTTAATGATGCTCCCACTCAGGACACTCTCAATAGTGCAGGAGTAAAAGTTCCTTAGTACCCTGAGTGGGAGTTTGAAGTCCTTCAGTCTCCTTAAGAAGTAGAGGTGCTGGCGGCCTTTATTAACCAGGGTGTTGGTATGACAGAACCAAGAGAGGTCCTGTGAGATGTGGACACCCAGGTATTTGAAATTGTCCACTATCTCTACCTGGGCCCTGTTGATACAGATGGGTTGGAGGTCCCTCTGCTGCTTCCTGCTGAAGTCCACTATCAGCTCCTTCGTTTCGCTGATGTTGAGTGTGAGGTTGTTCTCCTCACTCCAGTCCGCGAGATATTTAATCTCGGTCTGGTAGGCAGACTCATTGTTATTGGAGATGAGGCCCAGGTTCAAATTGTGCCCAAAACAACTTACAGTAACCACGGCCATTTCAATTGCCTGATGGCTGTGACAATATTCACCCCGTTGTTATACAGGCGATCTTTTTCTCCTCTATTTTCCATTCGGCAAGTGTCTCGCGCAATGCGTCTTCTAAATTGTCCGCTGAATGTGTCTCTGGCATGAAACTCGTCTGCAGGCATTTGGACTGCATTGCCCACTCTCGGTCCACATAATGTACGGTAGCTGACATATAGGGCATCATGTTGCAGCTGGACCACATATCCGTTATCACGACCAAATATTCCACATCACCTAGCGCTTTTGTTTCTTTATGTGCCAAAGCCTCGGATGAGTATCTAATACTTTTAATAATAATAATATATTTAATAACGTGGTATTAAAATCCCCCCCGCCCACGATATGATCGTCCATCACGATGTTTGCACTGTAAACATCGTCGATGCCAATTAAGGGGACATCGCACAGCCCTAATCCAGTTGATGGTCTCATCTCAGGTTGTTTTTCTAGTTCAGCAAATTTGATTCTTTGAATGGAGAACTGAGATCAGATCTCTGGTAACTTCAGTATTGGAGGTGTGTCTCTCCACATCTGTACGCTGTTGCTTGGTGTGTAAAAATGGGTGAAGCTCATCATATACTAGTGCATCTCAAAAAATTAGAATATTGTGAAAAAGTTCAATATTTTCCATCAGTTATTTAAGAAAGTGAAAATGTTATATATTATAGACTCATTACACATAAACAAATGTTTCAAGCATTTTTCTATTTTAATTTTAATCAGTATGGCATACAGTACAAAAACATAAAAAAAACATCTCAAAATATTAGAATATTTCATTTAGAGTTTGAGTAAAACAGTATGAACACAATGTATCTCTCAGTCTAGTTCAGTACACACAACCACAATCATGGGGAAGACTGCTGACTTGACTGTTGTCCAGAAGATGATCACTGATGCCCTCCACAAGGAGGGTAAGCCACAAAAGGTCATTGCTGAAAAGGGTGGCTGGAAAAGGTGCACAAGCAACAGGGATGGCCACAGTCTTGAGAGGATTGTCAAGAAAAGTTGATTCAAGAACTTGGGAGAGCTTCACAAGGAGTGGACCGAGGCTGGTGTCAGTGTATCACGAACAGACATCTTCAAGAAAGGGGATACAACTTTCGCATTCCTAATATCAAGCTACTCCTGAGCCAGAGTCAATGTCAGAAGTGTCTTATCTGGGCTAAGGAGAGAAAGAAATGGACTGTTGCTCAGTGGTCCAAAGTCCTCTTTTCAGATGAAAGTACATTTTGCATTTAATTTGGAAATCACGGTTCTAGAGTCTGGAGGAAGAGTGGAGAGGCACAGAATCCAAGGTGTTTGAAGCCCAGTGTGAAGTTTCCACAGTCTGTGATGATTTGGGGTGCCATGTCATCTGCTGGTGTTGGTCCACTGTATTTTATCGTCCAAAGTCAACACAGCCATCTACCAGGAGATTTTAGAGCACTTCATGCTTCCATCTGCTGACGAGCTTTTTGGAGATGCTGATTTCCTTTTCCAGCAGGACTTGGCACCTACCCACAGTGCCAAAACTACTACCAAATGGTTTGCTGACCATGATATTACTGTGTTTGATTGGCCAGCCAACTCGCCTGACCTGAACCCCAGAGAATCTACGGGGTATTGTCAAGAGGAAGATGAGAAACACCCGACCCAAAAATACAGATATGCTGAAGGCCACTATCAAAGCAACCTGGGCTTCAATAACACCTCAGCAGTGCCACAGACTGATCACCTCCACGCCACACCGCATTGATACAGTAATTCATGGTAAAGGAGCCCCAACCAAGTATTGAGTGTATAAATGAATATACTTTTCAGAAGTTGGACATTTCTGTATTGTAAATCCTTTTTTTGATTGATCTTAGGGAATATTCTAATAATTTGAGATACTGGATTTCTGATTTTCATGAGCTATAAGCCATAATCATCAAAATTAAAACAAAAAAGGCTTTAAATATTTCACTTTACATGTAATGAATATATGAAAGTTTACCTTTTTGAATTAAATTATGAAAAAAAGGAACTTTTTCATGGTAGTCTAATTTTTTGAGATGCATTAGTATATTCAACAGAAATATTGAAATACACCTCAGAGGAGCAAAATTTGTCTCTCTGGTATTTTGTATTGCAGTTTTCAAGACAAGGAAATGCAGATGCAAATCCGCGACCTTCACTCGTACTGTAGTTACAATTTAGCAGGCGAGGTCACCAGTACAGCGCGTTTCAAACAAACGGGGACAGAAACAGTCCGAGAAAACGACAACACAGCAGCAGAGTTCCATCTCTTCAGTATCTTCATCTTCAGCCTGTTCCAGGAACACGGGCCATGACGAGAATTTCACGTTACCCTCAAAGATTCATCACACCTTGTTGAAATTCGAAGATACGTCTGTAAACTTAACACAACGGAGATGTGCAGAAGTGTTCGCATATTTAAAATAAATAAAAATAAATAAAGGCTGAGAAGCATCAAGCTGCAGTAGACTGGTGTTCCATCCGGAGTGTATTCTCGTGTTCTGCCCCGTGTTCTTGGAATCGACTCTGGATTTATCAGATTAAGATAAAGTGTTTAAAGGATCTGATTGCAAAGTTGAATTCTGGGTAAAATTTTCTATTATTGGAGTTTCGAGATGTTTTGAGATGTTTGGCTGCTGCGCGCACACACTCCATGTATCCTGTGTGTAAATGTTTTGTCGAGATAAAAAGCCTTCCATGTTTTACGATTCCGGAGATCGCCAAAGCAAGTGATCAACGATATCATGTGATCGCCATGGGGCGTGTCTGTCTGACCTACTTTTAACCGAAAGTTGGCGTTGGCAAACATGGCTGGCTCAGCTCTCCCTCCAGTGGAAAAGAAAAGAAAAGGAAAGCCTGCTCACGGAGTGCAACTGCAAGATAGAGCAAGGTTCGATGATGTGTCATTTTTCTGGACAGATAACGAAATCATTTTAGCTAGTGCTTAGCTACCTTAGCGTTAGAATGCATGGGCTCAACTCCACGGTAGCGAGTATGGAGCTATTATTCACCTAATGTTTTGATCTTACAGAGAAAGAAACGAGAACACAAAAGCAGGAACAGAGAAAAGATATATAAATATTCATCTTTTGTTTCATGGATCTGTTTGCGAATGTCAACCATGAATTACACCTCTGTGACCTCAAAACTCTCCGAGTCAGTGTCGATGCAGAGTCACGATGTTTTCCGTGCATCACCATCTTGGTGTGACAGTTCCATAGTTATGCTAATTAGTTAAAGCTCCTCCCTCGCATTCGGCTGTTTTTTGTTTCTGTAGGGCCGTACTGTTTACCACAAGAGGGAGGAAAACGCTCCTGAAACAGAGAAAGGCGACCCTCGGTAAGTGGCGGCTGGTGGCCTTCGATATCGTGAAAACTCAGTTTTAGGTCTAGATATAGATATATCAGTAGTATCTAGTATAGCACTGACCAGCCGATTATAGAATAAGGTAATTCCAGCTGTAATTCCAAATCGTCCATCTTGTTTAAGAGGTAGAGGCTTGGCAGTGGAGGTTTGAGTGGCTGTTTTCTGAGCTTAGTCAACAGGCCGGCTCTGCCTGCAGCCTTGCTTTTGCTTCCGCTCCCGACGCCGCCTCCTTCGCCTGCCAGACCCGATAACAATCCACGGAGACCCCGCTGGTCTCGCTATCTCGTCCGGAACGTTGTGCATGCGATGGAAATTGCTACAAACCGTCATTTTCTGCTGGAAACCAATGTCCAGTAAGTCCATACGGTTGTAGTGGATATTGAAGTCCGGTACAGACGAACAACACGCAAAAATACACACAAAAAACATAAACGTGCACAGGTAGGGAGAGCTTGTAGCCGCAGCTGTTGTAGTAGAATTGTATATAGTAGGGTTTTCCAGAAGAAAAGGTAGAAGCAGAAGTAGAACCAGAATGAAGTAGAAGGCGGAAATATGGCGTTTGACCGACAAGATGGCGTCTGTTGCAATCTGGATCGGCTGTGACGTCACATGCAAGATCTCTATTGGAAGGCTTCTGATATCTCTCTTTATCTTTAGGAAAAGAGGACTCGCCTGATGGAACCCGTCAGTGCAGCAACATGTCCCTTCTTAATGACGTCACAGGGCCGTTCCTGTCAGAGCTGAGTGCCGCGATCGTGTGTCTGCTCATGTCATCTCTCCTGTCTCAGTGACATCACTCCGCCGTCTGCTAACCTCACCTACGTCCCTGAACATGGCTCCTGTTCCTCCTTGCATTCGATTCCTGACGTCTTTTAACCGGGACAAATGGTCAGTGTTTTTTTTTCTCTCTCTCTCTTCTTACCATTATCCTTCTTTTTATTGTCTCTATGTGCATCCTGAATTAAAGTCATGTCTTTGATGTTTATGGTTATTGGACTGAGCTTTGTACTTGTAGTAAGGCTGCATGATTGTATTTTATTCGTGGGTCTGAGTTTTGGCTTTTATACTTCATTAATCATAAACCGATATTATTGCTACCTGACTAAGGTAACCGATATCAGCCATTTAATCACAAGCTTCATATTTTAGGCGATCCATGACTTCAGTGCCTGTTTATATCCCTCTTTTGGGTGTGTCAGTTAAAATCTGATCCACTTACAGTTGTGGTCAGAAGTTTACATACAGTGACCTGAATGTCATGGCAATATTTGGGCTTTCAGTAATTTCTTTGAACTGTTCTTTTCCTGGGGCAGAATGATTGTACAGCATACATCTTAAATAAAAAAAAATAGAATTTGGTGCACAAGTTTTAATTTTCTTTGGGTTTTCTGAAATCAACACAGGGTCAAAATTATACATACAGGGTCAAAAATTTACACACACACACTCTTAATTATTAATTCAGAGGTGCTGAAACTTGCAAAACATCTCGGCCTTGGCGAGATAAGAGGTCTCTTAACTTAACTTCCTGTTGGTGATTATGATTGACTACAGCTGGTAGCTTCTCTGTGCCTTCATAAAAAGGGTTTGTTTACAGCACTCGTTGGATTGACCAACACAGAGTAAAATGGGAAGGTCCAAGGAGCTCAGTGCAGATCTGAGAAGGTTCAGTCTTAGGCATATATAAAGAAATGCTGTAGAGCAAAGATGCCTTCAAAGATAATGAAATGTTTCAACATTCTAAACAGTAAGCCATAATAAATGAAACAGTCGATATTTGGTGTGAGACGACCCCTTTGCTTTAAAAAAATAAATAAATAAAATAGTAGTCTCGGGCACAATGAGTGCGGTTTTATAAGGAAATGAGCTGTAGGTTTTACTGAGCATCTTACAGGACCAGCCAGTTCTTCTGGACACTTTGACTGTCTCACTGCATCTTAAGGAATCCAGTATTAATAAAGTAATTCAGGATTAATAAAGTGATTCTGATGCGAACGTACAGCCCCGATTATTCAAAAAATTGAAATCTGTATGATCTGAGTATCTGTGGACTGTCAGCGAAGGAGTCTTTAAAGCACATGATAAATTTCAGATGAATGGTGAGGGAATAAACCTTGCAGCTGTGTGGCTTCAATGGCCCCAGGAAAGAGAGCGAGAGACACATACACACGCACATACACACATGCTGCTACCACTGACTGTTACATAACTGTGCACGTGGAGACAAGAGTTACCTCAGAGACAAGAGACCTTCATCAAATGCACATGGGACGCGATCCAGCCTTTTTCCAGTTTGCTTCTGTTGATGTGGAAATTTTCAAAGTTAAATATTTGAACGTGATAAAGGGTTGCATTAGACATTTAGATCAGCTAAAGCTATACTGTTCAGCTTTAAGCTGGGAGCGTGGTCACGTCTCGATCAGTGTGGGCGATTTTTACCAACATCGATCTGATTTGGTCTCATTACTTTTGACATAATTTCTTAATTGATACTGAAAATTTTATCATACATTGTGATGCTGCCTGACAGCTTCAGGGCTCCTGGTTCAAGCCTGAGCTCAGGTCTGTCTGTCTGTCTGTCTGTCTATCTGTGTGGAGTTTCACATGTTCTCCCAGGGTTTTATGGGTTTCCTCCAGGTTCTCAAGTGGATAAAAACATGCACATAGGCTGATTTAGCGACACTAAATTGCTCCTAGGTGTGAACTATTGTGTAAATATGTGTATCTAGTATTACCAGGATAGACACCAGATACAAAACCACCCTGACTAGGTTAATGAAGATGAATGGATGATGATGCGTTGTCTCACCTCATCTCATCTCATTATCTCTAGCCGCTTTATCCTGTTCTACAGGGTCGCAGGCAAGCTGGAGCCTATCCCAGCTGACTACGGGCGAAAGGCGGGGTACACCCTGGACAAGTCGCCAGGTCATCACAGGGCTGACACATAGACACAGACAACCATTCACACTCACACTCACACCTACGCTCAATTTAGAGTCACCAGTTAACCTAACCTGCATGTCTTTGGACTGTGGGGGAAACCGGAGCACCCGGAGGAAACCCACGCGGACACGGGGAGAACATGCAAACTCCGCACAGAAAGGCCCTCGCCGGCCACGGGGCTCGAACCCGGACCTTCTTGCTGTGAGGCGACAGCGCTAACCACTACACCACCGTGCCGCCCATGATGCGTTGTATAAATAATTATTTAGTATGTCGTTTTTCTAGGTTAGTGACTTCTCAACTCCAAGACTAACTCTCCACTGGAGCAGGCCGAGTGCAAAAAGTGTCCAACGCTTCATGTTTAGTAGCTTTAGTATTACGATATAGTAGGTGTTTTTAAGTTTATTAAATTTCCCAAATGAACAAAATCCTTTAGTTGTAAGCAAAGTGCACCAGCTGCCAATTGAACAAACGGGGCTTCAATCAAAGTCCTTCCCATTCCACAAGGCACATCGTAACGTGCCTTTATTAGATCATCTCGGTAGAACGCCGATCACCTGTTGCCGTGGCGTGGCATCGCGTCCGTCATCCACAATTGAGTTAAATCCGTCAGTTCTCCACGGATTTCTGTTGTTTGTTTTGTTTGAAAGAAACTCCTCAGTCTGCACAAAACTTGGCCGTTGTTTGTTTTGTCAAATTTTTTGCTAATGAGTTACTAATTAGGCCAAATTAACTAATTTCCCAGGTCTCTCATTAGAATTGTATCTCCTCTCTGATTTCTCATCCAATTCCAGTTCTGATCGATGTTTTGAGTCGATCTTCTCTTGAGGAACGAAACTTGGTTGGCTGTTGATTTTCTTGTTGTAAACAATTTGTTTACAGCTTTGTTTATTTTCAGTTGAATCGTATCTCCTTCAATTCTCAATGGATTTCAGTTCCGGTTGTTTTGTTTTATTTGAAAAATCTAAACTTTCTGCATAACACTTGGGTCATTTTTTTGCTAATGAACTGCTAATTAGGTCAACTTAATGAATTTTCGGACTTATTAGAATAGTATCTCGTCTCGCAGTTCTTACTCGATTTCTGTTTTGGGTCGATCTTCCCTCAGGGAACAAAACTCAGTCGTTTTTGTTGATTTTCCTGTTGTAAACCATTTTTGTTTACAACTCGTGTTTTATTTTCGGTTAAATCGTGTCTCCTCTGTCAGTTCTCTACAGATTTCAGTTCTGATTGTTTTATTTGAAAGAACTCGACCTTCTGCACAGCACTTGGTCGTTGTATGGTCAAATTTTTGCTAAGAAATTAGTAAATAGGTCAACTTCCCGAATGTTCTTCTGACTGGAATTGTATCTCCTTTTGAAGTTCTCCTCCGAATTCAGTTCTGATCGATGTTTTGGGTCGATCTTCCCTCAGGGGACAAAATGTAGTTCTTTGTTGATTTTCCTGTCGTGGAGGTCGGTCCTCTCTCACATCGTCACATTTTCAGGTCTGGTTGATGTTTTGTTTGTCGTGGTTGTTTTGATGGCAGGCCAGATGAGCGACTACGCCCTTGACGTTCTGGTTTCTAATCACGCAATCATTGTGAGATGATTCGCTAAATGTATTTCCGATTTTACAATATTTATTTCCCTATCTCTCAGCTGTCCAGTATTTGTGAGAGAAAGCTGTGTGAAATGGTCTTTTTACCGAGCCATGAGATGTTCTAGTCTCAATTTGAGTGTAGGTTTTGCTCCATTTATCACAATGCGAGATTTGAGCTCAGTCTTTTGTTTGGAAAATGAACAGGATTTTAAAAGGCCGTAGCGTTTGAAGGTAACCAAAGGCCAGCGTTAGTCCTGTGAATAGGTCATAAAAAATAAAGACGAGGTCGTTATCGATTGCCTGCTGTGTCCTGGCTATACCGTAGGTGGACGGATCGGCTGCGGTGTGACGCATGGACTGTAGATTGACTTGATTTCTGGGAAAGCCTTTATCATCCGATGTGTGTATATAATGTACTTCACACACCCTCGGAACAAACACCTGGCACAGGAGCAAGAGGGAATGAAGGAAGTACCGGACGACAATTTGCTTTACTTTATTTACACACACTGCTGAGCACTAAAGTAATAAGACAAAGTTGACACAAGTACATGTATTTTTAGATTGTGACCTACTTGCTTATTTAATCACATACTGACTTGCATCATTACTTACTCAATTATGTACTTATTTATCGGCTTACTTAAAGTTTGGACACACCGTCTAATTTAATAGTTTTTTCTGTTTTTTTTTTTTATTAATTAAAAGACACGTCACGTCTTAAAGTAATGATGGCCTGTCGTTTCTCTTTACTTAGTTGTGCTAAATTTATTTTGACTTGTATTTTATTGCAGACAGTCTGAACACACGATGTTTCATGGTTTGTTAGTCAACCTCATTTCATTTGTTAATATACATCCATTCCTGCGTTTCAGGCCTGCAACACATTCCCAAAAAACTTGCGATGGGGCAATTTAGGCTGAGTGATGAGGTCAAACAATTAAATGATGTGATTTGGTGCAAAATCAGTATCCAGGAAAGTCTTTGAGGAGGAAAGATGGGCCGAGGATCTCCAGTTTGTCCACAAATTCCTGAGGAAAATTCTTGAAATGTTGTAAAACAATGTTCCTCAAAGAAAGATAGGAAGGGATTTTTTTTGTTTGTTTTATATTTCACTCTCTACAGTGCATAATATTAAACGATTCAAGGAGTCTGGAGGAATTTGTGCGTAAAGGGCAAAGGGTTCAAGCCTAATCTGAACCCCTGTGATCTCCGATCCCTCAGATGGCACTGCATCAAGGACCTTCATTCATCTATAGCTGATAGAACCACATGGGCTCAGGATTACTTTGGCAAACCTTTGTAAAGCTACAATACAGAGTTACATCCACAAACGCCAGTTAAGACCTTACTGTGCAAAAAGGAAGCTGTGTAAGTGCCATTGACTTTAATGCTGAAAAGTACAGTGAGGTTTTGGAGCAATAAATGCTGCCTTCAAGACGACATCTTTTCCAGGGAGATTTCAGCAACACGATGCAAAACCAAATTCTGAACATATTACAAAGGCGTGGCTGTGGAAGAAGAGGGTGTGTCCCATCTGGCCCCAATAGAGAATGTGTGGAGAATTTTGAAACCAAAAAATATGATGATGATGATCCCGTACTGTTGCACACCTTCAGACTTGTTTGCAGGAAGAATGGGACAAAGTAAGACCTGAAACACTTCATCACTTGGTATCTAGAGTCCCTAAACATCTTTTAAGTGTTGTGAGAAGGAACGTGAACATTATAAAGTGGTAAATGCTTTACCGTCCCAACATTTTTAAAAAATAAAATAAGTTGCGAGAATCAAAATTGAAGTGTTTTTTTTTTTTATTTTTTGAAAAAAAAAATTAATGAGGTAAAATATCAAATAATGTGCTGTTGTATTGTTTTGGGTGAAATACAGGCCAAAGATTAATTACAAATAATTCTGTTTTTATTTAAATTTCAACATACCGTCCCAACTTTTTCTGGTTTGAGGTTGTGCTTGCTTACCTGCTTACGTAATCACTGACTTGCTTATTGACTTCTTTGGTTTCCTGCCTTACTTACTTAAGTACTTCTTTACTGACATACTTGCTTACATAATTACCCGACTTATTTACGCATACACTTACGAACTTACTCACTGGTCAACCTGGAAAATATTGTTTAATAGAAAGTGATAAAGTTTTTGAACAAAACAAAATGCATTTTAATACAGTATGTGACCTGTGTTTAATGTTAACCTTATGTTAATACTGTATCTCTCGTAGGGTTATTTAACAGTTATTCCACGAAATCGAGTCGTACATGAGCTGATAGCCGACGAGGCGTGTAGCACCGAGTTGTCTATAATCCCAGGGCTCTACATTAACTTTTGAAACCGCTTGTCCTGTCGGGCAAGTTGAAAGGAAATTTACTTGTCCGAATGTGAAGTTGACTTGTCCGAAGAAATATTTGAGGAAAAAAACCCACAAACTATTTGTAACCCAACAATCTTTATGGCATTTGTTTCTGAATTCACAACATATGCATAATATCTATGAATCAAAAGTCATCAATACTTGATATACTGAGGCAAAAGTTCAGAAATATAGTAAAACAGACTGATTGATACCATAAATCACCAATTATTCTGCTGAAGTTCAGAAGCAATATATTCCAATAGAGTAGAAATTAGTTCAGTAACAAAGTTCAGTTCAGTTACAAAGTTACTGAACAAAGTTCAGTAACAAATATCACAAAAAGTCACATTATCATAAAATTTATGACTTGAGATATCACTAGTTTGGACAAGAGAAACAAATAACAGTGCTACAAATAAAAACAACTGATAACAAAATTGACTGATTAATACTGTAAATCACTGATTATTATACACTGAAATCTAGTTATCAAATGACAAGATAATATATCTTATGAAAACCTCCACACCTCTCTTGACTCACAGATGAATGGATACAAATAAAGTTTCTATTCATCTATATCAACCCTTGAGTTCTGCTCCATCAATTGGACTCCGTCAATCATTAATTTATTTATGAGAAATTGAAAACCAGAAAATTTATATATATATTTTTTTAATTATTAATTTTGAATATATATCCTCCACTGATTAATTGTTGTTGTCTAATTATTCAGTGTGGCTCCTGTATGGTATTTAATGGTCAAAAAAAAGATAATTTCAAATAATCCATAATTATATCTAAATTATAGAGCCCTATGTTTCAAATCCCTAAACTCTCATGACTAATTAGTTAATTAATGGTAACCTAATTAGCAGCCATTTGACAGCTTGGTATTTCATAAATAACTTTCCCCACTCCTACCTCACTCCCTGTCAATCCACACGCATGCAGGCGCACATTCCCCGCCAGCACGCGCTCGGCTGTATAATGAACACCATCAACAACAATTCAAAGATTTGGAAATTACCACATACACTACCGTTCAAAAGTTTGGGGTCACTTTGAAATGTCCTTATTTTTGAAAGAAAAGCACTGTTCTTTTCAATGCAGATCACTTTAAACTAATCAGAAATCCACTCTATACATTGCTAATGTGGTAAATGACTATTCTAGCTGCAAATGTCTGATTTTTGGTGCAATATCTCCATAGGTGTATAGAGGCCCATTTCCAGCAACTCTCACTCCAGTGTTCTAATGGTACAATGTGTTTGCTCATTGCCTCAGAAGGCTAATGGATGATTAGAAAACCCTTGTACAATCATGTTAGCACAGCTGAAAACAGTTGAGCTCTTTAGAGAAGCTATAAAACTGACCTTCCTTTGAGCAGATTGAGTTTCTGGAGCATCACATTTGTGGGGTCGATTAAATGCTCAAAATGGCCAGAAAAATGTCTTGACTATATTTTCTATTCATTTTACAACTTATGGTGGGAAATAAAAGTGTGACTTTTCATGGAAAACACAAAATTGTTTGGGTGACCCCAAACTTTTGAACGGTAGTGTACTCAACGTAAATATACAGTTGAATAATGATCCCGCCAACAGAAATGTCAATAAATCCACGTGTATGACACGATTAAAACCAATCATAAACGACCGTTTACTTTTCAGCTCAAATACACGAAGCGGTATTGGCCGGTTTCGCAAGTGGAATATTGCACATGCGCACATCGCTCTTTCCGAATAGAAACATCCGGCGATTCATCAAAACAACATGTCGAGTGAGATGCTTCGGAAATCATGTGAATAAACTGATAAATTTGATATGTAACCCGAATATCAGCGTATTTTGGCACTTGTCCGATCGGACAAGTAACTGAGACGATGAACTTGTCCGACATTAAGTATCACTTATCCCGGACAAGCGTTAATGTCGAGCCCTGAATCTATGTACGACGAGAGAGTTATTCCACTCAGTTTAATTCTATCCACATTCACTGGATTTTGAGAAACAGAGCATTTTTGTTACTTTTTGCAAATTCAATAAATAAAAACTTTATACAAAACCATCCAACAAAATCATTTCTGCTTAGAATGTAAACAAACCGGTGAAATGACAGGAGCAATTTGTGAAAAACGTGGTGATAATTCTTGGCAAAAACAAATTCTTCCTATCAAATAATTTTATTCCATTTTTTTTGTTGTTGTTGCTTTTGTATTTTTGAGGTTTTGTTTTCAAGTAGAGTTTTTATTTCACTCTGTTTTTCTCTATTCACAGTATATGAGCTGATATCCTAGTAGTAGAATAGCCAATCAGAGCCCGCGATTGCTCATATCCAGTGAAAGTAGATAGAATAATATTTATTAACCAGTTAAAGCTAGACTGCCTTTCAGATTTTTCAAGTGTAGGTCATAAAAAGAATTTTCCTGACACCCAATTATTTTTGTTTAGTGGACTGAAAGCTACTGAATTTGAATCAGACTTCCAATTTTATTAGCTTTTTAAAAATGAAACAATTAATGAATTTAAGGCCATGTGGCCCTATAATTCTCCGCTATTTTTTTCCTGCTTCACAATACAAGCTACTACGTCACACATCATGTGGTGGGCTTTCCCCGTTCGCACAAGGCATTATGGGATACAAATTTGAAACAGGAGAGAAAAATGGAGGACGTGAGTGTGCGAATGAAACGAGAAAGACCGACTACAGTAACGGAAAGAAAGCGAGAAGAAAAGACGTTATGTTATATACGAAGGAAAGGAAACACAGGACCAAACTAATAAATATGGGCGCTCAGCGAGCACCTCGGTGTGATCAGCTGTTCGTTTAGTGACAGAATGATGGAACTGTCAGTGCACGCTCAAAGGTAAACCTGTAGATGGCAGTAATGCAACACTGTGGATGCCAGCTGCTGTAAAACCCAAAAGAAGAAGAAGGTAAACCTGCGCATGCGCACACGGACTTCCTCTGTCTGCTTGACTGCGCAAATCAAGCAATTTCATACACATTATTTGCTTTAATCCCCTCAAATTAAATAACTTCCCAGCCACAGAATGGCCTGATATTTTGTGAGATATTACAGAAATAAACATGTATCACAATCACCACATTTCAGACGGAACTAAATTTCACTGATTTTATGAAATCGAAAGGCTGTCTAGCTTTGTGTGATTTGGTTTGATGGCCACCATTTTGGCTTTGATACCAATCTGTCACCTCAGACTCCACCACCGTTCATAATATTCCTTTACGGAGTGATCGACATTATACCCCAATAGAGAAGAAGAGTTTAGAGAGGAAATGCACATGCATTATACACACGATGCATCTTGGTGGCTTCATCATTTTTAAAGCAAGCAGTAGAAGTACAGTATCTAGCCTGATTTAAAATGATGAAAATCATCATTAACTCATTTAAAAGTGAATAGTAAAATGAAATATTAATCTCATTCAGCACTGTTCCAGTTCATGACATCATCTTCACTTTAAGCAAAATGGACTCTGTTGGCGTTTAAAATGAATCTAAAACAAAAAAACTGAGTGTTCTTGAGGAGTCTGCACTGGAGGTTGGACAGTGAAGCATTTGCGAGTGTCCTGTCCACGGTGTCCAGCGTGCTGAGTCCACCCTGAGGGACGGGTTAGTCCATTCTCACTCTGCTGTGAAGCTTCACCGTGTGCTGATTTGTTTGCTGGATACACAGGCTGTGGACTTTTACTGCGTGGCAAGTAGGTGTGATGAAAGACTCATGTTTGCATGGTTAGTAAAATCTCCCAGAGCTTCCTGCTGCTGCTTGCATCTGTTTTCGTGCTGCATAAAATGACAGAGCAAGAAGTCAAACCACTAAACAAAGGAGCGTGCCAACCAGGGAAAGGTTTTTTTTTTAAAATTAAATAACCCTAATGGTTACCAAACTGCAAGTTGAAGTGTGATTCAAAAAGTGCTGTATTGTGGCTTCCATTATCCATAACCGCTTATCCTGTATAGGGTCACGAGTGAGCTGGAGCCTATCCCAGCTGACTACGGGCGAAAGGCGGGGTACACCCTGGACAAGTCGCCAGGTCATCACAGGGCTGACACATAGACACAGACAACCATTCACACTCACATTCACACCTACACTCAATTTAGAGTCACCAGTTAACCTAACCTGCATGTCTTTGGACTGTGGGGGAAACCGGAGCACCCGGAGGAAACCCACGCGGACACGGGGAGAACATGCAAACTCCACACAGAAAGGCCCTCACCAGCCACGGGGCTCGAACCCGTACCTTCTTGCTGTGAGGCAACGGTGCTAACCGCTACACCACCGTACTGCCCTGTTTTGTGGCTTTGACTTTAATATTTCATTATAATAATTCATTAATTTGAGTTATCTTGCTATATTGACCTGTTTTTTTTTTTTTGCGGTGTTGTGTTTTTTGTTGAGACGTACAGTCCTGTGCAAAAGTCTCAAGTACTGTGTTTTTATTTTCATTCAAATTTTGTTATAGATTTCTATTTTGTGACTTCTCATTATTGAGTCAAAACATTACAAAAACATTTGAGTTCAAATGTTCGTTTCATTTTCCAGCACAAAATTAAACGCTACAGAAAAAAACATGTCTGTAATATGTCTGAGCAGCATATTCCATAAGCGAGCACTTTCCAGATTAAAAAAGAAAACATAATGAAGGCTACTGGGAAATTTTTGGTGCAAAATGAAGAAGCGAGTCAAAGTGTCCAGAAGAACTGTGGCTGGTTCTGTAAGATGCTCCGCAAAACCTACAGCTCATTTCCGCATAAAACTGCACTCGCTGGACCGGAGAATACTTTTATTTATTTATTTAAGCAAAGGGTCGTCTCACACCAAATATTAACCACTAAACAAAAATAATTGCGTGTCGGGGAAAATTCTTTTTATGACCTACACTTGAAAAAATCTGAAAGGCAGTACAGCTTTAACTTTTTTGTGCAAGTTTTTTTTTTTTTTCTTTCGTGTTTTATTAAATATTTTCTTTCTGGTAATATTGTACTTTTTGTTTAATATTCTTGTAAAGACAAACACGGGCAGGACACGTTTTCTCTGAATGAATGTGGTGTTTTGACCGCACAACCAGCTGCCCTGTAGTTTGTCGTTACGACACAGAGCTTCACCAGTCGCTCCCGAAGTTGTTTATCTCCATTGCCTCCAGTGTTCCTGTAAACATCTAATAACTCACTCGGTTTTGTATTTCTCTGTATTTATTGCTTGTGTTTCACAGGGAATTTTTTGCATACATCAGAAATGTGATGCGTGTCTGAGGGTTTATTTTATGATTAATGTTGCAAGCTTTTTAAGATGAATTTTGACAGTGAATTTTAAAAGGTTGTACAGTCGACCCTGAGCTCAGGTTTCCTGTCTGTGTGGCGTGTTTTTTTTTTTTTTTTTTTTTTAAATATGTTCTCGTCACGTCCACATGGATTTCCCAAAAACGCACCAGAAGGCGGATTGGCGAGTTTAAATTGCCCCGGGGTGGGTGGGTGAGGGATGGATGGATGGATGGATGGATGGATGGATGGATGGATGGATGGATGGCCTTACGATGGATCCGCATCTGATCCATGATGGTTTCCCACCTCACACTCAGTGTTCCCACAATATCCTCCATATCCACCGTATCCCTGACCAGGATAAAGTGCTTACTGAAAATATATTTATAGTGCTTCATTTCAGCCTGCCAAAATTTCATTCTCTTGTCTGACACTTACTGAGGGTACACTCAGTGAAAAGCTCTTCAACAAACAATGGAGCGTAATCTTCACCCATCAAGTGACTCTCTTTCTTTTTATTAAAATCACTAAATCAGTCTTGTGTGTGAATCGAGCTTTATTTTGTAGTTTAATCCTGTCATTGTTATTCCTCTTGGCTTTGGTCGGCTTCAGCTGTTTTGAATGTGCTCGAGGGTGGAAAACGATCGAATTGAGTAGTTTATTACCCCTTCATCTGTTTGCATCACTTTGGATAAAAGACAGTCAACTAAATGTAAATGTTCACATCTGTCTCTCTTCTCTTATATTCGTGTGTGTGTGTGTGTGTGTGTGTGTGTGTGTGTGTAGGTACCGAGCCTTCACATTTGTCCTAACCTTCTTACTCTACACCAGTTTCCACCTTTCCAGGAAGCCCATCAGCATTGTAAAGGTAACACACACATGCACACCCCTGCAATTTAAATAAATAAACCAGATTTCATAAAATCGGTGAAATTTAGTTCCGTCTGAAATGTGGTCATTGTGATATCTGTTTATTTCTGTAATATCTCACAAAATATCAGGCCATTCTGTGGCTGGGAAGTTATTTAATTTGAGGGGATTAAAGCAAATAATGTGCATGAAATCGCTCGCTTGGCGCAGTCAAGCAGACAGAGGAAGTCCGTGTGCGCATGCACAGGTTTACCACCTTCTTCTTCTTTTGGGTTTTACGGCAGCTGGCATCCACAGTGTTGCATTACTGCCATCTACAGGTTTCCCTTTGAGCGTGCACTGACAGTTCCATCATTCTGTCGCTAAACGAACAGCTGATCACACCGAGGTGCTCGCTGAGCGCCGATATTTATTAGTTTGGTCCTGTGTTTCCTTTCCTTCGTATAGAACATAACGTCTTTTCTTCTCGCTTTTTTCCGTTACTGTAGTCGGTCTTTCACGTTTCATTCGCATACTCACGTCCTCTATTTTTCTCTCCTGTTTCAAATTTCTATCCCACAATGCCTTGCACGAACGGAGAAAGCCCACCATGTGATGCATGACGTAGTATCTTGTATTGCGTCATGGTGAAGCAGGAAAAAATAGCAGAGTTTTATGGCCATGTGGCTCTAAATTCATTAATTGTTCTATTTAAAAAAAAAAAAGCTAATAAAATTGGAAGTCTGTGATTTTGAATTCAGTAGCTTTCGGTCACTAAACAAAAATCATATTTGGGTGTCGGGAAAATTCTTTTTATGAGCTACACTTGAAAAATCTGAAAGGCAGGACAGCTTTGATGGTCTGTGCTTTAACTGATGTCATTTTCTGTACTTTCATATTTAATCAAATCTACTGAAGCCAAAATAAGTATCCTGGTCTTACAGTCTTGTTACTTTAATGAAGACTGGTCGTGGTTTCATTTCAATTCACAAAACAATGTGGTCTTTAAAATAATAATGATAATAACAGGAGTAAGAGCACCGTCGTAATAGAAATATCATATCACGATTCCTGAAGGCTTTCTCAACAGTTGTAAAAGTTGTCCATTTTACAATTTTATATGACGTACTGAATTTGAATATCACATGAGCTGCTTCCAATCGGTTTGTATTTGTTTAAATTTAAGAAGTTATCATGATATTCACATTTATCTTAAAAAATCATAGGCGATAAAATTTATCACAGCATCCATGTTCTCATCATATTACCCAGCTGTGCTTTATAGGATTGAAGAGGCCAATGGTCTTTATTCCGCTTGTGTAGCTTCCTGACCGGAGACGCATGCGGGTGTGTAGAAGAACAGCAACTTTATTCATCACATGCTTGTGAAATTCCTCTCTGCATTTAACCCATCTGAAGCAGTGAACACACATGTGAGCACACACACACACACGCACCCAGAGCAGTGGGCAGCCATGCTAACAGCGCCCGGGGAGCAGTCGGGGGTTCGGTGCCTCGCTCAAGGGCACCTCAGCCCAAGGCCGTCCCATATTAACCTAACCGCATGTCTTTGGACTGTGGGGGAAACCGGAGCACCCGGAGGAAACCCACGCAGACACGGGGAGAACATGCAAACTCCGCACAGAAAGGCCCTCGCCGGCCACGGGGCTCAAACCCAGAACCTTCTTGCTGTGAGGTGACCGTGCTAACCACTACACCACCGTGCCGCCACAGAGTGAGTGTTAGCCGTATCTGTGCGATCCTCAGCCAGTGTTCTCTTCATCAGAGAGTGTGCAGTGTGATCAGGATCGCAGTAGCAGTGCTGTACACTCTCGGTGTCCGTCTGTAAGAGTTTGTTCAGATCCTCGGATTCAGTTAGCTTGGTGATGAGAACTAATTAAGTACCGGTTCTGCTTCATAACTCAGGAACAGTGCTTCGTTATTGTGTATATAGTTAATGAGTGTGTGTGCATGTGTTTATTTAGAGTGAACTCCATAAGAACTGTACACTGACTAGAGATGTGACGTCGACTGTAAAAGACATCAGCAGTCAGCAACCTGTTATCACTGAAATAGACTGCAGCTGGAAACCATTTGGTAAATCTATCTATCTATCTATCTATCTATCTATCTATCTATCTATCTATCTATCTATCTGGTTCTCTCTCTCTCTCGTTCTCTCTCTCTCTCTCGTGTTCTCTCTCTCTCTCGTTCTCTCTCTCTCATCTCGGTCACTGTGTGTGCGTGTCTCTCTCTCTCTCTGTCACTGTCTCTTGTTCTCTCTGTGTGTCACTGTGTGTCTGTCTCTCTCTCTCTCTCTCTCTCTCTCTCTCTCTCTCTGTGTCTCTCTTGTTCTCTCTGTCACTGTCTCTCTTGTTCGTTCTCTCTCTCATCTTGGTCACTGTCTCCCTGTGTGTGTGTGTGTGTGTGTGTGTGTGTGTGTGTGTGTGTGTGTCTCTCTCTGTCACTGTCTCTTGTTCTCCCTCCCTCTCTCTCTCTCTCTCTCTGTGTGTGTCACTGTCTCTCTTCTCTCTGTGTGTCACTGTGTGTGTGTGTCTCTCTCTCTCTCTCACTGTGTCATTGTCTCTCTTGTTCTCTCTGTCACTGTCTCTCTTGTTCGTTCTCTCTCTCTCGGTCACTGTCTCCCTGTGTGTGTGTGTCACTGTCTCTTGTTCTCTCTCTCTCTCTGTGTGTGTGTGTGTGTCTCTCTCTCTCTCTCTCTCTCTCTCTCTCTCTCTGACGCGTGCTCTCTTGCTGTCTCTGTTGCACTCTGTCACCGTCTCTCTTGCGCTCTCTCTCTCTGATGCCTGCTCTCTTGCTGTCTTTGTTGTGCTCTCTCTCTCTCTCTCTCTCTCTCTCTCCTTATTTCAGCTATTTATAGATTGTGTAAGTAATAAAACACGACTGCGCGTGCTGTTATCGGAAAATCAACCACAGGGTCGTCATGATGTGGCCTGAGATGAAGTGGAATCGCTCTTCCCACCACGTTGTTGATTTATTTTCCAGTATCAGCACAGCCTGAAGTGTTTTGTTCCTCGTACACCACAGCAACCTGCCACCGCTAACCATTTATAGTTGCATTTCATTTTGTGGAACGTCTGCAAATCACATTAGTTCCTGTTAGCGCTCGCAGTATAGCAGCTATCGGCAGTGGTTTCATCACCAGCCAACACCCCAAAAAGAAATATGCAGCTTGTCATGTTGGAGAGAAACCAGAAAGCGCAAAGTCTTCGGTCCTGTTTGGTGGAAAAATGCAGTGACTGTTCCAGGGCTCTGACTCCGGAGACTCTTTCACTCAGTGTGAAATAAATAAAGATCCTTCTTCCAGAGAACTTCACCACGTCAGCGATTCCTTGTTTTACTTTGTTAAATAAAAACACCCTTGAATGAGTTTGTTAGACTTGTGTAGTAGACGCTCCACATAACCCAAGTCCCTGTGAACGAGTCGTTACTGTCGAAACGATAATGTATTAGAACAAGCGCTTTGATGTAAACCTGTGATTTGTGTCATAGCGGGAAATAATGTCAGAGTTGCTGTTAGAGAAAATTAATCAACTCCTTCTGACCAGTCGGCTCTGAGAACTGCACAGTGCTGTAGTATAAATATCTCATCTCATCTCATTATCTCTAGCCGCTTTATCCTTCTACAGGGTCGCGGGCGAGCTGGAGCCTATCCCAGCTGACTACGGGCGAAAGGCGGGGTACACCCTGGACAAGTCGCCAGGTCATCACAGGGCTGACACATAGACACAGACAACCATTCACACTCACATTCACACCTACGCTCAATTTAGAGTCACCAGTTAACCTAACCTGCATGTCTTTGGACTGTGGGGGAAACCAGAGCACCCGGAGGAAACCCACGCGGACACGGGGAGAACATGCAAACTCCACACAGAAAGGCTCTCGCCGTCCACGGGGCTCGAACCCGGACCTTCTTGCTCTGAGGTGACAGCGCTAACCACTACACCACTGTGCTGCCCTGGTATAAATATGTATGAAATATATCGTGTTTCTGTTGTCTCTCTCTGTATACTGCTCATGAGTGTGTGTGTGTGTGTGTAGATAAAGGAAACTATAAGCAGCTGCTGGGGGCGATGGACTACTCCTTCCTGTGTGCTTATGCTGTAGGCATGTATCTGAGGTGAGAACTGAATCATTGCTGCACAGTTTCCAGCCACACCGAGGAATCACGGGGGGGTGTGGCATCTATTGTTTTTTGTTTTGTTTTTCTAGTTCGGATTCCTGAGTCAAATGTGTGATGATTTTAAGCGTAGGTTGTTTGCTCTATGTTTACTTGCTGAACTGTCAGCTATAATATATGGGGAAGCCATGATTTAATGGTTAGAAAAGCCCTTTTGAGACCAAAAGGTCACTGGTTCGATTCCCTGGACTAGCAGGAATGGCTGAAATGCCCTTGAGTAAGGCACCTAACCCCCGGCTGCTCCCCTGGCTGCTCCGGGTATGTTGTATGTCTCTCTGGATAAAAGCGTCTGCTAAATGCCTGTAATGTCATATAATTATGGCTCCTGGACAAAAAACTAAAGAAGCAAACTTTAGACGTGAGAAAAATCTTGGCTGATTGGCTACATTTGACGTAAATGGAATTTTTAGCTAAGCCAGTACTTTAAGGCTTCGTAATAAAACCGTTTAGAGGGTTTTTATGCACATGCAGATTTTTTTTTCTTTCCTTCATACACTTTTTAATGAGTAGATTTTACTGCAGGATGTTAATTTGAGGTCTACATAAACACAAATACACACACGTGCATGCTTGGAAAATATTTTGAGACTAACGCTACGTTCACACTGCAAGGCTTAATGCTCAATTCCGATTTTTTTGTGAAATCCGATTTTTTTTGTGAGGTCGTTCACATTAACAAATATATGCGACTTGTATGTGATCCTCAGTATGAACGAAAAGCGACCTAAAAGTGTTCCGCATGCGCATTGCAGGATATGACGACGTCACACGCAGTGAGCATGGCCAGTGTTTACGGAAGTAAAACCGCCCGGTTGCGGTATGACCCATCCAATCTAGCTTGAATAGCTGCATCCCCCCAAATGGAAATCAGCTCCCTAACCTCTGCGTCCTTCCATTGAGAAGATTCAGAACCTTCACAGCCCGAAGCGTCCCTCGCATTGATGTCATGCGCAGGGGCGCAGATACGTTTTTTGAACTGGGAGGGACAAAGCAAACCAACCCCAACCCCGATATGCCTGTCAAACTTGTTGTTAGTAACCATAGCAACCAAGCTCGAGCTCGCAACCTGTGCAGTCTGCGCAGCTCAACCAACCGAATATCAGTCTTTGTTTTATGTGAATTGTTGCAACTATGTATACACTGCTGTGCACCTCAATAAACCGAATGGTAATTAGTCTTTTGATTTTTCCGTGAGGTTTGCCTTATGCAAAGAAAGGCAGCATAGACGTTTTTTCCTCCCTATAAGTGGGGGGGACCGAACGAGGTGAATTTAAATCTGGGTGGGACGAGTCCCCCCCCCCCCCCCCCCCCATCTGCGCCCGTGATTATGCGCCATGTTGTTGTAACTTTTTTTGAGAGACCCGCCGCCTACTTCAGCGCAGAATAGTGACGTTTGTGGCTTGTTGATGACGTGTAAGTCGGATGAATGCGACCTGGCGGTTCAGACTGAAGTCGCATATGAAAAGAGCGGATAGGGATCGGAATTAGGACCACATATCCAAACGGCCTGGGTCGGATTTGAAAAAATCGGATCTGTGTCGTTCATATTGTCAATAAAAGATCGGAGACAGGTCACATATGGGCGAAAAGATCGGATTTGAGTCACTTCAGCCTGCAGTGTGAACGTAGCCAAATTAGACACATTTTCGCCCAATAAGGTTGAGAGAGATGACTGAAATATCCTATACGGCCCTGGTCATGCTATTCGTCCCAATTATGTTACACAAGGGGTAAAACTGAAACATCCTTGTACGGTATGTACCCGGTACTATACTTTTTTTTTTTGGATTTCCTAATACCCTGAAGTGAACAAATCACACGGAGGGAGAGCTTCATGGGACCCAGTGCACATTATCCAGGTATCTGAATGAAGCAACAAGATGGCTCTTCTGCTTCAAATAAGAAGGTGGCGTAAATGCAATGTCCCAAAAATTCACTTTACCTCGGCTTGTCAACGATCCAAGCGAGGTAAACACCAGGCTTGTAGTACTTGAGTCCGACTCGCGTCCTAATTTTAAGGACTTGTGACTTGACTTGAGCACTGATGACTCGGACTCGCACATTAACTGCATTCGGACTCGTAAATTGGAGATGAGGACTCGGATTTTTGCTTTATTTTTTTGTAACATGCCATAATAACTTGGCATAAGATATTTGCATTAATTTTTGTACTAATTTTGTGCAAGAGAATGCACGTTCACCTGTTCATACGTCAGGTTCAGGAACAAACTAACGTTAATGGCACTAAAATGCCTGGAGAGACGCCGCTAGGATTGTCCGCTTTGCTTCTACAGACTTCTCGTGCAGTGGGGAAAAATGCACTGCTGTGTGTTCCATATGTAGAAGAACTATCGAGGAGACGACGGGGACGACCTCGAACTTCAATCGTCATTTGGCAAGACTCCACCCAGAGAAGGAAGTGACACGCTATATCAATAGAACAATGAACAGTGGGCAGGGCTTGCTGAGCGATGAACTAGCTAGTGTTAACCCTCTCTCATGTTATTTGCACTGTTGATAGTGGGCGGGGCTTGCTGAGCGATGAACGAGTTTTTTATCTGTTATATTAACTAAAATGGGGCAGTTGAGCAGTAACGTTAGTCCGACACAGTAGCAGAGACGCTTTCACATAAAGGCAGCAACAGCCACCGTCAAATGTTGCGGATGGAGTCTTGTTCTCGGACTCAACTCGAAATTTTCTTTCATGACTTGGACTTGAACACTGGGGACTCGAGACTGGACGTCGGACTGGAGGTTTAGTGACTCGACTACAACGCTGGTAAACAATTCTTTGTGGCAAAACTTGAAATTTTCAGCAGAATTGGAACACCAGTTACAGAAGCGATTGAAATTCCGTAAGTGATAAATGTTTACGGAAAATAGTCGAATGAACTTTGGCCAAATGGCACATCTTAAAATTCTCAGTGTTTCAGGAGTCTGTGTATTACACCTGTTCGACTCCGCCTTCTCAAAGAGCATTTTGAACGACTCCAGTTCTTACCTGTTGGGACACAGCAGCCGACTAGAAATAACTTCAAGTTGTTTACAGAAAACGTGACGTACAGAACCGCGGGTTTGCATTGCACCTGGTGAGAGTGACCTTCAACATGCAGCTTGAATCTTATTACACTTTTAAACTATCAGCTGTTAGTCGTCCAACCCACAGGAAATTTAGAGGCAAAAACTCTGAACCGCTCCTGTCTGGTCCTGTATCTGCATGCTACACGGTATACGGCCAACTGCGAGGTTTTGGGTGACTGTGATCACCTGGAAATAGATCAGAAAAAAATCATGATGTGACCCAGGCTAGTCCTGTATGAACACGAATAGAACATGATGTGCTTTTGGTGATAAATATCTAACAGGAGCTTAGACATGACATTTTTTGGAGTGGGATCAATAATGTGCCCAGGGCCGTACTTGACATTTCTATGAAACATGATCTCTGTAGGTTTAACAAACTTCCAGTAAAACCTGAGCTCAGTGTGAGAAAAATAAAGAGTTATAAATAAATATTGTGAATATTTTTATAATATTCAGAATATCTCAGAACAATGTATTCGTCACATTGCTCAGCTCCTCTTTGTACTCACTCTCTCTCTCACTCACACACACACACACACACACGTTTGTCTTCCTCTGTCTTTGACTCTGCGGTTATGTGTTTGCCATTTTCTCTGCCAGTGGGATTATTGGCGAGCGTTTGCCCATCCGCCTCTACCTGAGCGTGGGGATGCTGACCAGCGGCTTCTTCACCTGTCTGTTCGGACTCGGATACGTCTACAACATTCACAACCTCGGATTCTACATCTTCGTCCAGGTCAGCTTCCTGGGCCTGATCCAGTTTTATGATTTTATAGACTGAATAACACACACACACACACACACACACACACACACACACACTCTGTTGGAATGTTGCTTGCCTCTCGAGTAAGCCCACCTTTTAACCCCTTTAATGAAATGGGACGGAGCGCTGTTCGGGTAATGGAGCTCATTTCTCAGCCGGAGATTTATAAACGTAACGGTGCCGTGAGGAAATTGGCCGTGTTCAATGTTTTTATCTCTCTGTATGTCACAGTGAGCCTCAGTCATGGTAACTCGGATATAAAAAGATAATCTCTGAGATAAACCTGAGGATATTTATTTAAACAATACAGATTTATGTATAATAATTCAGGAAAAAAAAAATCACATGATAAATACAGTCTGTTAGAGATAAATAGAAATCAAAAGAGAGGTTTTGCTTTTTATTATTGAAAGTACATCAAGCTATTTTTCTCACTGATTCATTTTCTCTCTCTCTCTCTCCCTTGTTTCTTGTCTGTTCTCCCGTCTGTTTCTCCTCTCTCTATCTCTCTCTCCTGTTTCTTTCTCTGTCTGTCTCTCGCTCTCTCTGTCTGTCTGTTCTCCCCTCTGTTTCACCTCTCTCTCTCTCTCTCTCTCTCTCTCTCTCTCTCTCTCTCTCTCTCTGTGTGTGTTACAGGTTGCCAATGGATTGGTGCAGACTACTGGCTGGCCCAGTGTGGTGACCTGCATTGGGAACTGGTTTGGCAAGGGCAGGTGTGTAATTGTGCTATAATATTGATGTTAAATGGTGCATGTTTACCTTTAGTTGTGATTTTCTAGCAGTGAAAGTCAGATTATGCAAATTGAAAATAAGTGTGACACGCCCTCATTCACTTTCATCTGTCCCACATAAACACCACGCAGTGATGGGCATGAACTCATCCGAGTGTAACTGAACACACTCGCACCTTCACCTTTAGTGCATTTTGGGCTCAGAGTTCAAATGATATAGAAATGTAATGTGGGTTACCAAAAAAACAATCTCATACTGGGTGAAAATCATCTGCGATCAGATGTTAACCTTTAATACAATATACCGTTTATTTATTATGATTATTGTGTTATTGGTCTTTGCAATACAGATTGTACTGAAGCCTGAAAAATACAGCACTCTAACACCGTTTTATTTATACATAATTAAATAACTAAATAAATTAAAACGGGGCGGCACGGTGGTGTAGTGGTTAGTACTGTCACCTCACAGCAAGAAGGTCCGGGTTCGAGCCCCGTGGCCGGCGAGGGCCTTTCTGTGCGGAGTTTGCATGTTCTCCCCGTGTCCGCGTGGGTTTCCTCCGGGTGCTCCGGTTTCCCCCACAGTCCAAAGACATGCAGGTTAGGTTAACTGGTGACTCTAAATTGAGCGTAGGTGTGAATGTGAGTGTGAATGGTTGTCTGTGTCTATGTGTCAGCCCTGTGATGACCTGGCGACTTGTCCAGGGTGTACCCCGCCTTTCGCCCGTAGTCAGCTGGGATAGGCTCCAGCTTGCCTGTGACCCTGTAGAACAGGATAAAGCGGCTAGAGATAATGAGATGAGATTATTATTATTATTATTATTATTATTATTCATCTCATCTCATTATCTGTAGCCGCTTTATCCTTCTACAGGGTCGCAGGCAAGCTGGAGCCTATCCCAGCTGACTACGGGCGAAAGGCGGGGTACACCCTGGACAAGTCGCCAGGTCATCACAGGGCTGACACATAGACACAGACAACCATTCACACTCACATTCACACCTACGCTCAATTTAGAGTCACCAGTTAACCTAACCTGCATGTCTTTGGACTGTGGGGGAAACCGGAGCACCCGGAGGAAACCCACGCGGACACGGGGAGAACATGCAAACTCCGCACAGAAAGGCCCTCGCCGGCCACGGGGCTCGAACCCGGACCTTCTTGCTGTGAGGCGACAGCGCTAACCACTACACCACCGTGCTGCCCTATTATTATTATTATTATGTATTCATTAAACTAAGCCTTTAAGTTTTTATCCTTGTACCTAAATATATATAAAATATATATTAAACATTATGCAGTAACTCCTCATTAATCAGTCATTAAGTTTGAATTAATAATCTGCTTGTTACTTGATTATATTTGGTTTATTAACAAAACTTCAGCGGCTTCTCTGAAGCTGTTGTTTAATTGCAGATATTCCAGGGATGTTGGAAATAAACAAAAAAAAACAATAAAATACTGATAGTTTACTGGCATACGTACGGTCAGCTCCGTAATTATTGACACCCTCAGTAAAAATGGTTATGGATTTTGTGGTTATTTCGTTTAATCTCACTCTGAAAATAAGAGAAAACTAACCTTTCACTGAGGTAAATGTGTTTTACAAAACAAAATTTGTTTGAACTTGTGAGAAATATAGTTTTAAAAAGATATACAGTCCTGTGCAAAAGTCTCGGCACACTTTTTTTTTTTTTCTCTCTCTCTCTCTTCCATACGAACTTTGTTATAGATTTCTATTTTATGACTTCTACATTATCGAGTCACAACATTACAAAAACATTTTAGGGTCCAAACATTCGTTTTACTGTTAACATTTCATTATTATTATTTTTTTTTTAAAAGCCAGACCAGCTTTGTGGTCTACATCATTTCTTTACACGTGCCTGAGAGTTTTGCACTGTACGTTTCAAAATTGCTGGCACATCTATGAATCCTTATGAACAAAATAAAAGGGTAGTTCCCATTTTTATTTAACCTTTTTTTTTTTTTCGGGTCACACATTTCACTTACTTTTATACCGCTGTGGAACAGGATGAGGTGATATAATGTCATTGACCTCCATAAATCAAGCTGGATGTCATTTTCTCCACAAATTTGCTCTTTACAACATGGATTTTTTTTCCTGCTGTGTTTTAAAATAAAATGAGTTGAGGGTTTGTTTTTTTGTTTTCTTTGTATATATTCAATCAGGCGAGGTCTGATCATGGGACTGTGGAACTCTCACACCTCTGTTGGGAACATCCTGGGTTCTCTAATCGCTGGGTACTACGTGTCATCTAACTGGGGGCTGTCCTTCATCGTCCCTGGCATCATCATCGCGGTCATGGGCATCATCTGCTTCCTCTTCCTTATTGAGCGTGGGTGTTGCGTGATGGTTTTGTTGTTGGTTTGTTTGTTGATGTTAAACGTGGCCTGGCTTTTAGATGCAGCAAACACGACAGTAAAGGAGCATTAAGACCACATCACATCACCAACACGACTGGAAAAGACATTAAAATGCATCTGCTACCACTTGCCTGCTGTGTTAGTGAAATCTTAATGGCATTTTAGAGTTGGTGTGTTTTGATCTGGTGCTTTATGTACTTTTGAAGTGTGTGTGTTGGGGGACCTGGTATGTAACCTTACTGAGGTTGAAATGGATTATTTTGTCCATTGTCCGTTTTCTTGGTTTTGTCTCTTCAGACCCGAATGATCTGAAAGCTGCTACCGCTCAAAATGCCGTCAACAGTCACCAGGCAAGTGCACATCTGGATAATCTCCTTCTGCCGACGTGTGTGTGTTTACTTGTGTAAATATGTGTGAAAGTGTTACACACTCTCACATATGGTACGTTTTCTAAACGGTGGTGTGTTTCTGGTAGAAGTTGCACAAAAGCTGGAATGGGGTTAACAGCCATAAAGACCTGTACCTGCAGTATAAACAAGGAGCAAACACCCAGGTGAGACTCCTGCATTATCACATGATTTAACTGATGCCTTTCTTTTTAACTTTCTTCTTAACACAGGGTGTGTGTGTGTGTGTGTGTGTGTGTGTGTGTGTGTGTGTGTGTGTGTGTGTGTGTGTGTCAGAGCTCTGATACAGAGCTGTTGTTGGGGCAGGACAGTGTCGGAGTGTGTGTTCCTGTGCAGCAGGTGGTCGTAGTGAAGAGTGAGGCAGAGCCGGGTGCCATTAGTTTCATGGGAGCTTTACGTATACCGGTCAGTGACCTCACACACATCCTTTCATCCAAGTAAATAAAGCATGTAGCTGTCTGTCTGTCTGTCTGTCCATACATACCCAGACAAAAATCAGCCCAATCATTGTTTAAAAATTTGACCAAATTCCATCCATGCTTTTATTCATTCCTTCAAAATGAGACCAAATTCTTTCCATCTAAAATTATATTAAATTACAAATCCATCCGAAATTCTACAACCCACCCATTCATCGAATATTTTATTTTATCATCATCGTTTCCCTCATGGCACGAGATCAGCCTTGGGACACGTTTGCCTTGTAACCCTTTGTTCCAACAAACACCTGAAGTCTTTACTGTTCATCATCATCCTTCTGGCCTGCTGCCTGTCAACCCTCAGTAGCTCCTCCCCTTTTGCCCAGGTCTTTTGATGATGATCTTTTCTCAAAGAGCACCTGCTTTTGTATTGCGTTGTTTTCCATACAGCACACACATGCCTTATATTTCAAATATTAGATGTGACAAAAGTCTCAGATAGAATGAGACGGAGTTATTTCTCATAGTCAGTGTTGTAGTCGAGTCACTAAACCTCCAGTCTGAGTCCAGTCTCGAGTCCCCAGTGTTCAATTCCGAGTCATTAAAGAAAATTTCGAGTCGAGTCCGAGAACAAGACTCCATCCGCACCATGTGATGGTGTCTGTTGCTGCCTTTATGTGAAAGCGTCTCTGCGACTGTGTCGGACTAACGTTCCTGCTCGACTGCCCCATTTTTAGTTAACAGGCTACAGATAAAAAGCTTGTTCACCGCTCAGCAAGCCCCGCCCACTATCAACAGGGCAAATAACATGAGAGAGGGTTAACACTAGCTAGTTCATCGCTCAATAAGCAAGCCCCGCCCACTATCAACAAGGTAATGAACATAGCGTGTCACTTCCTTCTCTGGGTGGAGTCTTACCAAATGACGATTGAAGTTCGAGATCGTCCCCGTCGTCTCCTCGATAGTTCTTCTACATATGGAACACATAGCAGTGCATTTTTTCCCACTGCACAAGAAGTCTGTAGAAGCAAAGCGGACAATCCTGAGGCGTCACTCCAGGCATTTTAGCCTCATTAACGTTAGTTTGTTCCTGAACATGACGTATGAACAGGTGAATGTGTATTCTCTTGCACAAAATTAGTATAAAAATTAATGTAGATACAAATGTCTTATGGCAAATTATTATGGCATGTTATAAAAAAAAAAATAAAGAAAAAACCCATCTAAGTCCTCGTCCTAATGCACGAGTCTGAGTCAAGTCATGAGTCCTTAAAATTAGGGCATGCGTCGGACTCGAGTACTACAAGCCTGGTCATAGTTGCTCATTTGATATTTTAAAAGCTGTTTTAAACAGTATCCATTATCCTGATGCCCTGTAGGCCAGTTGACCTGCCCTGTAGGTCAGCCTCTTACGAGGTTGTCTGCGTCTATCAAGAGTACACTTCATCTACCCCCAGTTTGCTAGGCCTGTTGCAGCTTCCCAGACAAACAACTGTGCTCACACACACTCGCGCCTTATGGGCAATTTAGAGTCACCAGTTAACCTAACCTGCATGTCTTTGGACTGTGGGGGAAACCGGAGCACCCGGAGGAAACCCACGCGGACACGGGGAGAACATGCAAACTCCGCACAGAAAGGCCCTCGCCGGCCACGGGGCTCGAACACGGACCTTCTTGCTGTGAGGCGACAGCGCTAACCACTACACCACCGTGCCGCCCTGTCCCTCTAATACCAAATTCCCCAATTCACAGAATATCAGAATTCTAGATGGATTAGAATTCTATTCATATTGCTGGGTTTCATGTGACGTCACATCCGCCTCATTAGTTATTCAAAACTTTAGCTGGTGGTCTATCAAAGCGTTTGTACGGAGAAGGTGCATTGCTCGCATGAAAAACGCCTTACGCTTGCATTGTTCGAATCAATCAAACCATGAAACTGATAAAAGTTTCTTCAGGGTTCGCCGTGAAGTAATAAAAAAGGGTGAGCGAACACAGGATTTCACAAAAAGACGTGGAGAAAGGTGGCTTTTGAACCTCTCACTGAAATCGAAGGGAGCCGAGTCGAAGCACGCTCGAGTTTCACTTGGTAAAAGGTTTGTATTTTCCTCTCAGCTCTGTCCTTAGTGTTTTCCAAGTACTTTTCTTGCTGTGTGTCGTTATTTTACGCTACTTTTATTTAGTCACGAAGCGCTAAAGTCCCCGGCTGTTTCTTTGTTTAATCCTCACAAAGTCCATATGCATGAAGGCCGCGACAAAATTCTTCCCCAGCCGTACAGTTACAATGCGCCGTGATCACTTCTCCGTCTTGTTTAACTAAGATCCAGGTCTTTAAAGGTGTTTCTGATGATCTTTGTGAATGATTTAGCTGAGAGATAAGAGCCAACACAAGTGAGAATCAAACCAACTGTTGTTTGTTTCCACTTCAACTTGCAGTAAAGACGTGAAGAAAAGCTTAAAAAAAAGAAAACCTACTTCCACGGGCAAAAACAATCCAGGATTCATTGGGCAGCGACTTGATCCCGAGGTCCTTTACCCAGCCACGTACAAAAAAGTTGTAAGCCTCCATACTCTTCCACGCTTTCATCTGTTTTGCGGTGTAGAAGGACGTCTGCAACACCAGATAGTTCGAGATGTCGGGGAACTCGACTGAAAGGTAGTTTTTGAGATCGTATGACAAATCCTTCTTTCCCGGACTGTCGGGGTCGATTCCATTGCACAGAGCGATCTTCTGAATATATCTAAAGCCAGCAGTGGCTTCTAGATTACGAGCGTACTCTGATAACTTATCGCTAGGTGTTTGCACTACGGCAGCCATTTAAACCACCAGCTATTTCACTTCCTGTAAAACCGCCAAGAAAAGTCACGTCACTGAAACCCAGCAATAAAATACAATTCATCTTTCCACCCATCCTTCATAAAAGAGCATCATCCAGCACGATAAAATAAGAGATGCATGTTTGGGTGTAAATTGGTCTAATAGAATTATGGATGGAATAATCTCATCTCATTATCTGTAGTCGCTTTATCCTTCTACAGGGTCGCAGGCAAGCTGGAGTCTATCCCAGCTGACTACGGGCGAAAGGCGGGGTACACCCTGGACAAGTCGCCAGGTCATCACAGGGCTGACACATAGACACAGACAACCATTCACACTCACATTCACACCTACGCTCAATTTAGAGTCACCAGTTAACCTAACCTGCATGTCTTTGGACTGTGGGGGAAACCGGAACACCCGGAGGAAACCCACGCGGACACGGGGAGAACATGCAAACTCCACACAGAAAGGCCCTCGCCGGCCCCGGGGCTCGAACCCGGACCTTCTGGCTGTGAGGCAACAGCGCTAACCACTACACTACCATGCCGCCGATTGGAATGATAATTTTTATGGAATTAGTAATGAAAATTATTTAACGTGTTTATCTTTACAAAATTAGACCAATTTTCATCCTTTAGCCACTTCTCTATCTACAAAATTAGCTCCACCCACCATTGTCTTTCCTGTGCTTCTGTAAACGTGTGTGTGTGTGTGTGTGTGTGTGTGTGTGTATACTATGTGAGTGTATATTATATATGTGAGAATACTGCAATACTCGACTGTGTGTGTAGGGTGTGGTGGAATTCTCTCTGTGTCTGCTGTTTGCGAAGCTCGTCAGCTACACCTTTCTCTTCTGGCTGCCCCTCTATATCACTAAAGCAGGTAAGAGTGTGGCGCTTATCCACGTTACAGGTGTGGCGTTGCATGTTTGTCTGACACACAACTGGAATGTGGAGAATTTTCTTTTATTGCACAACTACACAAACTTGTTTAACTATTGTGTTGTGCGTCACAGCTCACCTTGACGCAAAGAAGGCAGGAGATCTCTCCACCCTGTTTGATGTGGGAGGAATCGTCGGTAGGGAGAGACCTGTGCATTTTCTTTAAGTCATTTCAGGGGTGGTTTAGGGATTAAGCAGTGACTTATCTCTAATGATCTGGGGTGTGTGTGTGTATGTGTAGGTGGAATCTTGGCAGGAGTGTTCTCGGATAAATCGGGAAAGAGAGCCACTACCTGTGCCGTGATGCTGCTCCTGGCTGCTCCAACAGTATGTATCGTTACTGGAGGAAAGGGAAATTACCCAAACAAAAATCTCCAAATCCAACATTAATTCATAAAATCCTGTTCATCCAAACACTAACACATCTTGGTTCTCGGCACAAGATGTATTATATTATGATTTCACGATTCAGATTTTTGGCACATTTCTCGAAATATGTATCATATTTTTACTTTAACTCTTAGTTTATTTTATTCCTGAACTTTCCACAGTAACCCGGTGTTAAAATGCAGATGTGGAATTTTTTAACAGCATTATTAAAGTAGCCTGTATGTTACGTTAATATGATTTTACTACCCCAAATCAGAAAAGTTGGGATGGTATGGAAAATGCAAACAAAAAAAGAAAGCAGTGATTTTATAAATTTACTTTGACTCGTTGCAGACAGTATGAGCCCAAGAGATTTCATGTTTTGTTGGTCAACTTCATTTTATTTGTTAATATACATTGATTTCCTCTGTTTCACACCTGTAGCACATTCCAAAAAACGTTGGGACGGGGTCAGTTTAAGGCTAGTAATTAGGCAAAACAATAAAATGATGTGATTTGAAACAGGTGATGTCAACAAATGATTAATTTGGTACAAAATCAGTATCCAGGAAAGGCCTAGTCTTTGAGGAGCAAAGATGGGCTGAGAATCTCCAGTTTGTCAACAAAAGCGTGAGGAAAATTATTGAAATGTTAAATGTTCCTCAAAGAAAGATAAGAAGGGATTTGGATATCTCACCCTCTATGGTGCATAATATCAATAAACAACTCAAGGAGGAATTTTGGTGCATAAAGGGCAAAGGGCTCAAGCCTAATCTGAACCCCCGTGATCTCGGATCCGTCAGACAGCGCTGCATCAAGAACCGTCATTCATCTATAGCTGATAGAACCACGTGGGGTCAGGATTACTTTGGCAAACCTTCGTAAAGCTCTATAATAACGAGTTACATCCACAAATACCAGTTAAAACTTTTACTGTGCAAAAATCAAGCCTTATGTTAACTGTGTCCAGAAGCCTCGTGACTCCTCTGGGCTCGGAGGCATCTGGGATGGACCATCACACAGTAGAAATGTGTATTGTGATCAGATGAGTCAGTATTTCAGGCCTATTTTGGAAGAAATGGACGCCGTGTGCTCTGAAGAAAAGGATTCAGTTTGCAAGGGAGCATAAAGATTGGACTCTGGAGCAATGGAGAAAGGTCATGAGGTGTGATGAGTCCAGGTTTACCCTGTTCCTGAGTGATGGGTAAGAAGGGAAGCTCGTGAAGCAATGCGCCCATCATGCATAGTGGTCCCTGTACAGGCCTCTGGAGGCAGTGTGATGATCTGGGGTTGCTTCAGTTGGTCAGGTCGAGGGGCAAAAAAAATGAAGTCAGCTGACGACCTGAATGTACTGAATGACCTGGTTATTGCATCAATGGATTTTTTTTTTTTTTCCTCTCCTGATGGCAGGGCATCAAAGGGTTCAAATAGTGAAAGAGGGGTTAAAGAAACACGAGGAATCCTTTTCACACATGAACTGGCCACCGTAGAGTCCCGACCTTGGCCCCATTGAAAGTGTTTGGGATGCTGGAGAAGACTTTACAGGGTGGTTCGACTCTCCTGTCATCAAGACAAGATCTATGGAATAAATGTGATGTTGCATAAGGTTGATGAAACAATTCCATAGCAAATGTGTGCCATAATCAAAGCTAAGGACTGTTAGCGTTAGGTTTTTTGCTGTGCAGTGTATATTGTTGGACTTCCTGTGACTGATGATAATTAATTTGTGACTGTTTTTTCTAGCTTTACGGCTTTTCCATGATGAGCCAGTTCGGTCTGGGTCCCACTATCAGTAAGTCTTTACTCCGCTGCCTGTAACACTAACTGAACATCTCTGTACACAGTAGATCAGTTCCAGCTGTGTTCCTAAAGGTCTCATGGTTCATAGTGTAGGTGCAGAAATTTTACATAGAGGTTTTCAAACTTTTTGCAGCCAGGGACCTCTTGACATGTGAAATAAAATTTACTTTATGAGCAATAATCCAACAATTCAAATATTAAGCTCATTATTTTAACATGTACTAGAACACTTTGGCTGTTTTTCCTGAACTTTCCACAGGAAACACATTAGGTTCACGACTGCATTATTTGTCGACCCGTTTGTTTTTGAATGATTAAGGTTTGGTTTAAACTCATTCGCTTGACCAAGTAACTAATAAAAACTAATAAATATAATTATTTCTAATGCTAATCGGCATCATTCCCACCACTGTATCAAAAAAAAATTATAATATATGATGGGTCTGATTCAATAGCCGGTATCGGGCCGATACCAGCAAACAATGGTGTGCTGTATATTGGAGAAAACGTATTGGGTATATTAGATATACCTGGCAGAGTGGATATGGATTTGTCAAATTTATTTTTGGAACTGGAAATGTTCACACATGAAGAGACTTGACTGCTTTTTCTTTTGTTAAGATTGATTGTTAATATTTTATACTTTATTATATTTACAATGTGGTGTTTGTGTGTGAAAGAGTAACTGAACTACAGTACTTCTGTTAAAAAAAAAATTTAAAGCTTTGATATTTTCTTCAAAAATTTCTAAGATGGGTATCGACATCAGCTTCATTGTTGGTATCTGAAAAGAAAATGTGGTAGAAATGAAAATATAAATAAATTTAATATAATTAGCAATTATTTGCCAAAAGTGAATATTGGTGAATATCCAAGGTTATTATTTAAATAACCTTGGCTGGCTTTTTTTGGTGGCCTATCAGATATATATTCCATTCAGCTAGCATGATATTGAACAAGTCGAAGATGAGTAGCTGAATGGAATATATCTGATATTCCATGAAAAAAAGGCATTATTATTATTATTGGGACAAAGTACAAATTGTACATAAAAACGGAATGCAATAATTTACAAATCTCAAAAACTGATATTGTATTCACAATAGAACATAGACAACATATCAAATGTCGAAAGTGAGACATTTTGAAATTTCATGACAGCAACACATCTCAAAAAAGTTGGGACAGGGGCAATAAGAGGCTGGAAAAGTTAAAGGTACAAAAAAGGAACAGCTGGAGGACCAAATTGCAACTCATTAGGTCAATTGGCAATAGGTCATTAACATGACTGGGTATAAAAAGAGCATCTTGGAGTGGCAGTGGCTCTCAGAAGTAAAGATGGGAAGAGGATCACCAATCCCCCTAATTCTGCGCCGACAAATAGTGGAGCAATATCAGAAAGGAGTTCGACAGTGTAAAATTGCAGAGAGTTTGAACATATCATCATCTACAGTGCATAATATCATCAAAAGATTCAGAGAATCTGGAAGAATCTCTGTGTGTAAGGGTCAAGGCCGGAAAACCATACTGGGTGCCTGTGATCTTCGGGCCCTTAGATGGCACTGCATCACATACAGGCATGCTTCTGTATTGGAAATCACAAAATGGGCTCAGGAATATTTCCAGAGAACATTATCTGTGAACACAATTCACCGTGCCATCCACCGTTGCCAGCTAAAACTATAGTTCAAAGAAGAAGCCGTATCTAAACGTGATCCAGAAGCGCAGACGTCTTCTCTGGGCCAAGGCTCATTTAAAATGGACTGTGGCAAAGTGGAAAACTGTTCTGTGGTCAGACGAATCAAAATGTGAAGTTCTTTATGGAAATCAGGGACGCCGTGTCATTCGGACTAAAGAGGAGAAGGACGACCCAAGTTGTTATCAGCGCTCAGTTCAGAAGCATGCATCTCTGATGGTATGGGGTTGCATTAGTGCGTGTGGCATGGGCAGCTTACACATCTGGAAAGACACCATCAATGCTGAAAGGTATATCCAGGTTCTAGAGCAACATATGCTCCCATCCAGACGACGTCTCTTTCAGGGAAGACCTTGCATTTTCCAACATGACAATGCCAAACCACATACTGCATCAATTACAGCATCATGGCTGCGTAGAAGAAGGGTCCGGGTACTGAACTGGCCAGCCTGCAGTCCAGATCTTTCACCCATAGAAAACATTTGGCGCATCATAAAACGGAAGATATGACAAAAAAGACCTAAGACAGTTGAGCAACTAGAATCCTACATTAGACAAGAATGGGTTAACATTCCTATCCCTAAACTTGAGCAACTTGTCTCCTCAGTCCCCAGACGTTTACAGACTGTTGTAAAGAGAAAAGGGGATGTCTCACAGTGGTAAACATGGCCTTGTCCCAACTATTTTGAGATGTGTTGTTGTCATGAAATTTAAAATCACCTAATTTTTCTCTTTAAATGATACATTTTCTCAGTTTAAACATTTGATATGTCATCTATGTTCTATTCTGAATAAAATATGGAATTTTGAAACTTCCACATCATTGCATTCTGTTTTTATTTACAATTTGTACTTTGTCCCAACTTTTTTGGAATCGGGGTTGTATAATAATAATAATTATTATTATTATTATTATTATTACTACTATACATACACACTCTCCTCATGTCAGCATTCTCGAAGGCGAACGCTAGCTTACCCGTGACTCGGTGCTGTTAGTGCGGCAGTCCAGTTACCTTCCAGCCGGTGTAGTCTTGGTGAAGGCTAATGCAGTCAAGCCTAATAATAATTTCCCTGAGTTACTTTTAAAATCAACATCGACAGCAACACACAATGGAGCGACCTGGCAGCCAAAATTCTCTCAAAATCTTCCATAGTTAACGATGCAAACCTGGCGGCCATGTTTGTTTACAAACTGTCACAATCACTGACTAGCACAGAAGTTTTACATCTCTGACTTGTCTCTCTTCCAGTTTTTCAATGTCCGTTGGTATGTTTTTCTCTTGTAAATATGTGTGAAGAATATCTAATGAAGTTTTGGCAGCCTTTCAGGTGTTCAACGCGTCTGTTAGTTTCAGTTTATTTCTTTAGTGCTAAAACCTAGCACTGGATTAGCCTCGTCTTCTCTCTTTCCCGGCCGACAAAGAAATGATTGTGTGCATGCGTAAAGAGAAGTTTTATCATTGGATATTCACATGAGCACCAACGTGTGATTGTCATGTTGTTTTGCCAATGTGCAATATCATAATGATATTGCACACTCATTCTCCATTGGGGAGAGTGGCAGAATACACGGAGGATAAGCGATATGATGACCGTATTGCATGCTATCAATAAACCTGCTAGAAGGGAATAGAACACGTTTTTTTTTTTATTCCATGGAAAAAGTGGCCCATATGCATAATAATCACCGATTATTCACGGATAATTGTTTTCCTATAAATACACAGGTTTAATTTATTTCAGTCTTCAAAAGCGGGATGCAAATGTAATAGCGGCGCAGACTTGTCAATTATCTATGCCGATAATGTGCTTTGTTTTGAAATTGATAAAATACATCCCAACTCCACCTTCCCCTTGAGTTTTAGACCAAACTTCGTAGCATCTTTAGTGCTTTTAGGAACAGTGTTTTCTTTCATTTGTAATTCTTCCTCACAGTGATGAAGCGATCGGCCGCCATTTTGCCAAGTCGCTCGAGGTGATTATTGAGAAATGGGCTGAATTTCTTGACCAATCCGTGCGCACGATTTCCTATAATCAGTCTGTATTTATTACTAATATAATTTCCACTCCGTGCCCTGATGTTCAGTGCATTTACCTGAGTGATGTACATGAGGTATATGATTGTGATGCACATGCAGTGTATTTTTGTGTCCTGTATTAAACCTGTGTGAAGTGATGAGCCGTGTTGTGTGTCGTAGGCATGCTGTTGGTGTGTGGAGGGTTAGTGAACGGACCTTATGCCCTCATCACGACCGCTGTGTCTGCTGATCTGGTGAGTGTGTGTGTGTGTGCGCATGCGTATCCATTGAATACACTCAGTGCGTTTACATGCACATCCAAATCGAGCTACTGTCGGTAATCGAGCTAAGGGTCCCAGCAGGGGTGCCAGAGAAATCCAATCCTACATGCACACAAGGAAATCAAGCTATTGTGTGAGGTACATTGTGCACCCAAGCCACAGGTGGCGCTACACGCCCCATTGTGTTGGTACACTTCCGGTTGTCGTCATGAAGAAGAGCTATTCAAGAGTATAAACAAAGTTATCAGTTCCGTGTTCACAAGAAGAACGACGACGAGGACAGCAACATCGAGAGATGTTGTTCTTCCTGACCTCTTCTGCTGCTCGCTGCTACTACTACTGTTGTCATGCCGACCGAGGCTGTTGTGTTTCCCGCTTGTGGTCTCGTCACTCGTCACTTCCAGAAGGGGCAGCGCTGAAGTAAGTAGCTCGACTACGTAGCTCGATAGGGTTTACATGCACTAAGTAGCTCGGCTACAATCGCATAATCTAGGTCGCGTAGCTCGATTACGAGAAATCCAGTTCGGTTTGATTTCAGCCGAGCTAAGGTGTTTCCATGGCATTTAGAACTTCGATTTCAGTCGAGCTACGGCAGAAATTCGATTTTCTCTATGTGCATGTAAACGCACTGACTGAGAAATACTTTTGGCTCTTTGTCTTACCCAATATTACTGACCTTTGACCTTTTCAACATTGCAGGGCACCCATAAGAGCCTAAAAGGCAATGCCCGCGCTCTGTCAACAGTCACGGCCATTATCGATGGGACAGGCTCTGTTGGTAAGTGTATCAGACCTCTGTTATCAATTTGAATGGGATATTTAAACCTGTGTTAAGTGTCACTCAGAAGTGACCAGGTTCCCTTTTGAGTCTGATTCTTTTCAAGATTTCTTCCTCACGGCATCTCAGGAAATACTTTCCTTTTCCACTGCCTCTGGTTCGCTCATTTGAGAGAGAAATCAACTTCTGGATTTTTGTAAAGGTTCAGTATATGGTCTATTAAAGGAGAACTGAAGTCATTTTTAAACTTGCTTCATTTCTTGATTAGCGTGTTATTCAATTACGTTTTCGGTTTCAGTAACCTTATATCATGATTCGTATTGGCAACTAATTGCAGTTAAATATTATACTTATCGGCCTATTCGGTTTTTAGCCGTGTTGAATTTAGTTCATTTGGTCCACGGCAGGCGTCGCTTATCCGCGCGATCTTCACGAGACTTGTGCGAGACTTCGAAACGTGAAGAAGTGTCAGCCAGGTGTCAGTGCTGCCATTTTGAAAACTGTTTTCCAAACGAAATATTGCACAAAAACGAGTTTAAATGACGATTACTGCCTACTTTTTTCAAACTTTCCTGATTGCTATCAAAACAAACAAAACTTCCGGCTTGATTACGTCAGCGTTCGAAAGAGGGCGCGGGTCTTTTGACAACGTTGGCAGGTGTTGGTCACTTTGATTTCTGCTGTACGTTTTACTTCCATCCTACGATGTCTCGCACAACGACTCTTGTTTACAGCCGTTGCTTTGACATATGGACTGATGTATTACAGAGCATATTTCAAACACTCATAACTTGCTATAGCAGCGACAAAATAGCGATCAGAAATGCATTCCTATATTTAATAAAATGAGAAATAGAATTTTGATGATGATAAATTTGCCTTCAGTTCTCCTTTAATCCATATCTTTAATTCAGGTTTGTGCAAAGTGGCCTTGGATCTTATTTTGTTGTGTAATTGTTTTATAACTTGCTGGAATGGACTCCGAGGTTATAAAATGTTGAGGGGTTTTTGTTCTAAGTGTGTCTCCTGTTCTTCTTCCTCCTTCTCTTGTGTGTAGGTGCTGCAATCGGCCCCCTGCTGGCCGGGCTGCTCTCTGCACACGGCTGGGATCAGGTCTTCTACATGCTCATGACGGCAGACTTTCTTGCACTACTGGTCAGTACGGCTTAGATCAGACCTCAGTGCATCGGTGCAGGGACTTGTGCGTTAATGTGTTTGTATTATCTGCTTATTGTGTTTGTCTACAGCTGTTGCTGCGACTGGTGTTGAAGGAGATGAAGTCAAACAAGAATCGTCCGAGAGCATCAGTCGAGTGAGTCCATGTTCATATTCATCTCTGAGCGCATTTCTCTATATCCACATCGACATGGAGGGACTTAAATGGTGTTTTATCTTGTCGTATTCCAGACTGAAGGAGCACTGAGCACTTTGCACTAAATTGGAGCGGAAGAGGTCGACTCTGGACCTTCTACGCTTCCCAACCAGGAAAAACATCTTGAATCTGTTCTCAGAACCAGACCTCCTGCCCTTTGGCTTGATCATGTCCACTGTGTGCTTTGTGCTACTCTTGACTTGTAAAGGAACAAAATTGAAGCTTGAACTCTTTACCATCGCTGTAGCCCGAGTAGCAGCCTGTTAAAAGTCTGTATTCTTTACCTGCTGTATCGCGAGCTCAAGTCCTGCTCCACTTATTTCTTCAAACCAATGAAGTTCTTTAGACATTTACATGTGAGCTGGATCAGATCGGATCAGTGAAGGAATCAAGCATAGTCTAAACGTTTATCACTGCCTTCCATGTCCGTCTGTGTGTAAGTGTCCTTGTAATAAGGTTTCACCGAGTTAACCTGTATGAGGTGTCGGTATTTATTTTGAATATGTAATAATATTTATTCATGGAATATAGGAGCTTTTCACAATCCACTTATTAATCAGAAAGAGATTGATATTTAAAGGTGCGGTGGGTGTTTTGTGTGTGTGATTATTATTTTTTTTTTTTATAATTTCCAACTCGGATTCACAATATTCAGTACATCTTAGTAGTTTCTTCACTTTAGGCTGCTGCTTAATTTATTTCTGGGCCTGAAAATAGCCCCACCCCACCCAGCCTTTCATCATTTTTTTTTTGCTGAAAAGCAGCTCATGAAGTAAATGCCATTTCGAGAGAGAGGGGTTAGTTAGATGAGGAGGTATGACGACGAAAGCTTGCAAAAATGTTCTTTTTGCAGCAAGAGGCTCTAAAAGTTGCTTACTGCTCCTTTAATTAATAGTGTGTTTTCACAGGTAATAAATCCATTCATGGGATAAAGCGAACAGGCTTTAATTTAACTGCAGAGCTTCTGTGGGAACGTAAATCAACCTCGTGAACACATTGCACATTTCGGCTTGATGAGTTCTGTAAACCTCACCCAACCCGGCCCGGTATCGAGTGCATACACACAGTCCAAGACACAGATGTGTAGCATCCATTGCGTGACCAGAACTTGGACAGTGAACTTCCTCCCATGTTCCTAATAATCGATTAAAGCTAAAAGTTTTCGTAGCACTTTTCACGCTAAAAGCTTCGCATGACGTCAGTTCCGTAATGCTGACTGGTTTCAGTAGACTTCCATTCTTTCAAGATTTTTTTTTCTTTCCAGCTTGCGTTCAAACCTTTTTCTCCTTTTCCTTCTGTGTAAAACACGATCTCCAGCTGTCCTACTAAATATTCCAAGCACATGAAGTGTACAGATAAATATCGTGTGTGTGTGTGAGAGAATAGGAGGATGTTGTTAATATATTGTTCTTCATTCACATCTGCCTTTCTACAAACCAAAGTCAAATCTTACATGTTATTTATGTATAAATATTATATTTGGTTTATTTAAATATTGTGTTTTAAATACTGTGGAACAGATTGTATTGAGATTCATATTGTTTTTGTTTATTTAGGACAGATTTAGAGAAATGTAATCTCTCCTCTGACTGTTTTTACTTAAATGCAGTGTGTGTGTAGGACTGTGTTCTGTACTGTGGTGTTAGACGACTTGAAGGAAGCCTCTCGTTTTTCTGTTATCATGGAGGGTTTTTTTTAAGATATTGTAGGGACATGATCCACTGTTAAGTTTCAGTAACACGTGACCATGAAAGACGGAGTATACAGGAGGCAAACACAAGGGGTTAAAAATGATTCCCCATTAAACTGGACACTTTGAGTAAAATGCCATGATGAATGAAGGACGATGCCGTTGAATCTGATCTGTGACCCATCTGTAAATGGGCGTCACACTATAGATGATGGAATGTATTTTTTTTTTAAATGTTTTTTTGGGGCTTTTTGCACCTTTTATTAGATAGGACAGTGTAGAGACAGGAAATGAGCGGGAGAGAGAGACAGGGAGGGATCAGGAAATGACCTCGGGCCGGAATCAAACCCGGGTCCCCGGATTTATGGTATGGCGCCTTATCCACCTGAGCCACAACGCCTCCATGGAATGTATTTTTGTATGAGTAAGTTGCGTCTAATTCTTTACTGGCGTTAAAACATGATTGTGCCTTGTTTTTTTATTTTATTCTTCTTTATATGGGTTTGTCCGTTGAACTCCTTTAGAAACTCATTGCAGTAGCTGCAGGGAAGTCACTGTGTATAAAGGAATTAAAATGATTGGGAGCATTATTATTATTGTTATTATTAGTAGTAGTAGTAGTAGTATTAAAGAGGAATATCCACTGTTTCAGTTGTAATATTTGAAGCTAAAAAGTAGATTTGGGCAAGTCTGTCTCTCTCTCTCTGTCTGTCTGACTCGCTCTCACTCACAGTGTGTGTGTTGGTCTCTCTATCTCTCTGTGTCTCTCTCTCTCTGTCTCATATATATATTAATTACAGAACATTGTTTCCATTTATTTAAACTACCTGACCTTGGAGATAAACCTTCTTACCTCAGAATGCATCATGTGTTGATCTTTCACTATCCATCACTGTCAGTTTCTGACCCAGCATTACTCCTGTGCTGATGCACTCCAGGGGTTCTACATGCTCGGAGATGCAGTTTAGTTCATTTCCTGGCACTTGCAGGCCTCCCTGAAACTAACTCTTTTTGGTAATATTAATGAGAATTTTTTTTTTTGACAAAAGTTGCTGTGATTTGTTTTTGATTAAAGACTTGTAAGTAAAAGTAGACGGCCTTTCGATTTCATAAAATCAGTGAAATTTAGTTCACTCTGAAATGTGGTTATTGTGATAGATGTTTATTTCTGTAATATCTGACAAAATATCAGGCCATTCTGTGGCTGGGAAGTTATTTAATTTGAGGGGATTAAAGTAAATAATGTGCAGGAAATCGCTCGCTTTGCGCAGTCAAGCAGACAGAGGAAGTCCGTGTGCGCATGCGCAGGTTTACTTTCTTCTTCTTTTGGGTTTTACAGCAGCTGGCATCCACAGTGTTGCATTACTGCCATCTACAGGTTTACCTTTGAGCGTGCGCTGACAGTTCCATCATTCTGTCGCTAAACGAACAGCTGATCACACCGAGGTGCTCGCTGAGCGCCCATATTTATTAGTTTGGTCCTGCGTTTCCTTTCCTTCGTATATAACATAACGTCTTTTCTTCTCGCTTTCTTTCCGTTACTGTAGTCGGTCTTTCATGTTTCATTCGCACACTCACGTCCTCCATTTTTCTCTCCTGTTTCAAATTTGTATCCCACAATGCCTTGCGCGAACGGGGAAAGCCCACCATGTGATGCATGATGTAGTATCTTGAACTGCATCATGGTGAAGCAGGAAAAAATAGCTGAGAATTTAGGGCCACGTGGAGAGAAATTAATTAATTGTTCTATTTTAAAAAAAAAAACTAATAAAATTGGAAGCCTGTGATTTGAATTCAGTAGCTTTCGGTCACTAAACAAAAATAATTGTGTGTCGGGGAAAATTTGTTTTTATGACCTACACTTAAAATCTGAAAGGCAGTATACAGTGCTGAGCGTAAATGAGTGCACCTCCTTTGAAAAGTAACATTTTAAACAATATCTCAATGAACACAATTTCCAAAATGTTAAGACAAAGTTTAATATAACATCTGTTTAACTTATAACGTGAAAGTAAGGTTAATAATATAATTTAGATTACACATTTTTCAGTTTTACTCAAATTAGGGTGGTGCAAAAATGAGTACACCCCACAACAAAAACTACTACATCTAGTACTTTGTATGGCCTCCATGATTTTTAATGACAGCACCAAGTCTTCTAGGCATGGAATGAACAAGTTGGCGACATTTTGCAACATCAATCTTTTTCCATTCTTCAACAATGACCTCTTTTAGTGACTGGATGCTGGATGGAGAGTGATGCTCAACTTGTCTCTTCAGAATTCCCCAAAGAAAATAATTTCTTTACACCACAAAGGTGAAGGCTACAAGAAGATCAGCAAAGCTTTACTTATCAGTCAGAATACTGTAGCAAAAGTGGTACAAAAATTTAAGAAAGATGGAACTGCAACCATCTCACAGAGACGTCCAGGTCGTCCACGGAAGTTAACACCTCGACAGGAGCGTCTTCTGATGAGAAGGGTTGAAGAAAATCGGCATGCAAGTTCATTGCAGTTATCGAAAGAAGTAGAAAGCCAAACTGGGGTGACTATTTCCCGTGACACAATACGGCGTACACTGCAGAGGAATCGCATGCATGGACGCCGTCCACGAAAGAAGCCTCTCCTTTTGTGCCCAGGCACAAAAAAGCCCGCCTAGAGTTTGCCAGGGCCCATGCTGACAAAGATGAAGACTACTGGGACTCTATACTCTGGAGTGATGAGACCAAGAGAAATGTTTTTGGAACTGATGGCTTCAAAACTGTATGGCGTCGCAAAGGTGAGGAATACAAAGAAAAATGCCTGGCGCCTACAGTGAAACATGGTGGTGGCAGTGTCCTTATGTGGGGCTGCATGAGTGCTGCTGGTGTCGGGGAGCTGCATTTCATTGATGGCATCATGAATTCACAGATGTATTGGTCTATACTGAAAGAGAAGATGCTACCATCACTCCGTGCCCTTGGTCGTCGTGCACTTTTCCAACATAACTAAACACACATCTAAGGCCACTGTTGGATTTCTGAAGAAGAACAGGGTGAAAGTGATTCAGTGGCCAAGTACGTCTCCTGTTCTGAACCCAATCGAACACCTATGGGGAATTCTGAAGAGACAAGTTGAGCATCACTCTCCATCCAGCATCCAGTCACTAAAAGAGGTCGTTGTTAAAGAATGGAAAAAGATTGATCATTCTTGTTCATTCCATGCCTAGAAGACTTGGTGCGGTCATTAAAAATCATGGAGGCCATACAAAGTACTAGATGTAGTAGTTTTTGTTGTGGGGTGTACTCATTTTTGCACCACCCTAATTTGAGTAAAACTGAAAAATGTGTAATCGTAGTTATATTATTAACCTTACTTTCACGTTGTAAGTTAAACAGATGTTCTATTAAACTTTGTCTTGTCAACATTTTGGAAATAGTTTGTGTTCATTGAGATATTGTTTAAAATGTTACTTTTCAAAGGGGGTGTACTCATTTACGCTCAGCACTGTAGCTTTAATAGTCAACTATATTAGTGACACATTTATGGAATAAGAATAAAATAACCAGTTGATGTTCACCAAGTGTCAGCTTTATTTTCAGCTTCAGCCATTCAATTACAGTACATGACTATCCCGATCTGACTTGGGGACCGGCACGTATTATGTACATGGTGTGTAAGCACCTCTTAACAGATTAACGGATGGCACTTTACTGTGAACACAGTAAGAGGAAGGAGGTAAATCAGACTAACATGATCAGTGATGATCTGCACACAGAACGACTCGGGCAGCTATGCACTGGGTGCTTACGTGGACGGGGAGTGGAATATGTCTGAATGTAGAACATTTACATGGCAGTGCACCGTCACTGGTGTATGGAGATAAGAGAAAATTAAACAAAAGACCACACTTTGAAAATTGACAAGTCTTTTCAATCGTGTAGCGACAACTTTTACAGGTGTCGGCAATATTGTGGGCGTAGCTACTGTATAAGGAAAAGCTGTAATTTTTAATTTTTTTGGGAGGTGGTGTTAAGGGTCTCAGCATTAAGTATTTTCTTGTCTGCTTGCGTCTGCCCTTCCTGTCCATAGGGGGAGCTACTACAGTGCTTGGCTGTTAATTGATGAAGGAGGGATGTTTTCTGGGTGTGAAGTATCAACGACAAAGGAAAAAATGATGTCTGACTTCCATATATTATCAATGAAATAATCATGATAACCTACAGGATGAAAGAATTAAAGGGTTCATACATGACTCAACCATACACTACCGTTCAAAAGTTTGGGGTCACCTAGACAATTTTGTATTTTCCATGAAAAGTCACACTTTTATTTACCACCATAAGTTGTAAAATGAATATAAAATATAGTCAAGACATTTTTCGGGCCATTTTGAGCATTTAATCGACCCCACAAATGTGATGCTCCAGAAACTCAATCTGCTCAAAGGAAGGTCAGTTTTATAGCTTCTCTAAAGAGCTCAACTGTTTTCAGCTGTGCTAACATGATTGTACAAGGGTTTTCTAATCATCCATTAGCCTTCTGAGGCAATGAGCAAACACATTGTACCATTAGAACACTGGAGTGAGAGTTGCTGGAAATGGGCCTCTATACACCTATGGAGATATTGCACCAAAAACCAGACATTTGCAGCTAGAATAGTCATTTAGCACATTAGCAATGTATAGAGTGGATTTCTGATTAGTTTAAAGTGATCTTCATTGAAAAGAACAGTGCTTTTCTTTCAAAAATAAGGACATTTCAAAGTGACCCCAAACTTTTGAACGGTAGTGTATATTATATAAACTAGGCAAGTACTCGGCTGGAAAATGCTCACGTTGTAACCAACAAGAAAGAGCTGAACATGTATTACTTCACTGTAAGAAATACAATATGAAGAGAAATCACTTTCAGTCACGAAGGAAGGCAAAACACCATGACTTTTCATTACTGGGTCTCTGGGGGGGGAGGGGGGGATAGTAGGCGAGATACTGTATATGGTGATGCTATTATAGTTTTCTGTTCCTGGAATCTCCTGTTCCACACTCCAGTCCAGTCCCGTCAGTGATGACAATGCACCATTTACACTCGTTTGCCCACCACTAATCAACACCAAAGAAAAAGAAGATGGCTGACTTTTTTTTTTTTGGTTATGCTAAATGTAAATGTGTGTTTTCTGACAATGGTGAGTGTGTCTTAGAGAGTATGTGTAATTATATAAACATTTATCATTACCACTGCCTGTCTGACAGGAGTAATGCCATTTTCTTTATCACTTTTTTTTAACAAGAAGAAGCCTTTATTTATCACAAGTACACTCAAGCAGCGTGAAATTCCTCCTCTGCATTTAACCCATCTGAAGCAGTGAGCACACACACATACCCAGAGCAGTGGGCAGCTCTGCTACAGCACCCGGGGAGCAGTTGGTGGTTAGGTGCCTTCCTCAAGGGCACTTCAGCCATGATAGAGGGAGGGGGAAGTGCTGTTCATTCACTCAACATTCTTCATGGTTTTCCTGCCAGTCCCAGGAAATGAACTGGCAACCCTTTGGGCCCAACGCTGCTTTTCTAACCTTCAGGCCACAGCCGCCCCCATTGGGGAAGCTTGAGCCAATCCCAGCTGAAATAGGACAAAAGGCAGGGTACATCATGGATAGGCCGGCAGTCTTTAAAACCAGTTTTTCCTGGTTTTAGTGTTTGAAAGGAAGTTTGGGAACAGTTTCTTCATAACTTTAGTTTTTTGTTCACGTTTAGGAAAGGTAGATTTGGTTGTGGAGGTAGCGTTAGATTCTGTTTATTGTTTTGGCCTTGCTTACCCCTGGAGAAATGGCCTCATTTTTGATGGCAGAGTAAAATATTCACTTTTTAAAAATCTTTTCGTTAGGAGGTTGTGGTCTCGGCTTTACATAAAACATTACCCTAGCTAATGGGTGGCACGGTGGTGTAGTGGTTAGCACTGTCGCCTCACAGCAAGAAGGTCCTGGGATCAAGCCCAGTGGCTGACGAGAGCCTTTCTGTGCGGAGTTTGCATGTTCTCCCCGTGTCTGTGTGGGTTTCCTCCGGGTGCTCCGGTTTCCTCCACAGTCCAAAGACATGCAGGTTAGGATAATTGGTGGCTCTAAATTGACCGTAGGTGTGAATGTGTGAATGGTTGTGTCTCTATGCCCATGTTTACATTAGACCGTATCAGCGGATCATCAGATTAACGTTTTTAAAACGATTAGTGTGCACACAGCAACACCAATACACGATTTGCGTGCACACAGCAACACCAATACACGGATACGCTCGGCTCCGCAGGCATCCTGCGCTCCAAATCACTCCGCCCTGAACAGCGAGTGCCCTCTGGAGGGTGCGCACTCCGGCCTTGCGCAGCTCACAGTGCACGCGAGTGAAGTGAACAAGCAGTGATTCGGGACTGAGCCGCTGTGTGTGTGATCTCAGCGCATATCACTTACCACTTGCAAGTGGAAGGATGGCAAGCCTAAAGACAATCATAACTACACAATGGGCAGTATTTGCATCAGTATTTGCAGTATTTTCATACTTTTATACTCTTTAATGAAAGGTGATACAAGGCGGAAGTCCGCGCCGTTTTTCAGCAGTCGCGTCACATGACCAACGCCAGCGAATCAGGAAGGTGGATGTCACAGTGACGTTGTCCAATGACGACGCCAGCTAGAGCTCAGCACAGCGTATCCGCGTATCTCAATGTTTACACAGCACCTGACCAGACACGATCTGGATTGAATACGTGGACCCTGGCGGATTCCCGTTTCCCGGCGTTTTAATGTAAACGGACAGTGCATCCGCGAAGAAAACGAGACAGATACGGTCTAATGTAAACGTAGCCTATGTGTCAGCCCTGCGATGACCTGGCGACTTGTCTAGGGTGTACCCCGCCTCTCACCCATAGTCACCTGGGATAGGCTCCAACTTGCCTGTGACCTTGTACAGGATAAGTGGCTACAGATAATGGATGGATGGATGGAACTTGTTCACCCTTATGCTTGATGCATTTTCTCAGCCTCTGTATTGTTTTTGGACGCCCTTTAGATCGCATCAAATTGCTCTGTTTGTTAAGAAATGGTCAGCTGTCCATCACTAACAATGATGACTGCTTCATTAGGATGCGCAGAAATGCAGATGGGCCACAAGGCCCACACCAGTACAACAAAGCCGCCCACAGCGGAGGCACGAATGGCCCAGCCAAGCCACCATAGAATGTCTGGCCTTGTGAGCGGTCATATACTATTCTCCTCTCCTAACGAAACACCTTACACAGTAAGGTAAGACAAACGATGTTGTGCCCCCATCATGTTGTCTCTCTGGACCTCCAGACCTGATACCAAGTGGTGCACAAAAGTGCCACAGACCTGACAGATATGGAAGTTGCTCCACAGTGACAAATGACTTGCTGAGTGATGCCATCCATTGGCCATTTGAGTGGCTCTTCTGCATGCCATCTGGTGGTGTACCATTGACCCTGTTGGATTCATCTGCCACATTGCACCGAAAAGCACCCTGCTGCCAGCACCTTATTGGTCATGTACTGTTTAACCCATAGCTGGAACCCAGGCAGGTGCTACCACTCCGGGTCAGAGCGGACCTGGGAGCAATGGTGATTAAGGGGTAACTCCACTTTCCCCAATACTCAAGTCCTCCTGGACCTGGGACTCCTCACCGGTTGCAGTTTAAAATCATATCCAGAACTTAATAAATATAATTGTTTCAGACAGTGGCTTGTCCAAAAAATTTACATGAAGGGGAAAATTATTCATTTCTCTCCAAAGCTTTCTTCTCATATTGCGACCCTGACTCCATCATGCAGGTTTCTTCTCTACAGCGTCAGGAAGATCAGGTAATTTCTCTCCACAGACGCCCCTCACTTTCTTCCTCAGTCTTTTATCATCTCAAGCTTGGACTACTGCAACTTGCTCTTGGCAGGTCTTTTCCCACACACCATCCAGCTCCAGTAAATGGTCCAGAATGCAGCTGCATGACTTTTCAACCTCTTCACAGTACCCTGTTGTTGCATTTTCTCCATTGTAGCATCAGATATAAAACACTGATGCTCATCTTCAAAGCCCAAAAACAGACCAGCCCCCACCGCCCTGAAGGCACTTATCACGCACCTCTGCACCACGCAAAGGTGTGTGATTTTGACAGATTGACACTAAATTAAAATTACAAATGAAAATTCTGGTTTGTGTTTTATTTCTTTTGGGGCCCTGAGACAAAAGTCACATCAACTTCACACGTGAAACTTCTGTGTGTGTTTTTATTCAGACACTTCACACATGTTCACACACAAGGGACTTTTCATGTGTCTGTCTGTCTGTCTATCTATCTATCTATTAAATTATTCATAAATTATTCATGTATTTTTCATGTGATTTTATAAAATTATTTTCTTTTAACATTTGTTTGATTTTCAGTATTTTTAAAAATAAATTATGAATTTATTTTTTCACTTATTTTATTAACTTGCATTCTTATAAAATGACTCCTTTGTTTTCACCTGTGATTTTTACACAATTTATTTTCACATCTGATTTTACACAATTAGTTCCTTTTCACATGTCAAAACATGCATCGAGCACATGGGTTTTATTTTCACTTGTGACATCACACAGTTAATGCATTTTTTTTACGTGATCTTTATAGTACATGGTGTCACATGCACGCTTTAAGGCGACAGCATGGTGAATTGCACCTTCACACGTGATCCAATCTTATTAACACAATCGCATGTGAAACGCTTATGATCACGTGAAATGTGTGTGATTTTCCTGTCAAGTGATGGGATTGTTTGCCTGGCTGTGAGTAGTGATTCTCTTGTAGTGAATTCTAAACCAGACGTTCTGTTGTTAAGGAAAAAGAAGTACATTACATGACATTACAGGCATTTAACAGACACTTTCATCCAGAGTGACCATACAACATACCCAGAGCAGCCTGGGGAGCAGCTGGGGGTTAGGTGCCTTGCTCAAGGGCACTTCAGCCATTCCTGCTGGTCCAGGGAATCAAACCAGTGACCTTTTGGTCCCAAAGCCTCTTCTGCAGTAATGAGGCCATGGCTTCTCCACATAAGCTCCATGTAAAGAGTTTATAACCTTTCTGTAATACAGCACTGTGAATTTTTTTTTTTTAAATCACAAAAACATTTTATATTTCCAAACATTACTTTTCCAGCACAAAATTAAATGTTCCTGAAAAATGTTTGTCAGTAAAGAAAGCAGCATATTACGCAAGAGATCACTTTTCAGACAAAAACATAATGAAGGCTGCTGCAAAAATAAGAAGCAAGTGTGACGATTGAAGTCTGGGCGGCACGGTGGTGTAGTGCAGGGGTTCTCAACCTTTTTTGCTTTAAGACCCACCTATTCATACTTGTAACGAGGCAGGGCCCATTAAAAAAGATCCCCAATTATTCTGGCTCATCTATTCTATTAGAATCTAATAATCTATTGTAAAGTGTATTAACGGGATGCAGCATCACTCCTTGTTACAGACGGGAGTCCAGGAATTAAATAAATGCAATAAAAACAATTTTTTGAATTGTAGGTGTTGTATTTAAAACTGTATGGATGGGCCAGAAATGAACATAAAACCATGCGTGCAGGTCATTCTCAGTCAAAAGGGATTAATGATCCAAAAGTGGAGTCTGGTCCATTAACACAAGAACTTGTTGCCATGTTTGTGTTCACCAAACGAGCAAGTTATTAAAATCAAGAAGTACACTCAAAAGAGGTGGCTATAGAAACCACTCAATGGGATTAGATCCTTACACGCTAACAAAGAAGGATTTTTCCTATGAAAGAAAAATTTCCGACTTAAATTTGACATTAGTAGAATATATTTTGATCCTACTGTAGTTGTAACTAAATACAAAGACAACAGTTATGCATAGTATTAATTAACTTAATGTGAAGATAATTAACAGATAATCAACAGATTTTAAGTTTTTTTTTAAAGATTGTGTATATTTTTAGTTGTTTGTATGTGTAATTATTTGTATCTGTACAGGACCCCATCAGCTCTTCTGATCAACTTATCATCTTTAAATAAAGTCATTCATTCGTTCATTCATTACGAGTTGGAAAATTATCCATCTGTTGAGTTCCACGACATCTCAGACTCCCTGGTGCTGCAGACATCGTTCTATATGGATACACAGATGAAAACCTGGAAGAGCATGGAGGAGTACAACTTTTTATATGTGGCTGGGTTAAAGATCTGGGGATCAGGACACTACAAGATAAATCCTGTATCGTTTTTGCCTGTGTCTTTGCGATGGTTGTTAGGACGTTACAAGTTTTAGTATCGGGTGTAAACAAGCCACAGCCACTCGATCCTCAATCCTCCCTGTTCCAGCAGGCATCACAGATCCATATAATTTACCCACAAACGTATTCTGCCCCACTCTCTCTCTCTCTCTCTCTCTCTCTCTCTCTCTCTCTGTGCATGCGTTGGTTAAATGTAGAGGAGGAAAGTGACAAAATAAAGGCTTGTTCTTCTTAATTTACCCACAAATGGATTTATTCCACTTGAAAAATGTTTGGCAAACCAGCTACTGGATTTGGGACACTACAACATCCTGAACTATAGTAGTGGTGAGCACTGTCACCTCACAGCAAGAAAGTTCTGGGTTTGAGCCCGGTAGCTGACAAGGGCCTTTCTGTATGGAGTTTGCTTGTTCTCCCCATGTCTGCGTGGGTTTCCTCTGGGTGCTTCGGTTTCCCCCAAAGACTTACAGGTTAGGTTAAATGGCTACTCTAAATTGTCCATAGGTGTGTGTGAATGGTTTCCTAAACCCAGAAGGGCATCCGGCATAAAACTATGCTCCAATTAGTGTGACGTGGCTCATTAGGGTCCACATGGACCCCAACCTGGCAACAGTGCTGGACAAGGTTGTGACAGTCAAGGTCTCCAGAAGATATGGGACTGGTTGTGTAAAACTCGCAGCTCATTTCCTTATCAACCTGTACAAACTGTAGCTGAGATGACTATGTAAAGGGGGGGGAGAAAAGCAAAGGTTTGTCATACCAAATATTACACTTGCTCTGTAGAATGATATTCTACATCATTCCAGGTATGAGGACACGAGCATTTCCCTCAGGGGGGGTTGGTAAGCTCAAAGGATGGAACCCGAGCATAATTGATTTCCCATGTGCGTGCGCGTCTGTCGGACCGAGTGTTTGAGTGCGCGCGCGCGCGCGTGCATGTGTGTGTGTGTGTCAGAGAGATGGTTTGAGAGCTCGATGTCTCTACGATACACTGCTGCTGCTCATTTCTTTATTTACAGGCTGGAGTTCGGGCTTGGATAGAAAGAGAGAGAGAGAGAGAGATGGGCTCCGCGTCCTCCGCTTACAGGATCATCTACCTGGACGTGGACGGCAGGATTCAGAAGGTAACCAGGATGAATTCAAATTTAAGCCACCGACTATATTACTGCACCAATCCTCATGTTCTTTACCTTCATAGAAATTTGGAAATAAAGTTGCGTAATACAGTTTCCTGTCTGACACTAATTTGAATTTGTCTCCTGATATTTTATAGCTACTAATCAGATCTGACTAGTAGCTATAAAATATCAGGAGACAAATTCAGATTAGTGTCAGACAGGAAACTATTATAATATGACATTAGGTCATCAGACATCTCTCTCTCTCTCTCTCTCTCTCTCTCTCTCTCATATAGTCTTACAGCTGTCATAGTTGATTGGGATTTTAAACTGGTGATAATTGACAAATGTAATCAGTTACACCAGCTATAATTCATGACCTGATGTATGAATGACTGTACAAATTCATATTTTAGTTTTGCTGTTATCATGGATACAGTTCAAACCAGCATACATTTAATACAAGGTTAGTCAAAATTATGTTAACACTAATGGATTATTTTTCTCCTGAATGTGTGGTGCGCCGTGACCATGAAATGTGTGTCCGGGCTTTAAATGGTCCTGTTGCTCGCTGGTTTTTGTGTGTTGAACATTATGGCGAACAGGTTGAGACCGTCCTGTAAATCATTTTACACATATGATGCATGTTTTGTGAATAAATGGTTTCTACCATTTAAGTGTGAACATAATTTTGACTAACCCTGTACAAACCAAACTACTGCAGGATTCATATTCACATTTTTGTTATATTCCTTATCAAGGAAAGTAAATATGCATATATTTGCCTTTGCAAATAGTCTAGTATCGTGAACACAGTGGCATTGTATACAATATCCAGCATGTGACCTGCTGAGTGCTGAGTCTGTTGGAGACAGATGTTAACATCTAAGTTCACGTTATTTAGCTTTGAAAAGAAAAAGTCTCGAAGATCAGATGTTTACTGTCATCACGGCTTCTGTGGGAACTCCATCACAGTATACATTTAATTTGGCGCATCCATTCTCATATTCGTTATATGGTTCCTATGCCGTCAGAAATAAGGGTACAGGAGGAGTCCATTTCTGTCCCCCAAGGTACAATCTCCACTAATGTACCCCCTAGGGTTCATTATTGCTCCTCAAGGTAACTATGTGCAACTTTTTTAGGGTGAAAAAAGGTACATACACTAGTGCATCTCAAAAAATTAGAATATTGTGAAAAAGTTCAATATTTTCCATCAGTGATTTAAGAAAGTGACAATGTTATATATTATAGACTCATTACACATAAACTAAAATGTTTCAAGCATTTTTCTATTTTAATTTTAATCAGTATGGCATACAGTACAAAAAAAACATCTCAAAATATTAGAATATTTCATTTCGAGTTTGAGTAAAACAGTATGAACACAGTGTATCTCTCGATCTAGTTCAGTACACACAACCACAATCATGGGGAAGACTGCTGACTTGACTGTTCTCCAGAAGATGATCACTGATGCCCTCCACAAGGAGGGTAAGCCACAAAAGGTCATTGCTGAAAAGGGTGGCTGGAAAAGGTGCACAAGCAACAAGGATGGCCGCAGCCTTGAGAGGATTGTCAAGAAAAGTTGATTCAAGAACTTGGGAGAGCTTCACAAGGAGTGGACTGAGGCTGGTGTCAGTGTATCAAGACCCATCACGAACAGACATCTTCAAGAAAGGGGATACAACTTTCGCATTCCTAATATCAAGCTACTCCTGAGCCAGAGATAATGTCAGAAGTGTCTTATCTGGGCTAAGGAGAGAAAGAAATGGACTGTTGCTCAGTGGTCCAAAGTCCTCTTTTCAGATGAAAGTACATTTTGCATTTAATTTGGAAATCACGGTTCTAGAGTCTGGAGGAAGAGTGGAGAGGCACAGAATCCAAGGTGTTTGAAGCCCAGTGTGAAGTTTCCACAGTCGGTGATGATTTGGGGTGCCATGTCATCTGGTGTTGGTCCACTGTATTTTATCAAGTCCAAAGTCAACACAGCCATCTACCAGGAGATTTTAGAGCACTTCATGCTTCCATCTGCTGATGAGCTTTTTGGAGATGCTGATTTCCTTTTCCAGCAGGACTTAGCACCTACCCACAGTGCCAAAACTACTACCAAATGGTTTGCTGACCATGATATTACTGTGTTTGACTGGCCAGCCAACTTGCCTGACCTGAACCCCATAGAGAATCTATGGGGTATTGTCAAGAGGAAGATGAGAAACACCTGACCCAAAAATACAGATACGCTGAAGGCCACTATCAAAGCAACCTGGGCTTCAATAACACCTCAGCAGTGCCACAGACTGATCACCTCCACGCCACACCACATTGATACAGTAATTCATGGTAAAGGAGCCCCAACCAAGTATTGAGTGTATAAATGAATATACTTTTCAGAAGTTGGACATTTCTGTATTGTAAATCCTTTTTTTGATTGATCTTAGGGAATATTCTAATAATTTGAGATACTGGATTTCTGATTTTCATGAGCTATAAGCCATAATCATCAAAATTAAAACAAAAAAGGCTTTAAATATTTCACTTTAAATATTTCACTTTACATGTAATGAATATAGAATATATGAAAGTTTACCTTTGTGAATTAAATTATGAAAAAAAGGAACTTTTTCATGGTATTCTAATTTTTTGAGATGCACTAGTATGTTCCCAAGCAGTATAAAGGGTACTAATCAGATCTGAGACAAATCTGAGACATATCAGGAGACAAATTCAGATTAGTGTCAGACAAGAAACTATTATAATATGACATTAGGTCATCAGACATATCTCTCTCTCTCTCTCTCTCTCTCTCTCTCTCTCTCTCTCATATAGTCTTACAGCTGTCATAGTTGATTGGGATTTTAAACTGGTGATAATTGACAAATGTAATCAGTTACACCAGCTATAATTCGTGACCTGATGTATGAATGACTGTACAAATTCATATTTTAGTTTTGCTGTTATCATGGATACAGTTCAAACCAGCATACATTTAATACAAGGTTAGTCAAAATTATGTTAACACTAATGGATTATTTTTCTCCTGAATGTGTGGTGCGCCGTGACCATGAAATGTGTGTCCGGGCTTTAAATGGTCCTGTTGCTCGCTGGTTTTTGTGTGTTGAACATTATGGCGAACAGGTTGAGACCGTCCTGTAAATCATTTTACACATATGATGTATGTTTTGTGAATAAATGGTTTCTACCATTTAAGTGTGAACATAATTTTGACTAACCCTGTACAAACCAAACTACTGCAGGATTCATATTCACATTTTTGTTATATTCCTTATCAAGGAAACTAGTAAATATGCATATATTTGCCTTTGCAAATAGTCTAATATCGTGAACACAGTGGCATTGTATACAATATCCAGCATGTGACCTGCTGAGTGCTGAGTCTGTTGGAGACAGATTTTATTAACATCCAAGTTCACGTTATTTAGCTTTGAAAAGAAAAAGTCTCAAAGATCAGATGTTTACTGTCATCATGGCTTCTGTGGGAACTCCATCACAGTATACATTTAATTTAGTGCATCCATTCTCATATTCGTTATATGGTTCCTATGCCATCAGAAATAAGGGTACAGGAGGAGTCCATTTCTGTCCCCCAAGGTACAATCTCCACTAATGTACCCCCTAGGGCTCATTATTGCTCCTCAAGGTAACTATGTGCAACTTTTTTAGGGTGAAAAAAGGTACATATATGTTCCCAAGCAGTATAAAGGGTACAAATAAGTACCTAAGATCGAGGAACTTTGTGGGTATTACACCATTGGCAAGCTGTTGTACCCAGGTACAATAATGTATTTTATTTTCTGAGAGTGTATGTTTATGTTTATCATGTCATATTAGACTTTTATACTGTAGACCGATCGGATACAATTGGTTATATCATTTGTAATAGACAAACCTGGAAACTGATGACATGATAATGTACAGTGGTGCTTGGAAGTTTGTGAACCCTTTAGAATTTTCTATATTTCTGCATAAATATGACCTAAAACATCATCAGATTTTCACAAAAGTGCTAAAAGTAGATAAAGAGAAACCAGTTAAACAAATGAGGCAAAAATATTATACTTGGTCATTTATTTATTGAGGAAAATGATCCAATATTACATATCTGTGAGTAGCAAAAGTATGTGAACCTTTGCTTTCAGTATCTGGTGTGACCCCCTTGTGCAGCAATAACTGCAGCTAAATGTTTCTGGTAACTGTTGATCAGTCCTGCACACCGGCTTGGAGGAATTTTAGCCCATTCCTCTGTACAGAACAGCTTCAACTCTGGGATGTTGGTGGGTTTCCTCACATGAACTGCTCGCTTCAGGTCCTTCCACAACATTTCGATTGGATTAAGGTCAGGACTTTGACTTGGCCATTCCAAAACATTAACTTTTTTCTTCTTTAACCATTCTTTGGTAGAACGACTTGTGTGCTTAGGGTCGTTGTCTTACTGCATGACCCACCTTCTCTTGAGATTCAGTTCATGGACAGATGTCCTGACATTTTCCTTTAGAATTCACTGGTATAATTCAGAATTCATTGTTCCATCAATGATGGCAAGCCGTCCTGGCCCATATGCAGCAAAACAGGCCCAAACCATGATACTACCACCACCATGTTTCACAGATGGGATGAGGTTCTTATGCTGGAATGCAGTGTTTTCCTTTCTCCAAACATAACGCTTCTCATTTAAACCAAAAAGTTCTATTTTGGTCTCATCCGTCCACAAAACATTTTTCCATTAGCCTTCTGGCTTGTCCACGTGATCTTTAGCAAACTGCAGATGAGCAGCAATGTTCTTTTTGGAGAGCAGTGGCTTTCTCCTTGCAACCCTGCCGTGCATACCATTTGTTGTTCAGTGTTCTCCTGATGGTGGACTCATGAACATTAACATTAGCCAATGTGAGAGAGGCCTTCAGTTGCTTAGAAGTTACCCTGGGGTCCTTTGTGGCCTTGCCGATTATAACACACCTTGCTCTCGGAGTGATCTTTGTTGGTCGACCACTCCTGGGGAGGGTAACAATGGTCTTGAATTTCCTCCATTTGTACACAATCCGTCTGACTGTGGATTGGTGGAGTCCAAACTCTTTAGAGATGGTTTTGTAACCTTTTCCAGCCTGATGAGCATCAACAACACTTTTTCTGAGGTTCTCAGAAATCTCCTTTGTTTGTGCCATGATACACTTCCACAAACATGTGTTGTGAAGATCAGACTTTGATAGATCCCTGTTCTTTAAATAAAACAGGGTGCCCACTCACACCTGATTGTCATCCCATTGATTGAAAACACCTGACTCTAATTTCACCTTCAAATTAACTGCTAATCCTAGAGGTTCACATACTTTTGCCACTCACAGATATGTAATATTGGATCATTTTACTCAATAAATAAATGACCAAGTATCATATTTTTGTCTCATTTGTTTAACTGGGTTCTCTTTATCTACTTTTAGGACTTGTGTGAAAATCTGATGATGTTTTAGGTCATATTTATGTAGAAATATGGAAAATTCTAAAGGGTTCACAAACTTTCAAGCACCACTGTATTATCTAATTTAATATTATTTATTATCAGCTATTATGAGATGTTAATGGCTAGATCTACAGATATACTGTATGTAATCAGCTTAATTATTCATATTTTACTTTTCAAGTCTATACCTACGGTATATACGTTTATACATGAGCTGATAGCCGATGAGGTGCATAGCACCGAGTTGGCTATAATCTATGTACGACAAGATTGAGTGGAATAACTGTTCTATTCTATCCACATTCACTGGGTTTTGAGAAACAGAGCATTTTTATTTTTTGCAAATTCGATAAATAAAACCTTTATACAAAACATCTGACAAAATAATTTTTGCTTAGAATGTAAACAAACCGACGAAATGACAGGACCAATTTGAGAAAAATGCATTAATAATAATAATTCTTGAAAAATAAAAGAAGATACGTCCTTACCATCAAATACTTTCATCTCATATTTTGCTGCCTTTTTTTGGTATTTTTAGGGTTTTGTTTTCAAGTAGAGTTTTTGTTTCACCCTCTAGTGGTTCAGTAACATGCTCCACCATTTTGTTTTTCTCTATTCATGGCATATGAGCTGATATCCAAGTACAACTTTTCCAAAAAAGTTGGGACTCTGTGTAAAACATAAATAAAAACAGAATGTGATCATTTGCAAATCATAGAAACCCTACATTTCATTGAAAATAGTACAAAGACAACATATCAAATGTTGAAACTGAGAAATTTTATTGTTTTTTGAAAAATGTACGGTAGGCTCATTTTGAATTTGATGTCAGCAACACATTTCAGAAAAGTTGGGACAGGGGCAACAAAAGACTGAAAAAGTTGTATAATGCTCATCTCATCTCATCTCATCTCATCTCATCATCTCTAGCTGCTTTATCCTGTTCTACAGGGTCGCAGGCAAGCTGGAGCCTATCCCAGCTGACTATGGGCGAAAGGCGGGGTACACCCTGGACAAGTCGCCAGATCATCACAGGGCTGACACATAGACACAGACAACCATTCACACCTACGGTCAATTTAGAGTCACCAGTTAACCTAACCTGCATGTCTTTGGACTGTGGGGGAAACCGGAGCACCCGGAGGAAACCCACGCGGACACGGGGAGAACATGCAAACTCCGCACAGAAAGGCCCTCGCCGGCCATGGGATTCGAACCCGGACCTTCTTGCTGTGAGGCGACAGCGCTAACCACTACACCACCGTGCCACCCTTGTGTAATGCTAAATAATAATAATAATAATTTGTTTAATTGGCAACAGGTCAGTAAGATGATTGGGTATAAAAAGAGCATCCCAGGGAGGCAGAGTCTCTCAGAAGTAAAGATGGGGAGGGGTTCACTGCTCTGTGAAAGACTGCGTGGGCAAACAGTGCAACAATTTAAGAATAACGTTCCTCAATGTAAAACTGCAAAGAATTTGTGGATCACATCATCTATGGTCCATAATATCATTAAAAGATTCAGAGAATCTGGAGAAATCTCTGTATGCAAGAGACAAGGCTGAAAACTGACATTGGATGCCTGTGATCTTCAGGCCCTCAGGAGACACTGCATTAAAAGCAGACACATGTCTGTAGTGGAAATCACTGTATGGGCTCAGAACACTTCAGAAAACCATCGTCTGTGAACATAGTTCATTACTGCATCCACAAATGCAAGTTAAAACCAGATATAAACAATAACCAGAAACACTGCCACCTTCTCTGGGCCTGAGCTCTTTTACGATGGACTGAGGCGACGTGGAAAACTGTCCCGAGGTCTGACAAATCAAAAGTAGAAATTATTTTTAGAAATCATGGACCCCACATCCTCCAGGCTAAAGAAGAGAGGGACCATCCGGCTTGTTATCAGTGCACAGTTCAAAAGCCAGCATCTGTGATGGTATGAGGGGGCATTAGTGCACATAACATGGGGAGCTTGTACATCTGGGAAGGCATCATTAATGCTGAATGATATAAACACGTCTCAGAGCAACATGCTGCCATCCAGACAAAATCTTTTTCAGGGAAGGCCTTCCTTCTTTAAGCAAGACAATACCAAACTGCTTTCTGCACATATTAAAACCACATGGCTCTGTAGTAAAAGAGTCTGGGTGCTAAACTGGCCTGCCTGCAATCCAGACCTGTCTCCTGTTTAAAACATTTGGTGCATTATGAAGCGTAAAATATGACAAAGGAGACCCTGAACTGTTGAGCAACTAAAATTGTATATCAGGCAAGAATGAGGCAACATTTCTCTTTCAAAACTACAGCAATCTGTCTCGTCACTTCCCAAATGTTTACAGAGCGTTGTTAAAAGTAGAGGTGATGCGACACAGTGGTAAACATGCCCCGTCCCAACTTTTCTGAAACGTATTGCTGACATCAAATTCAAAATGAGCATATATTTTTCAAAAAACAATAAAATTTCTCAGTTTCAGCATTTGATATGGTGTCTTTGTACCATTTTCAATGAAATATAGCGTTTTCAAGATTTGCAAATTGTAGCATTCTGTTTTTATTTACAGTTTACACAGCGTCCCAACTTTTTTGGAATTGGGGTTGTAGTAGAGTAGCCAATCAGAGTGCACAATTACTCATATCTAGTGAATATGGATAGAATAAATAAGCTTATAGACAAACCCTACGTCTGATGTGTGTCTGTACGGTAAATCGAGTCATTCTTCACTGATCTCTCTCTTTAATAGTCCCAGTCATCTCATAAAGTTTTGGTTTGTGGCTGGCGGTTAGATATAAGAGACAATTAGAGCTTTATGAACACTTTTCTTGGTGTTGAATTGGGTTATTATCAGGATTAGGATGGCATTATTAAGTTTGTTTTGTAGTTTTTTTCCATTACTGCTTTCACACAGAACGTTTCTTTTGTGCCCTGTGACCATTACGAGTCTAAATGATTCTGCAATCAAATGGAAATGATATCACTGTGTGCTCTGGATTCCAGCTGACTTGCAGTGATATTTATGGAAATGAACTGGGTAGGATTAACCAAGAAAAACATACCTTTTTTTTTTTAAGTTTGCCATTGCTGCCACCTACAATTCCTCCTCCAGCTCATCCAGAGTGAGTATGTGATTAAAATACACAAGAGGAGCTCTAAGTAGCTGGTACACCTCTCAAAAAATAAAAAAGCTGAGAGAAAGACCCTTTGTGTATATGGTCTCCATTTGATTTCATCTCTCTGTCATCTCACACACAGGCAAACAGGGACACTCAATATTATGGCCACTTAGATATACGGAAATGAGGTAATGCTTTCTCATTTAGTGACTGCAATCTCCCAGACTCAACCATTCTTCTAGTCTAGGGGTGGGAGTTGATCCCAAAGTACTGCTTATTAATTCACATATTTGTTACATGTTTCATATGCCTTATCAGGTAATTTTTATTTGATTAAATCTTCATATTTCTTCATCAGCATCTATAAGAATAGAAAAATAAGACGTAGCCAGATGGTTTGGTTCCATACGCTGTAAGCCAGTGTGTTGTATGTTTGTTTCCTGGTGAAAATGATGATGAGTCAAATTAGACACAGCTTGGTGATTTGCATTTTCTGCTGTTCTTCTTTTCACACTGGACTTAAGTGCATTCAGATGACCAAGCTGTAATTTTTTCCCCAGAATTTATGGCATCTTTAAAAGTCAGGTCTGGAAAATACTAAAATCACACAATGCTACAGTCACCTTTTAAAGCTAGACTGCCTTTCAGATTTTTCAAGTGCAAGTCATAAAAAGAATTTTCCCGACACCCAATTATTTCTGTTTAGTGGGCTGAAAGCTACTGAACTCAAATCACAGACTTCCAATTTTATTCATTTAAAAAAAATTGAACAATGAATGAATTTATTTCCATGTGGCCCTAAATTCTCAGCTATTTTTTCCTGCTTCACCATGACCCAATACAAGATACTATGTCATGCATCACATGGTGGGCTTTCCCCGTTCGCACAAGGCATTGTGGGATACAAATTTGAAACAGGAGAGAAAAATGGAGGACGTGAGTATGCAAATCTAATGTGAAAGACTGACTACCATGGGCGATTGCTCTAAGACAACGAGGGAGGCTCAGCCTCCTCTAAAAATGACGAACATCGTGTAGGATGAATTGTGCTAGGCTTATGTTATAGCCGACCTTATAACATTGCTATTTCAGATCCAGAATCATAGAAATATATGTGCTCAACCCAACTACAGTGCGAAATCATTCCGTTATAACTTTCCCCAGTTCGCCTAATGTGTGCGTGAGTTTTTCCCCCTCGTGACAGCGCGATGCAGCCCAGCCTCAGTGGATTGGGAGCTATGTGCTTGTCAATCTCAAAATGCAAGACGATTATTGGACAAATACTGCGAAAATGCCCGCCCACGGAGTCTCATGGACTCCCAGCCTCAATGGACTTCAACAGCATTTGGGAGCTATGCGCTTTTCAATCTCAAAATGCAAGACGGTTATTGGACAAATACTGCGAAAATGCCCGCCTACGGACTTCGAGCCTCACATGGGAGGGACATGGCAGTTTCCGTGAGGAGACTGGTGATTGGTGAAAGCAACCGGATATTTTCTTTGATTGACAGCTCGTTTCAACTATAGACAGGCAGCACAGTGTTGCCAGATTGGGCGGTTTTAAGTGCATTTTGGCAGGTTTTGAACATATTTTGGGCTGGATAATGTCAGCAGTATCTGGCAACATCAGTTCAGTCCCATGCGGATTCGCAAGTGCTGTGGTGTATTGTAAGAGATCAGCTTACATTTCGATTTCATTCATTACATACAGTTTCTACCAGCTTTTTTAGTTTGTATATATTTTCATTGTGAATAAAGTGTAAATATAGTGTTGTCAAGTTTGCTATCTTAGTTCCAGAAATTTTGTTTATTTGAGTGACTGAACTTGAACTTGAGGGGGCTAGTCAGCTAGCAAGAAAGCTGCGCACGGATGCCAAGCATTGCTGATTTAATTTTGGCGAAGCCATTTGCCAGTCTTCCTTTCGAGGAAAAAATTAAAATTAAAGAGCAGGGTAGACCAACGCCTCAAATTGACTTGGTGAAAAAGGTAGGGAATAATACTCATTCCTTTCAGCTCTCCTGGTACGAGAAAGTGAATTGGCTAACAGCAAGTGACCCACATCAATAACAGTAAATAGGCTACTTTAGTAATATGTCATGGATGGACCAAAAATATAGAATCTATTTAAAATGTTTATGCTGAGTATATTATATTGGAATATATGTTTTTCTGGATATGAATTAAACACAGCTACAATTTGGAAAACATTTTTAAACAAAAACACAGCCAAGGTCAATTTTTAAACAACATGCCACAATTTTAAAATATAAAATGTTAAAATATACCCCCCCCAACACCACCATCATGTATATTGGACAGTAGGCTAATGGGCCAAAAGAACCTGTTATTTCACAGTTTGTGACCCTGCCAACAATCAGCCAGATCAGAGGCAAGAGTATGGGCAAAATTGATGTGTTTTTTCTTTTAAAATCTGGAAATATCGTAACCGACCAGCCTCCCGTTTGAAAGACTACCAGCCGCCACTGCTGACTACAGTAACGGAAAGAAAGCGAGAAGAAAAGACGTCATGTTATATATGAAGGAAAGGAAACACAGGACCAAACTAATAAATATCGGCGCTCAGCGAGCACCTCGGTGTGATCAGCTGTTTGTTTAGCAACAGAATGATGGAACTGTCAGTGCACGCTCAAAGGGAAACCTGTAGATGGCAGTAATGCAACACTGTGGATGCCAGCTGCTGTAAAACCCAAAAGAAGAAGAAGGTAAACCTGCACATGCGCACACGGACTTCCTCTGTCTGCTTGACTGCGCAAAGCGAGCGATTTCCTGCACATTATTTGCTTTAATCCCCTCAAATTAAATAACTTCCCAGCCACAGAATGGCCTGATAGTTTGTGCGATATTACAGAAATGAACATATATCACAATGACCACATTTCAGACGGAACTAAATTTCACCGATTTTATGAAATCGAAAGGCCGTCTCGCTTTAAACAAATTCAGAATACTGTGTTGCTCACTGTAATTACAAGGCCATCAGTTAAAACCCGTTAGACCATCAATGAACCAACATCACTTGTGCTGTTGGCTCATGTTGTTAGATTTCCTAAAACTTCAGTACAACTGACATGAAAATGTATAGTCAATTTCAACGGACTGACAAAATCCAAAGCTAATATCTTGGATCAAATACGTCTTTGAGCATTTCTCACTTACTTTCAGCGAATCAGTGATTTTCCACCCTGCTCTTGGAGTATACAGTGTCATGCAAAAGTATTCATCCCCCTTGGTGTTTGTCCTGTTTTGTCGCATTATAAGCTGGAATTAAAATGGATTTTTGGAGCGTTGGCACCATTTAATTTACACAACATGCTTACCACTTTAAAGGTGCAAATTTTTGTTTTATTGTGACACAAACAATAATTAAGATGAAAAAGAGAAATCTGGAGTGTGCATAGGTATTCACCCTCCCAAAGTCAATACTTTGTTGAGCCACCTTTTGCTGCAATTACATCTGCAAGTCTCTTGGGGTATGTCTCTATTAGCTTAGCACATCTAGCCACTGGGATTTTTGCCCATTCCTCAAGGCAAAACTGCTCCAACTCCTTCAAGTTAGATGGGTTGCATTGGTGTACAGCAATCTTCAAGTTATGCCACAGATTCTCAGTTGGATTGAGGTCTGGGCTTTGACTAGGCCATTCCAAGACATTTGAATGTTTCCCTTTAAACCACTCCAGTGTAGCTTTAGCAGTATGTTTAGGGTCATTGTCCTGCTGGAATGTGAACCTTCGTCCCAGCCTGAAACCTCTGGCTGACTCAAACAGGTTTTCCTCCAGAATTGCTCTGCATTTAGTGCCATCCATCTTTCCTTCAGTCCTGACCAGCTTTCTTGTCCCTGCAAATGAAAAATCATCTATACATCTATAAACCCTGATCTATACTTTTCCACAACTTTGTCTCTGACCTGTTTGGAGACTCCTTGGTTTTCATGTTGCTTGCTTAGTAGTGTTGCAGAGTCAGGGTCCTTCCAGAACAGGTTGATTTATACAGACATCATGTGACAGATCATGTGACACTTTGATTGCACACAGGTGGATCTTAATCAACTAATTATGTGACTTATGAAGTGAATCGGTTGGACCAGCTCTTATTTAGGGGTTTCATACGAAAGGGGGTGAATACCTATGCACACTCCAGATTTCTGTTTTTTCATCTTAATTATTGTTTGTGTCACAATAAAACAACAATTTTCACCTTTAAAGTTGTAGGCATGTTGTGTAACTCAAATGGTGCTAACCCTCCAAAAATCCATTTTAATTCCAGCTTGTAATGCGACAAAACAGGACAAACACCAAGGGGATGAATACTTTTGCAAGACACTGTAGTTATTAATTGAAACTTGGATCTCCTGTATGTCATGCCACAATATAGCAATATAGGCATCCTACAGCACTTACGATGTCCTATAAAATCATTTATAAGATTTTTGTTGTGCTGTTTTGTCAGTTATACAATACAGAGAGATAATTAGATAAACGTTAGGTTTTTAAAAATGCTAGAATATTCCATTCAGTCATTTGTTTCTTTCTGTCTTACTCTCATCCACATCTGTTGGTAAATGCGTCTCCAGCTGCAACTCGGCTTTGCTCCAAATAGAACAAAGCAATCAGCATATAAATGCATTTGGCTAATTGAAAGACAATGGGACTCGGAACTGTCACACACTCATACACAGGTGCACACACTCTCAACTTGACACACCATATACATGTGAGAGCAAAGTGATAACACAGATTGTGCTACTATCAAAGCCAGTGTGGTTTCCCATATCAAGGGCTCTTCTCTCGTAAATCCACTATTAATCACGTCTCGAGTGGAAAAATAAATCGGAGGACCTTCGTAAAGACCCAGAAAAGTTTGAATGTCTAGGAGCAGTAGATCCAGGACACTGGAAGACTCTTCACCGTTCATCCAAGAGGCTTATCATTTAATTATGGGTGGAGTGGTGGGTGCTATCTGAGAGGAATACTCCAGTGTTTTTCAACTAAAACATCTTTCTTCCTTATGTATAGCATATATGTATATAAAAGAATACCCCACTCGCTCCTCCTTTGAGTGGTCTTTTTTTTCCCCCTCAAGCTCGGGTCCTCTACCAGAGGCCTGGGAGTTTGTGGGTTCTGTGCAGTATCTTAGTTGTTCCTAAGACTGCACTTTTCTGGACAGAGATCTTGGATGTTGTTCCTGGGATCTGTTGGAGCCACTCTCCCAGTTTGGGGGTCACTGCACTGAGGGCTCCTATCACCACAGGGACCACTGTTGTCTTCATCTTCCACATCTTTTCTAGCTCTTCTTTCAGCCCTTGATATTTCTCAAGCTTCCTGATGTTATTATCACTTGGTATTACCACATCGATCACCATAGCCTTGTTCTCCTGTTTGTCCACCACTACCATGTCCGGTTGGTTAGCCATTACCAGTTTGTCCGTCTGTATCTGGAAGTCAGACAGGATCTTAGCTTGGTCATTCTCAACCACCTTCAGAGGTGTGTCCCACTTTGGCTTTGGGACTTCCAGTCTATACTTGGCACAGATGTTTCTGTACACTATGCCAGCCACTTGGTTATGGTGTTCCATGTATGCTCTTCCTGCTAGCATCTTACACCCTGCTGTTATGTGCTGGATTGTCTTGAGGGCATCTTTGCACAGTCTTCACCTGGGGTCCTGCCTCATGTGGTAGACCTTGGCCTCTGTCAAACTTGTGCTTAGGGCCTGTTCCTGTGCAGCTATGATTAGTGCCTCTGTGTTGTCTTCCAGTCCAGCTTTATCCAGCCACTAGGAGGATTTTTCAACATCAGCCACTTCTATCTGCTAATGGTACATCCTGTGCAGTCATTTGTCTTGTCTTTCCATGATGGTTCCTCTTGCACTTCCTTGTTAGGTTTCTGCTGCCTGAGGTATTCATTAAGCACTTCATCATTCGGGGCCATCCCCCTGATGTACTCATGGATCTTTGTTGTTTCATCCTTGATAGTGGCTCTGACACTCACTAGTCCTTGGCCTCCTTCGTACCTCTTAGCATAGAGTCTCAGGATGATGGACTTGGGGTGAAACCCTCCATGCACTGTTAGGAGGTTTATAGCTAATAGCTGCTGGATAGCTCAGTTGATAGCATCACTGACTTTACTCTAGTACAGGAGGTTATGGGTTTGTGCCCTGGTTGAGGCAACTCCAGTGTGGGCATGTAGGTAAGGCCCTTCATGCTACCTGCCTACCTCATCAGTAGTCCGGGGGCCAATTCTGAAAAGGGCTTCCGTTAAGACTTTTGTGGGCATGTTTTGGTACAAGCTGTCACCCTATTTTTTTAGTTAAAAGACACCCATAGGTAAGTTATTAGGGTGGTTGTCAAGCTGAAAAAATATTTTTGTGACTTTTATAAGCAATTTCAGGCCAATTTTTAGGTTTCCTGCTCAACATGACATGCCAACAATAAATGTTGAATACCTCCACAACCACAAGGACCATATACATAAAAATGGTATCAAATGAAAGCTAGCACTCATGGGATGTCTGCTGAAGTGTCAGAATGAACATTTATTATACAGTTTAAGAGAAAACAGAACTAGAACATGAAAAAAATCAATTTCCGCCTAAAGGGAACCAGTTTTCAAAGTGAATATCAGCTTGGAAACATAAAATAGTATCCCAAAACCTCTATCAATCAGTACCCCTATCTATGGGAATGAGTCATGCCAAGTTTAAAGCTTGTAGGGAGAGACAGTGCAATGCTGCACAAGTTATAATACTTTAATGACCAGGCAGAAATATAGAACTCTAGATGGTGGTCTATGGTGCTATTTGACTTAATTAATGTACCAGGTCGTAACACAAATTATAATTAATTGACATATCCCATCCAAGCTGTGGCACTCAGGTAGGCAGCCAACAGAAGGCACCCAGGAACCATGTCCATGTGCTCAGTCTGAGTCCTGGTCAGGGACACAAAAGAAGAGTTTACTGTTTTGATAATGAATACCTTCACAGTACAAAACATGCATTACCACAAAGGGCATAATATAAATCTAATCTACAAAACAGGAAAAACAATATCATGTCAAATAATCTGAAACAATACAGTTGCATATAGTGTGGCAACACTCAATAATAATGATGTGAGTACCCGATTATTCTTGCATCAAGCTGCACAGGCACACCCACATACCCCACTGCAAAATATTCCACTTTTTCGACATTGACACTGCCTGGTACTGCACTGACTTCCACTTTCCTTGCATCCACAGATCGTCAGCTCCAAGCATCTGGCCTGTACAGGTTCTTTGGTTAAAAGCTGGGGGACATGCATTCCATCCTTCATGTGCCAACCACAACTGGTTGGTGAGGGCAACTGTGGATGGGTCACTAGTGACTGTTTCCAAACCTTTGTTTGATAGTGGGCCCGCATGAGGTGCAGAGACAAGGCATCCTGAGTTGGTGGTAAAGTATCCACATTGACTTTCACTTTCTGAAACAGGGCATGGCGAACTTCATGGATTGAAGTGCTGGTCGTTTTTGGATCATAAAGTTTGCAGACAAACTGTTCTGCTGAGGATAGAATAGCTGGACTTGGTACTTCATCCTCACCAAAGTTGTGGAGAAGATGAGGGCGCTGCTGCAACACTTTCCACGCCGTCCTTTTTCCTATTCCAGCGAACTGACTAATAGTGTCACATCCAGTGATGGCATGAAATGCCATCAGACCATTCAGAATCTCATTTGACATTTTAATATCATGCACTTTAATGTAGTGTGGTTTCTTGGCAGTTCTTGCTTCCATCCAAATTTCTGGGCTCAGCCGGTGTGCAAACACAAGAAGCAACAACAGTCTCTGCACTGAATGATGAGCCTCTCATACCCTTTGGTTGTGGCATCAACAGCATGTAGCAATATGCGGGTATCTGCTTCTTCATGTGCAGCCCATAGGTGGGAAACATCAATCCCAGCTGCCGATGCCACTTTTTCAGCATCATCAAATCCCCCATCTCATCTCATCTCATTATCTCTAGCCGCTTTATCCTTTTACAGGGTCGCAGGCAAGCTGGAGCCTATCCCAGCTGACCACGGGCGAAAGGCTGGATACACCCTGGACAAGTCACCAGGTCATCACAGGGCTTCAAATCCCCCACTTATTACAATTTCAAGACCATACTGAATGACAATGTCTTTCAAGTTCAGTTGAAAGGAATTGTGTAAGATTGGCCTTGTTTTCGTCCATTTCAATGAAACTATTCCAGTTAGCTGGCATCTTTACATCATTACTTACAATGGTGTGAATTTTTCGCAGAGTGGTGCTGTGTTTTGCTCTTGTTCCACCCTTTATGGAGTTCTGTAGGTACTGATCAAAGACTAGATCCACTCTAGTAATGTTCCCATGTACTGTAGATTGCCAGTCACTTTCTGTATGAACAAGTCAGCATAATCCCCAAAGGTTGATGCATTTTGAGGTTTTCCTATTGCTCTTACTAAAGCCATCCCATCAATGATAGTGCATGCTCTCACAAGAGATGGACTTAGCCCTGTCTCCTTTGCACCAGCTTGTAGTATGGTGGCTAAGTCAGCTTTGCTTGTAGGTCTGAGCACTGACTCTGTTGTGGCAAGTGACAGGGGGACTGCACACAGTTTCTTTTGGAGAAGCCCATCCATATTAACCTCTCTGCCACTGTCCATGGATACAGTGATGCGGCGGAAAATATCCCTGTCAGGCTTCACACACTTGGATTTGAGTTTTCCAAGTTTGCTATCTGTTATGTAAAGATTTGAGAATGTTTTGAGTTTTCTCTTAGTGAAGCTGTTATGGAAGTTTGTGTTCATTGTGCTCATTCTTTTTTTTTCACCAGCTCAGTTACCATTTGTTTCCCAGACTCTGCAGCATGTGTTAGGTCATTCAGTATATCTTCTGAAGCAACATCACCAGTTGTCAAAGACACCAACTCATACATATTCTCCAGTTGGAAGACATGGTATCTCTGGAATTGGTCTACAAGTTGAATGACATCATCATTATCCCTTCTGAGTCTTGATGGAAGGCAGTCTTTGTGGTTGTCTTCATCATCTTCTCCATCATGTGTCAGTCCAAACAGGGATCTAGTGTCCGGTGCTAAAGATGCACGTTCATTGTAGGTGATGGACCAACGATTTCTAGCTGTCTCATTTTGAGTGATGCCTACCAATCCTTCAGCAACCTTTCCGGTTTTGTTGATGTGCTCAAAGCAAAGATCAAAAGGCACCTTGTTGAAGCTGTTTGGCCTCTTTGGCTACAAAATCACCATCTAGGAAGCCCTGGTAGACCCGTGGTGCCGTCTGTGCCAGATGTTCCATGTCTGCTATGAATACAGCACCCCATCTTGTGTAGTGGGTGTGATCATATGCAGCAAACCAGGGCATCATGCTCTTGAAGGCCGACATGTAAAGCTTCCAGTCACCACATCTCAGTGCCCGTGTGAATGCCAGGAGAATAGACACAAGGTCCATGTATTGTCACCAGAAGGTAAATGTTGGTTTGTCTTCATTAGCCTTGTCAAACTCAGCAAGGAGATCCTGAACCTCTCCAACTTTCAGAACAAGATCTTCATAGCATGCTGCAGCTGCCTCAATTTCTCCACATCGTATGTATTCTGAGAATGCATCTGCCAACTTGAAGCAACTTTTGTCTATTGTGCTATCATTGTCATCCACCCATTGCAGAAAGGTTGGCCACGATATTCTCCAAAGTGCTTCAAAGGCAAGTTTGTGTGCATGGGCTACACAGTTCCATCCCTTTCCCTTCATGATGTTTTCAGCTGTGTTCTTTCCGAACACACCACTTTCCTCAAGAATGTCTCTCAGTCCAGAATCAGCAAGATGCTGGCCAATGACCTTTGAAAAGTTCATCTGCACATGAAAGCCACCCAAGAGAATAATAATATCCTCACACTCTTTTTGGTGGTGCCACTGAAGCATCTTTGCTTTGCAGTAGAGCTGCTCATCAAAGGTCATGATTGTGGTGTGATACTCTTGTGGTATTTATTGATTATTATTTTTTAAAGATCATGCTTGCACATAAATTGGATTATATTGCACGTTTGCCCAAAATTACAGGAGGTACCGTAACATGGAAGAAAGAGGAAGCACTTTGGAAAAAAAATCTGATTTTACAACTTTTAAGAAAATAGTGTTAAAATCGACAAAAAAACATTTTCTAAGCCGACAACCTGGCTAGAACACATGTTAAGGGGTTAAATATTAATACTGGATAGGTTGTATGCTTGTACCAAAAAGTGTCCGACAAAGTTTTAATATCAGTTTTGGCCCCCTGACTACAATAAGAGACAGAAAAATAAAAAGTATATATACAGTCCTGTGTATCTGTGAAGATACTCAGTCATCCAGGTACATAGTAATCTGTGGTTGGTAGAAGAGAGCAACTGGACTTGCTTGAAAAGTCTTGAAGACGTTTCGCCTCTCGTCCGAAAGGCATCCTCAGTTCTGTCTGTCTAATAGGGAGTATCAAGTATTTATCCTCTCATGGATCATAATAGAATCCGAATCAGAATGCTGATGGCTGCATTGTAGGTGGCTGATAAAAGATGTCATAGACACCCACCTCTGTTCAGTGATGGTCGTTCCAGGTTGACAAAAATGAACGATCCTCTCTGGCTAAGATGTCTGCCAGTTTTCTGGAAGTCCTCTCATACTCCCGCACTAGTTGAAGGGAACTCATCCCAAAGTGTGTAGAAACATATCTGTGAAGATACTCAGTCATCCAGGTACATAGTAATCTGTGGTTGGTAGAAGAGAGCAACTGGACTTGCTTGAAAAGTCTTGAAGACAGTCCTGTGCAAAAGTCTGAGGCACCTGATTTTTTTCATACAAACTTTGTTCTTGATTTCTATTTTATGACTTCTACATTATCGAGTCAGTATGAGAAACATTTTAGAGTCCAAACGTTTGTTTTCCAGCACAAAATTAAATGTTACAGAAAAAAAAGTTTGTATCTGAGCAGCATGTTACATAAGAGAGCACTTTTAGATTAAAAAAGAAAACATAACGAAGGCTGCTGGGTTTTGGTGCAAAATGAAGAAGTGAGTGCGACAGTCAAAGTGTCCAGAAGAACTGTGGCTGGTTCTGGAAGATCCTCAGTAAAACCTACAGCTCAATTCCTTATACAGTAAAACTGCACTCACTGGATCTGAGAATACTATTTTTTAAAAGCAAAGGGTCGTCTCACACCAAATATTGACTTTGTTTCATTTATTATGGCTTACTGATTATGTTTTTTTAAAATGTTGAACCATTTCATTTCATTTTTTAAGCCGTTTTTGCTCTACAACATTTCTTCACATTTGCCTAAGACTTTTACACACACACACACACACACACACACACACACACACACACACACACACACACACAAATATATGATTACCACAAACAAAGTTTGACACATTAGCCTATACTGAGAAATCTCACTTACAGTGGAAGTCTAGGGGCAGGAGCTGGGGTGTCAATACATGATTAATTTTATAGAATTGAAATATATTTTTAGAGAATGCTTTCACGAATTCTTCACTCAAAAGTATTTGTAAAATTAGCTTTTGTCCTTTCAGAGTTGAGGCTACTTTCTCAGAGGGAAGATCTTGTATTTCTATCCGTTGTGTTGGTCTTATTATGATGCATGGCAGTGTTGTAGTCGAATCACTAAACCTTGAGTCCAAGTCCAGTCTCGAGTCCCCAGTGTCCGAGTCATTAAAGAAAATTTCGAGTTGAGTCCGAGAACAAGACTCCATCTGCACCATTTGACGGTGTCTGTTGCTGCCTTTATGTGAAAGCGTCTCTGCTACTGTGTCGGACTAACGTTACTGCTCGACTGCCCCATTTTAGTTAACAGGCTACAGATAAAAAGCTCGTTCATCGCTCAGCAAGCCCCGCCTACTATCAACAGGGCAAATAACATGAGAGAGGGTTAACACTAGCTAGTTCATTGCTCAGCAAGCCCCGCCCATTATCAACAGGGCAATGAACATAACATGTCACTTCCTTCTCTGGGTGGAGTCTTACCAAATGACGATTGAAGTTCGAGATTGTCCCCGTCGTCTCCTCGATAGTTCTTCTACATATGGAACACACAGCAGTGCATTTTTTCCCACTGCACGAGAAGTCTGTATAAGCAAAGTGGACAATCCTAGCGGCGTCACTCCAGGCATTTTAGCACCATTAACGTTAGTTTGTTCCTGAACCTGATGTATAAACAGGTGAATGTGCATTCTCTTGCACAAAATTAGTACAAAAATAAATGTAGATATAAATATAAATATCTTGGCCAAATTATTATGGCATGTTACAAAAAATAAAGAAAAAATCCGAGTCCTCGTCTCCAATCTGAATGCAGTTAATGCACAAGTCCGATTCATCAGTGCTCAAGTCGAGTCACGAGTCCTTAAAATGAGGGCACGAGTCAGACTCGAGTACTACAAGCCTGACACATGGATACAGTAAATCCTCTAATAAAATCTAAATGCTTGTATTACTGAATTACTTCTGAATGTTTAGCTTCATTGCATCCTAAGACCTATATCACTAGAGTGTAATGGTTGTACAGTAGTTCTAAAAAATGAATATGTAGTTACATAATTGAAATATTTATTAATATAATTCACAACGACGGCACAGTGGTGTAGTGGTTAGTGTTGTCGCCTCACAGCAAGAAGGTCTGGGTTCGAGCCCCGTGGCCAGCGAGGGCCTTTCTGTGTGGAGTTTGCATGTTCTTCCCGTGTCCGCGTGGGTTTCCTCCGGGTGCTCCGGTTTCCCCCACAGTCCAAAGACATGCAGGTTAGGTTAACTGGTGACTCTAAATTGAGCGTAGGTGTGAATGTGAGTGTGAATGGTTGTCTGTGTCTATGTGTCAGCCCTGTGATGACCTGGCGACTTGTCCAGGGTGTACCCCGCCTTTCGCCCGTAGTCAGCTGGGATAGGCAGCTTGCCTGCGACCATGTAGAACAGGATAAAGCGGCTACAGATAATGAGATGAGATAATTCACAACTGCCATTAGACTTCAATTATAATCAAGTTTCAAGTACGCAGGTTTTCGGTATGTTTCTCAGTACAGGGCAATGTGTTGAAATTCTTGGCTGTAATGATCACATGTACGTGACAGACAGAGTAAACAGAGTTTAGGTTACAAAATGCTGGAACACTCCTTTAAAGTGTGGTTGAGTATTAGTATCGCTATCTGCAGTTACTGTGAGATTTCAGACGAGCTGATTTCCATGTGAGGATCGTGAACATGTACTTGGTCTGTTTAGAAAGGTCTGCTTGGTTTGTGTGGTTTTTGAGGAGCTGGAGCTGGGCTCTATGCTGTCAACTGTCAATCACGGCAGTTTGTTCCGTCTAACACACCTGCTGCGTTAAGAGCTCTCAGTCCTGACACTCACACAGACACACTCACCATACACACCTATACACTCCCCTGTCTGACAGTGGGACCCATGGTACCGATCTTTCTCTCTCTCTCTAAACAGTAGAAGTAAGAGAGTTAAACCTACAAACGAGGGCTAGGTATTATGATTCTACTTATAATATGATCAATTTTGCAATATTGTTGGAATCATCAGTATTTTTTATACATAACACTCACCAATTCCATTGTTACTTACAGTACTAAATATCTTTTTGAATGCTTTATTTAATAATTTTTCCTTTTTCTTTCTTAAATATTTTCAGATATTAAAGCAAGATGAGACGGCCTTTCAATTTCATAAAATTGGTGAAATTTAGTTCCGTCTGAAATGTGGTCATTGTGATATATGTTTATTTCTGTAATATCTCACAAAATATCAGGCCATTCTGTGGCTGGGAAGTTATTTAATTTGAGGGGATTAAAGCAAATAATGTGCATGAAATCGCTCGCTTCGCGCAGTCAAGCAGACAGAGGAAGTCCGTGTGCGCATGTGCAGGTTTACCTTCTTCTTTTGGGTTTTATAGCAGCTGGCATCCACAGTGTTGCATTACTGCCATCTACAGGTTTCCCTTTGAGCGTGCACTGACAGTTCCATCATTCTGTCGCTAAACGAACAGCTGATCACACCGAGGTGCTCGCTGAGCGCCGATATTTATTAGTTTAGTCCTGCGTTTCCTTTCCTTCGTATATAACATAACATCTTTTCTTCTCTCTTTCTTTCCGTTACTAGTCGGTCTTTCACGTTTCATTCGCACACTCATGTCCTCCATTTTTCTCTCCTGTTTCAAATTTGTATCCCACAATGCCTTGAGTGAACGGGGAAAGCTCACCATGTGATGCATGACGTAGTATCTTGAATTGGGTCATGGTGAAGCAGGAAAAAATGGCGGAGAGTTTAGGGCCGGGGCGGCACGGTGGTGTAGTGGTTAGCGCTGTCGCCTCACAGCAAGAAGGTCCTGGGTTCGAGCCCCGGGGCTGGCGAGGGCCTTTCTGTGTGGAGTTTGCATGTTCTCCCCGTGTCCGCGTGGGTTTCCTCCGGGTGCTCCGGTTTCCCCCACAGTCCAAAGACATGCAGGTTAGGTTAACTGGTGACTCTAAATTGAGCGTAGGTGTGAATGGTTGTCTGTGTCTATGTGTCAGCCCTGTGATGACCTGGCGACTTGTCCAGGGTGTACCCCGCCTTTCGCCCGTAGTCAGCTGGGATAGGCTCCAGCTTGCCTGCGACCCTGTAGAAGGATAAAGCGGCTACAGATAATGAGATGAGATGAGATGAGAGTTTAGGGCCACGTGGAGTTAAATTCATTAATTGTTCTATTTAAAAAAATTAATAAAATTGGAAGTCTGTGATTCGAATTCAGTAGCTTTCGGTCACTAAACAAAAATAATTGGGTGTTGGGAAAATTCTTTTTATGACCTACACTTGAAAAATCTGAAAGGCAGTTGCGCTTTAATTATCAGTATCACTGAATACACATTTGTGTGTGTGTGCGTGTGTGTGTGTGTGTGTGTGTCTGCCCTTTTGCCAACACATATTATTTATAGGAGAAAAGACCATCCGTATCATGATATTCTGTTTTTATGCCCTGATCAGAAGTGTCACAAATCATCTCTTCACAATAGCTCTTGTGATTTATTCAAGGAGATACGCAGAACCATGGCCTCACTTTTTGTTTATAAATGCCTTGAGACCTCAAGAATGGAATAGGAATAGTTTTAGCAATAAAGCTAATATAGTAATTTTTACGATTAAAATTACTCATATCGGTAGTGGTCTGAACGAATGACCTTGAGATCTGTGACGTCACAGTGAGAAGTCTATTGGTCTCATCTCCATTTCCGCTATACTAAAACACAGAGCTGATTGCAACTTCGAGTTTCCATTTTGAGCTAATTTATCACCATGCTACATAGATGTGTTGCTGGCGGGTGCAGCAACATGACAGAAGGTGGATTTACATTGCATTCATGGCCCAAGAATGTTCAAACTGCAAAGATTTGGACGCATTTTGTGAAAAATTCACGGGCACATTTTACTGATGACTCGTACGAAACCTCTTATCTGTTGAGGAGCGTTGTCTATAAGCCTGTATAGAAAGAGGGTGCAGTACCAATAATTAAAGGAAAAGAAAACTACAAGAAAATAAAGTAAGTTCAGTTGCACCAGTTCTCTCGGAGTGTGAGCCAAGCAGTAATGGCGGAGTACTCAGTATGGAGAAAATGAAGAATGAGTGGACCAGCCATCTGATTTCTCCGCTGGATATGCTCGCCTCAGCAGCAATATCTCGCCCTTGCATGGAAGAAGTGAATGAACAAAGCACTGAATGAAGAACTGAAAGTCAGATTGTTTCAAAACAATCGGCCACAAGATCGGCCTTCAAGAAGTGAGAACACAGACGGGTAAGCTCCGACTCTCATTTGGCTACATAACAACAACAACACTCATTGTTGACCTGCATTTAGATTAATGCATGTAACTTGTATTGTGTGTTTAAGTTAGCGGTATAAGATTATTTAATTTGCTTCAGAATGTGATTGTCTCAGTTCATCTGATTATTTAATTAGCCTTTTACGTTTTATCAGTGAAAATGCATGCATGTACATTGCATAAGTTATAACACCCATCCTGTTTTCATGAGAGTCACATGAGACTGTCGGTTCAATTCCATCCAATTCTCTAAACAGCTTTGTTCTCTGGCTTTATTTCATAAGGTGGGGACCTCCATGGCCGACGTGTTACTATCGGATTCACTTTCCGATGGTTCGAACTGATACCGTTGTACGTGTATAGCAGTAGCATGTACACACACTCCAATTTCAGGAATATCACGGGTAGATGTATTAGTATCTGAGGAATACGAAGAATCTCCAATAAATATGAGCAAAGAGGCCATTGCAACTGCTCTCACCTGCCGAGTCTGACTTTGGTCTATAGCTGTCAAAGGCCTCGGCCTTAAAACCAGTTACAGCTGTGACGTCATGCACTCAGGGCTGGCTGGCTCAGTGGGGCAGCTCGAATGCCAACGTTGCGGTCGATTTTACCTCTCAAAAATATATATATTTTTATTCCCATTTATGCAGCATACAAGAGTCAAGGATGGAGATACTATCCACTCAGAAATGTACTTAAAAATAAAGGTTCTGCGTATCTCCTTTAAGCTGGCCAAATGAAAATCTTCATTTTTAATAATGTTTATTGCAAACAGAGGTAACAAAAGAGTATCATCTTTCAACATAATCTGCATCTGCAATTAATCTGCATTACATGAGGCTGTGGGGGCTTTAAGCAGCTCGTTTAGTAGCAGACTGCTACACCCACGGTGTAAGAAGGAGAGATACCGCAGGTCATTCATACCTGCTGCTGTCAGACTGTATAACACCCACAACTTGTAACGTAGCAACAATAACCTGTTTGTTGTTATATTTGCACTACTTCACCACTACTACCTCTGCCATCTCTCATCGATGCAATTATTATGTGCAATAATATAGGCCTTAAACTATTTTTATGCATACTTGTGTGTGTGTGTATATATATATATATATATATATATATAAAATTTATGTATATATGTGTGTATATATACAGAGTCTACCTGTAATGTGCAATTTTTCCGAGCCTCTCAATAAGGCAATTTTTTCTATACTTTTTCATGGTAGATAATGCAAATAGCCCTCTGTATTTAATCCTTCGTTTGTCTAATTTTTATTTCAGTTTTATTTGTTATCTGTTTGACATTTTCTTGCTACTGTAACACGTGAATTTCCCTGACATGGGATGAATAAAGTGAATCTAATCTAATCTAATCTAATCTAATCTAATCTAATCTAATCTAATCTAATCTAATCTAATCTAATCTGGCTCTTGACGAGTGTCCAGATTCCTCTTGAAAAAATTGCGATTCGGTATTCTAATCTATATCACACTTTTATGTCATGCACAGCGCACAGGTTTTCATTTCACAGGTTTCATTAAACTTGCAAATTCATTGTTTGTGTTTAAGGTGGAGAGAGAGAGAGAGAGAGAGAGAGAACAAAGAAATAAAGCACATACTTGTAATTCCTCTGAGGTTTAATATTGTGTATTGATCTTTCTTATTGTTTAACAGTTACATGTGTAAACCTGGCTCTTTTTCCTTCTCCCCTTCCCACCTGTCTGTCTGTCTGTCTGTCTGTCTGTCTGTCTGTCAGTCATTCACTCACTCTCACTGCTTGTCTCTCTCTTAGTCACTCGCAGTGCTACTTGTGTTTGTCACCTGCTTTTGTTGCTTTGTCGTGCCTGTCTGTACCATCAGAAGCACACGCTTCTCTCTGATTGTGACTCAGGGTGCGGTATAAAAATGACTCATAGCTCATTGGTTGAGTGGAAATCAGAAGAGAAGAGACTGATTCAGATCTATCATTTGGAATTCAGCATGAAAGACATGCATGTGTTGGTTTGAGGCATTTCACAAATTATACATTATAGATGACTTTCAACCATGTGATCAAAACGTGCTGCGTCATGAGCGTCCGCCATGATGGTGGATATACAAAGCGAGTAGGACGGCAGCCACTGAAAACGTGTCTGCAAACAATGCTGAATTTTCTCAGTATTACCACGATTTGAAAGCTCGAACAAAGATTCAATACAAAGAGATGATACAGTAGATATGTGTGGGTTTTGACCTATATTATTTAAAAAAGTCAGGCTTTTCTTTCAATAAGATGCTTCTACCGACCATCGAGTACCCAGATATCATGTTCTATCTGGTTCGGCTGCCGAAGAATCAAGTCGGACGTTGGATGAAACACAGCCCATGTTCTGAGTGGGCGCCCAGTCTGGATTGTTTCTAGCGTATAATTTTGCTGGCGCTCCTCGAAGCGAAATGGTAATACACGTGTTAAAATTATAACAACGACTGAGTGAACCACGACGAGAGAGAACGCTCATTTTATAGCAAAATTCTAGCAACACGAAATAAAATTCTTCCATGAGATTATCGAGAAAGCTTTTGAATCTCACTTGAGATAAAATGATCACTGCAAACACGAGCTGTTTTTTGGTTTTAGCCTCTGTTAGATCAGCCCTGCCGATGTTGTTCAGCCGTGCTTGTCTCCTCTCCGTACTCAGCCTCAGAGTTTCCTCGCCCTCTTTCCGAATCATGGACGGAATTCTAAAAAATCGGGACGTGCCACGGTCATGAGTACTGTTGTGAGCACAAAGATATGGCATCGCTAAAAGAACGCTTAAAGCAGCAGGAAAACAAAGAGAGTCGCATACGCATGATTATGTTTTGTATGGAATGTCGCTTGACCCTGCATTTGTATCTCCACCAACATGGCCGACATCCAGGTTTCTATTTTGCTTTGACTTCACTTGCAAGTCAGGGATTCATGCACTAGTTTTAAATCGAGATCCAGTGCCTCGGTTTATTATTGAAGATTTGTCTTATGTGTCACACAAATAATGAAGATATTATATGATATGCTGTTTAGATCGATGTTAAACTACACTCACCAGCCACTTTATTAGGATCACCATTCCACCTACTCAGAGGTGATTCTAGAGTCTGTTGTGGCCCCAAGCAAAAATTTCCAGGGGGCCCTTCTGACCAGTGATCATCACCAATATGTTATAAATAATCTGACACTGGGCGGCACGGTGGTGTAGTGGTTAGCGCTGTCGCCTCACAGCAAGAAGGTCCGGGTTCGAGCCCCGTGGCCGGCGAGGGCCTTTCTGTGCGGAGTTTGCATGTTCTCCACCTGTCCGCATGGGTTTCCTCCAGGTGCTCCGGTTTCCCCCACAGTCCAAAGACATGCAGGTTAGGTTAACTGGTGGCTCTAAATTGACCGTAGGTGTGAATGTGAGTGTGAATGGTTGTCTGTGTCTGTGTGTCAGCCCTGTGATGACCTGGCGACTTGTCCAGGGTGTACCCCGCCTTTCGCCCGTAGTCAGCTGGGATAGGCTCCAGCTTGCCTGCGACCCTGTAGAACTGGATAAAGCGGCTAGAGATAATGAGATGAGATGAGATAATCTGACACCAACGAAAAATGCATGAAACCAAAGTTTTTTAAATTCCAGATGTGAAAATACAATGGTAAAGAACAATAAAAACAATAAAAAACAAAATAAATAAGCCCTCAGGCCCCGACTCTCGGGGGGCTCCTGGGCCAGGGGGCCCCAAGCAGTTGCCTGCCTTGCCTGTTCACAGGCTGCGCGTCTGCACCTACTTCTAATCAGCCAATCCTTTGACAGCAGCACGATGCATCAAATCATGCAGATACAAATCAAGAGCTTCGGTTAATGTTCACAGTGTTCAAACATCAGAATGGGAAAAATTGTGATCTCAAAGAGTGATTTTCTTTCACTGTGGTATGGGTGTTGGTTTGAGCCAGATGGACTGGTTTGAGTATTTCAGGACCTGCTGATCTCCTGGGGTTTTCACACACAACAGGCTCTAGAGTTTACATAGACAGAATGGTGCGAAAAACATTGAGTGAATGACAGTTTTGTGGGTGGAAAAAAGAAACGCCCTGTTGATAAGAGAGGTCAAAGGAAAATGGTCAGATTGATTCAGGCTTTTTTGCCAGGAAGGATATAGCAACTCATAGCAACTCTTTACAACCATGTTGAGCAGAAAAGCATCTCAGCATGCAACAGCAGAACAGAAGACCACACTCACTGGGTTCCACTCCTGCAGCCAAGACCAGGAATCTTAGAATCAAGAACAAGTTCTTATTAAAGTGGCCAACGGTGAGTGTATATTGTGAGCATTGAAGGGAGAAATGTCAGCATTTTATCGTTCCATGAAACCTTTATTTTTTGACTCTGTTCACTGCACATGTAGAAAAAGAGAAAAATTTTATTGTCTCGTAAGAGCATGCTCAAATATAGCCTTCTTTGCATGTAAAATGTTCCAACATAATTGACTTTATACCATTTGCCAAGGGCTAACCAGACACTCGACAATCCCTACTTCCTGTTCTAAAGTATTTTTTAAACTTGTATTGGGTAAACCATTTCCTAAAGTTGCCCAGAAATTGGTTTTAATATTAATGTCATGTGTCCGAAGATGTTATACTGTACATGCTACCTAGCAACAATAATGGTGAACTAAAGGCAAGGCAAGTTTATTTATATAGCGCATTTCATACACAGTGGCAGTTCAATGTGCTTTCCAGAGGTAAAAGCAAAACAGTAAGCAATAGAAAATAAAATTACATAAAATAAAGGGGGAAGAAGAGAGGAAAAAAAATAAGAATTAAACAATAGTAGAAATAAAATAATCAAATGAAGTAAAAGTTCAGTAAAAAACAGCAGAATAAAATAGAATAAAAGTTAAGTAAAATTTAAAACATGCAGAGACTGTAAAAGTTAAGTTAAGTTTAAAACATGTAAAGATGATATTTATCAGTTAGCAGAAAGCATCTGAAAACAGCTTGGTCTTTAGTCTGGATTTGAAGCTGCCAACAGCAGGAGCATTTTTAATGTCCTCTGGCAGTTGGTTCCATAGCTGTACTGCATAGTAGCTAAAAGCTGCTTCACCACACTTTGTTTTAACAACAGGTTTTACCAGTAAATGTTGCTGCTGCGATCTGGTAGATCTGACTGGGTTAGGCCGCTGCAACATATCAGAGAGGTAATTGGGCCCTGTACCATTTAGAGATTTGTACACCAGCAGCAATGCTTTAAAGTCAATTCTGTAGCTTACTGGAAGCCAGTGAAGGGACCTTAGAATTGGAGTAATGTGCTCTGTTCTTTTTGTTCGTGTGAGAACCCTAGCCGCTGCATTTTGAACCAGCTGAAGGGGAACTGAAGTCATTTATAAACTGGCTTTGTTTCTTAATTAATGTGTTATTCATTTACGTTTTCAGTTTTAGTAACCTTATATCGTGACTCGTATTGGCAACTAATTGCAATTAAATATTATACTTATCGGCCTATTCGGTTTTTAGCCGTGTTGAATTTAGTTCGTTTGGTCCACGGCAGGCGTCGCTTATCTGCGCGATCTTCACGAGACTTGTGCGACACTTCGAAACATGAAGTGTCAGCCAGGTGTCAGTGCCGCCATTTTGAAAACTGTTTTCCAAACGAAATATTGCACAAAAACGAGTTTAAATGACGATTACTGCCTACTTTTTTCAAACTTTCCTGATTGCTATCAAAACAAACAAAACTTCCGGTTTTGCATTCGAAAGAGGGCGCGCGCGTCTTTTGACAATGTTGGCAGATGTCGGTCGCTTTGATTTCCACTGTACGTTTTACTTCCGTCCTACGATGTCTCGCACAGGTCTCAACGAATCTCATTTATGGCCGTTGCTTTGACATATGGACTGATATATTACAGAGCATATTTCAAACACTCGTAACTTGCTATAGCAGCGACAAAATAGCGATCAAAAATACATTCCTATATTTAATAAAATGAGATAAATACAATTTTGATAATAAAAAATTTGCCTTCAGTTCTCCTTTAAATTATCCTAAATATCAGTGGTGAACTGTTACTATTAGAGCTGGGACTTGAGCTCAGCCAAACCTTCGCCAGACACCAATAAAGCAACAGGGCAAAGGATTTTGCAAGGGATTAGCGGCAGGCTGCCAGGTCGCTCCGTTGTGTGTAGTTGATTTTAAAAATAACTCAGTAAATTACACAGGGAAATGAATACTTAAGTCTGAGTGAAAAATACTGTAGTGAGCGTGCAGCGTGGAAGAAGAGTCTGGAGACAGGAATCTTAGTTTCTTGGTTGTTAGCCTGTGTTACTTGCTCTCAATATATAGCACTGGCTTGATCACTTTATTAGCATTCGCTAACACAACTGATGAACGCTACACCGGCTGGAAGGTGACTTCACTGCTGTGTTGACTTGCACTTAAGTTTGCGTTGGCCTTCGAGAAGGTGTAGAGCAATAAATTTTTGGTCCGTCCCACTATACGTAAATCAAAATCTGATTGGTTAATTCATGTCACTTCCTACATAAACATACACTGCCATGGCCTTCTGTCCCAGCAATGAAGTCCTAACCAGTGAGTGAGCAGCTCTAAACTCTTCTCAGCCTCGAGACAACAAACAAAACAATCTCACTGGATAACTCGATTTTAATGTTTTCAGGACAGTAAATGCCCTTTCGTTTCTGAAGCAAATTTGATCGAAAATGAGGCCGAGTTAGAATTTGAAGGGAATAATTATCATGAAATTATGTAACAATGAAAGAAATTCAGTGTAACATTTGAAATGGTGATATGTTTGGGCTTCTCTGAAGGCTTAGAAGGCCCTGATGATTCCCCTCTGATAAATATATATCACCAAGCTACACTTTTTAATACTGTTTTGAGTCTTGGGCACAGAAACCACTTGAGCTTGCTACAAACTAACTGGGTTTGAGTATACCGAATCTGATATCCGTCCCTCTCAGTGGAAATCAATTATGACAGATGGCCAAGCGTGTCCTCCGGGACGCCTAATTATGAGGGTTCCTTTGAGCTGTGATTCAAACCAAAAGTCAATGAAAGTCATTTTAACCCTGTAAGGTTCGAGTCTGTGTGAGCATTTGCCTGTGTATATTTTATATTTTGCATATTTGAACATATTTTAACATATTGGTGACGTACTATGTTCTGTCCTTTGTTTCAACACACACTCAGTTCCTCTTAGTCTTCCAGCACAATCATGTAACAAGATCGAATAGACCAGGTGAGACAAGGACAGCTTTAATCTGGATTTAAAAGCATCAAGCTTTTATTATGCATTCCTAATGTTTTCTAGTACGTTATTCTACAGTTCAGTTTAGGGGCTGAGCTGAAAGCTGAACTAATATTAATTCTCGGGTCTAGGGCTGAATCAATACCAATTTTTTCCAGAGTATATATTTTTTTCCTTATCAATACCAATACTGATATTAACATGCAAAATGAATGACCACTTATTAGTATTTAAGCATTCAGGTGCACAGTTTTATATTGTATTTAAAAGTAGACGACCTTTCGATTTCATAAAATCGGTGAAATTTAGTTCCGTCTGAAATTTGATAATCGTGATACATTTATTTCTGTAATATCTCACAAAATATCAGGCCATTCTGTGGCTGGGAAGTTATTTAATTTGAGGGGATTAAAGCAAATAATGTGCATCGGCTTGCTTTGTGCAGTCAAGCAGACAGAGGAAGTCCGTGTGCACATGCGCAGGTTTACCTTCTTCTTCTTCTTTTGGGTTTTACAGCAGCTGGCATCCACAGTGTTGCATTACTGCCATCTACAGGTTTACCTTTGAGCGTGCACTGACAGTTCCATCATTCTGTCACTAAACGAACAGCTGATCACACCGAGGTGCTCGCTGAGCGCCGATATTTATTAGTTTGGTCCTGCGTTTCCTTTCCTTCGTATATAACATAACGCCTTTTCTTCTCGCTTTCTGTTACTGTAGTCGGCCTTTCGTGCTTCATTCGCACACTCACGTCCTCCATTTTTCTCTCTTGTTTCAAATTTATATCCCACAATGCCTTGCGCGAACAGGGAAAGCCCACCATGTGATGCATGACGTAGTATCTTGTATTGTGAAGCAGGAAAAAATAACGGAGAATTTAGGGCCATGTGGCCTGAAATTCGTTCTATTTAAAAAAAAAAAAGAATAAAATTGGAAGTCTGTGATTCGAATTCAGTAGATTTCGGTCCACTAAACAAAAATAATTGGGTGTCTGGGAAAATTCTTTTTATGACCTACACTTGAAAAATCTGAAAGGCAGCACAGCTTTAACAGTGCTTATGAAAAACTCACACATGCATGCTCATGCTATTACGCCACTAGGATCGTTCTATATATTGTTAGGTGATTTTGAATGATATCCATTAGCTAGCTGCATTATTTATCTTGGTTCGAGTCGAATTACAGTATAGAAGGGCAGGATTTGTTTCATTTTATAAAAGTTTTTCTGTAAAGCTAAAGTACGTAGAATATCAGTGTCTTCACTGGATCAGAATCACTCATTGCTGTTGTCAAAGTGCTGTTATTGTCACTCATTGTCACAGCATTGTCTAAAAATCATGAAATACATCCAGATTGCTGTCACTCCATGTCATCTGTTCATTAGTGTTGGAACATACACTAGGATTATGTCACATTGTGTCACATGATATCAGACGTTCGTTTTGGTGCATTTTTCGGTGCATGAATACGGGTAAATAAGCATGATACGTCATTACTTGGGGGTAACAGTAGGCTTGTCACATCCTTATGATAGTTCCAAATGCTCATTTGTGGATGGTTAAAGGCTCTGACTACAAAATTGAATTCTGGGCAAAATGCTTCATTTCTGGGGTGGCACGGTGGTGTAGTGGTTAGCGCTGTCGCCTCACAGCAAGAAGGTCCGGGTTCGAGCCCCGTGGCCAGCGAGGGCCTTTCTGTGCAGAGTTTGCATGTTCTCCCCGTGTCCGCGTGGGTTTCCTCCGGGTGCTCCGGTTTCCCCCACAGTCCAAAGACATGCAGGTTAGGTTAACTGGGGACTCTAAATTGACCGTAGGTGTGAATGTGAGTGTGAATGGTTGTCTGTGTCTATGTGTCAGCCCTGTAATTATCTGGCGACTTGTCCAGGGTGTACTCTGCCTCTTGCCCATAGTCAGCTAGGATAGGCTCCAGCTTGCCCGCGACCCTGCACAGGATAAGCGGTTACAGATAATGGATGGATGGATGGATGGATGGATGGAAAAACTGTGAAATTAAAAAGTAGAATGGGCAAAAAATTAAATGAACAATGTGCAATGCCACTCAAAGAATAAGTCTCACCTTCCAGCACAGAGGTGTGTTGTTGTTGTTGTTGTTGTTATTATTATTATATTATTATTACCTCACCCGGGACGGAGTCCACCAGGGGGTGAGGTATTGTTTTTGGTGGGGTTTGTTTGTTTGTTTCTTTCTTTTTTTTAATGAAATTATGGGAAAATGGCTGGACCAATCTTCATGAAACTTTCAGGATAGATAGGCATTGGTCTGAAATAGAACCGCCAACATTTTGAGGGTCATCCAGTCAAGGTCACCAAAAAGGTCAAAATCGTTTTTTCGCGATATCTTCCTTCATATTTATTCAGATGTGTTCTGATTGGCTGGGATTAGTACGGTGTGTGAATGAGAATCAGAATCAGAACCATGTTTATTGGCCAAGTATGTTCACACACAAGGTCGAAATCAAGGTCACCAAAAAGGTCAAAATCATTTTTTTCGTGATATCTTCCTTCATATTCATCATAAGTGCTACCGGGCCAGGTTTGTTTTGCCTGGTAACACTTATTATTATTGCTGTGGGCAGGACAGACTTCCTGTAGCAGTCCATGTTACAGCGGAGTTGAAGGATCCTCTGACTCAAAACTCTGTTATCTGACCAGAACGTTGTACAGGGGATGTGAAATGTTATCCATTATGTTGATCAATTTGTGCAACATCCTTCTCTCAACAACCAACTCTAGGGGCTCCAAAGTAGCCCCCAGCACAGAGCCAGCCTTCTTTATCAACTTGTTCAACTTACCTGCTTTATCTCAGGCTTTTCTTGGACTCTGACATGTTCGAAAACTTCATAAGGCCTGAGTTTGCCATTATTTATCCAAATCCTTTTACTGAAGTGCTAAAGGAAGGAGACATTAAGTAGAATTTCCTTGTACAGTGCAACTTGCTTTTGTGTGTGCATTACAATAAAAAAATTTAAAAAAACCTTGAATTGAACCTGATGCCTAACAGCTGATTTCAGCTTCAAGGCTGTGTTATATAAGCTTTCGATCCTTTCAGGAAGGCTTTATAAAGGCAATGACGTACATGGACATGGTTCACTTGCTATAGCTTAAAGCTTTCTTTGTCTTATTGGTTTATTTGGGGTTTTTTTTTCTACAATGATACAATGGCTGAAGGGGAAGTGGTTTGATTTGTGAAATAAGATGTTGAAAAGTGGTTTGGTTTGCCCAAAGAAACTGACCTTGCTCTTTGTGCCTCTAATAGGTGGTTTTCAGCCGGTTCTGTAGTCCCTGTGATATTAAAGAGCTCTTTTGCACAGCCATGGGGTTGCCCAGGTAACGTATGTGTACGTGTACATGTGTGTGCGTGTGTATGTGTGTGAGAGACAATTTGTGTGTGCACACTTGTCTATCCTCTTTAGTTGAAGTGCCCCTATATTTAGTGTGTGCATCTGCTTTTGACAGGAATACATCCATTTCCCTCCTGGACTCAACTGGAGCTATGATCTCCATCGACCCCACCATGCCAAGCAACTCCGAGAGGTAATCACCCCCTGACCCCTCTTACTCTTACACTGCATTTCCATCCTTAATCCAGCAAGTCTACTTCAAATGAATAAGAAAGACACTTTGAAGCCAAAAGACATCTTTAAAGCAAATTTAAGTCAAGTTTACACTATACGATATACGGCCCAATTTTGCTGTGATTTGAGATCGGTGGTCTTAGGACATAGAACACGCACTGTTAGAAACAGGAGTACAGGAGGAGTCCATTTCTGTCCCCAAATCTACAGTCTATACTAGTGTACCTCCTCTGGCTCATTATTAGACCTCAACGTAACTATGTGGACCTTTTTAGGGACAAAAAGGTACATATATGATCCCAAGCAGTATATAAAGGGTACAAATAAGTATGTTAAAGAGTACTGATCCATTGACAAGCCACTGTACCCCTAAAGGTACAGTAAAGTACTTTATTTCCTGACAGCGCATCGTATTATAACCGATGGCCAATTTAGTGCCACTGTGACCAAAGACAGTCGATGACAAAGTCGTGTAAAAAAAAAATTCAGAATGTGAGTGCTGCTATGACACTCATTTAAAATCCAACAATACCAGGATGGCATATGATTACACAAAACTCACGGGACAGCTAAAAATGTAGCGGTGGTAATGGCGAAATGTCAAAAAAAGATATTGGATTTAAAAGAAGAGCAATTTGTTGAGTTGTGGCAGCAGAAAGAATGTCTCCGTAATGTCTCATCACAGTTATATCACACAAAGACAAAAAAGGGTCTGACATGGAAAGCAATAGAGGATGAATTACAGCTTCCAGGTGTGTAGCTCGCTAATTAACATCCAAAATCTTCGTTCATAGAGTTTATTTGAGGGGTAGCCAGGGCCTGAAGGTTAGAGAAGCAGCCTTGGGCCCAAAGGGTCGCTGGTTCCAACAGGAAAAGTGTGAGGGGAGTTGAGTGAATGACAGTACTTTCCCCTCCCTCTGTATCATATCCCTCTGAAGTGCCCTTCAGCAAGGTATCTAACCCCACTCCTCCCTGGATGCTGTAGCATAGCTGCCCACTGCTCTGGGTATGTGTGTGCTCATTGCTCGATTGTGTGTGCATGTGTGTGTTCACTGCTTCGGATGGGTTAAACGCAGAGGTTAAATTTCACTGTGTGCTTAAGTCTGTGCTTGAGTGTACGTGTGACAAATAATGGCTGCTTGGCTTGGCTTTACGAAGTTTCTTTTCTGACAATTGCAGCATTTTTCTGTTATGTGAGTAACAGAGTTAAAAGTAATGGGATTTTATCACAGGATTAACAAATACACAAAATAGTCTTTTCTTTGGCATAAGGATATTAAAGGTAGATTGCCTTTCAGATTTTTCAAGTTTAGGTAATAAAAATAATTTTCCCTGATGCCCAATTATTTTTGTTTAGTGGACTGAAAGCTACCGAATTCGAATCACAGACTTCCACTTTTATTATTATTATTTTTTAAATAGAACAATTAATGAATTTAGGGCCATGTGGCCGTAAATTCTCCGCTATTTTTTCCTGCTTCACCATGACCCAATAGGCCATTTGCAAGAATTGGTCATGTGTCAATTTTCCCCATAGCAACAAGCCCATGGTGGGCAAGCTAACTTGACATTCCTTGACAACCATAAGAGTTTGACTGGCGATGCGAAGCAATCCATTTCTATAATAGCTGTTTTTACCTTTTCTACTGTCTTTTTTTACCTGAATTTTCATGTGTACTTGGAAAAAGTTTGTGGTTTTAACTTCTGTCATAAGTTAAAGAGAATCATTGGCCGTAAAAGAGAGTTTTTTAAAATCTGCTTCTTATCGGCTAAAAACACATCTACAAATATATCTGTATTTATTTTCAAGAATCTTCACACAATAAGCAAATGATAAAGGTAGAAAAGGAGAAATTATAAGTTATAAACATACCTGAGAAATCCACCATTTTGCACGTGAATTTCTTTCGGCGTCGACCAACTTGAGTCCAAAAAACTCTCTTTTATGGCCAATGATTGGCTTTAACTTACGACAGAAGTTAAAACCACAAACTTTTTCCAAGTACACACGAAAATTCAGGTAAAAAAAGACAGTAGAAAAGGTAAAAACAGCTATTATAGAAATGGATTGCTTCGCATCGCCAGTCAAACTCTTATGGTTGTCAAGGAATGTCAAGTTAGCTTGCCCACCACGGACTTGTTGCTATGGGGAAAATTGACACGTGACCAATTCCTGCAAATGGCCTATTCAAGATACTACGTCATGCATCACGTGGTGGGCTTTCCCCATTCACACAAGGCATTGTGGGATACAAATTTGAAACTGGAGAGAAAAATGGAAGACGCAAATGAAACGTGAAAGAGCAACTACAGTAATGGAAAGCGAGAAAAAAAGACGTTATGTTCTATATGAAGGAAAGGAAACGCAGGACCAAACTAATAAATATTGACGCTCAGCGAGCACCTCGGTGTGATCAGCTGTTCGTTTAGTGACAGAATAATGGAACTGTCAGTGCACGCTCAAAGGTAAACCTGTAGATGGCAGTAATGCAACACTGTGGATGCCAGCTGCTATAAAACCCAAAAGAAGAAGAAGAAGGTAAACCTGCGCATGCGCACACGGACTTCCTCTGTCTGCTTGACTGCGCGAAGCGAGCGATTTCATGCACATTATTTGCTTTAATCCCCTCAAATTAAATAACTTCCCAGCCACAGAATGGCCTGATATTTTGTGAGATATTACAGAAATGAACATATATCACAATGACCACATTTCGGAGAGAACTAAATTTCAAAAAGCCATCTAGCTTTAAGAACAATTCTACAGATTCTCTTAAATATACTTTTTAAATTAATAAATTACTTTCAGTTAATTAAAAATAAATCAACTTTCAAAGGGACCTCATCAGTCAATGGCGCAACAGCATCGAAAACAAAGACACATGAATGAAAGAACATACTTTACTTTTCTTCTTTCCGTGTGTTTCAGAAAATTCAGATGATGCACCTTCATGGTGACTTGAAGAGGAATATTCCAAATATTCCTTAGAGGTGAATGTGTTCATGTAACAGGGTTGAGTAAATTGACGTTTTCTACATTTTAAAATCAGAATCAACTTTATTGCCAAGTCTGTTCTCACATACAAAGGATTAACTTTGGTGGTTGGTGCTTGAACTGTTAAGATAAAATAAATTAAAAATGGACTAATATAGTAAAATAAATAGAATAAAATAAGTAGGAATCTAAAATTTACAATTTGAAAAATAGACATATTTATGGAGTATGGGCATGGGTTGTTTAGAAGTCCATGCTATACAGTATGTCCCAGAATGTGCAATAACAGGTCACAGGATGACGATGAAGAAGAGTCATGACGGAAATGTGCGAGAAGAAGAGAATATGTGCAGCGGGTTAAATAAAGAACCAAGCTGTACAGTGTGAGCCAGAATGTGCAACAAAACTTCACCAAATGAAGATGCATGACATGACCTTGAAATGTGCAAAATCACAGTTGAGAGACGAAATGCATTAATGTCACAGATTGAAAGTGTGATTTTCGAGTCAGTAGGGGTCTCTGACCTTATTGATGAGGCCAGCTGCAGTGGGGAAAAACCTGGCCTTATGGTGTGAGGTTTTAGTTCTAATGGACCACAACCTCCTACCAGAGGGAAGTGACTCAAAAAGCTTGTGTTTAGGGTGAGAGGGGTCAGCCACAATCCTTTCTGCTCTCCTTAGGGTTCTGGACTTGTACAGGTCCTGAGGAGATACAAGATTGCAGCCAATCGTCCTCTCAGCAGAGTGAATGATGTGCTGCAGTCTGCCCTCATCCCTCCCTGGCAGTGACAGCAGCGTACCAGATGGTGATGGAAGAGGTGAGGATGGTGATGGTGTAAAAGTGCACCATCATTATCTTTGGCAGATTGAACTTCTTCAACTGCCACAGGAAAAACATCCTCTGCTGTGCTTTCTTGGTGAGAGAGCAGATATTCATCTCTCACTTAAAGTCCTGAGTGATGGTAGTCCCCAGGAAGCGGAATTACTCCACAGAGGTTACTGGGGACTCAAACAGGGTGATGGGGGAGGTGTGGCAGAGCTCCTCCTGAAGTCTACAATCATCTCCACTGTCTTTCAAATGTTAAGCTCTAAGTTGTTCTGCCTGCACCAGGACACCAGATGGTCGATCTCCTACCTGTAGGCAGACTCATCCTCATCAGAGAATGACAGTGGTGTTGTCTGTGAACTTCAGGTGCTTGACAAACTGATGACTGGAGGTGCAGCTGTTGGTGTACAGGGAGAAGAGTCAAGGAGATAGGATGCAGCTTTGGTAGATCCAGTGCTGATGGTCCGGGAGTCAGAGACATGTTTCCCCAGCTTCACATGCTGCTTCCTGTCAGACATGAAGTCAGTGATCCACCTGCAGAGCCATGTTGACAGCATCATCTGCTGTCATTGTCTGTTGGCTCTGTAGGCGAACTGCACGGGGTCCAGGAACGGGTTAGTGATAGCTTTAAGGTGGTAAAGCACAAGTTGCTCAAAGGATTTCATAACCACAGAAGTCAGGGCGATTGGGTCTGGAGTCATTTAATCAAATGAATGACTAATGAATGACTCGTTGCTGTAAAGTCAAGTCAAGTCAACTTTATTGTCAAATATGCTATACATGCTCTACATACAGCACAGATGAAATTTCAGTCCTCTCTGACCCACGGTGCAAACAGGCAATGCAATAAATAAAAATAGAATAATTGAAATAAACAATATAAACAGAATAAACACTCTAGATAAGAACTAGACATAGACTAAACACTCATACACACACACACATAAATTGGTGCAAATAAACAGTCAAGGGCACTTGAGGTATAGCAGGTAAACACGAAATAAGCAGTATAAACAATAAACTAATAGCTGTTAAGGTGAGGTAGTGCGGAATAGTGCAAATGAGTGAGGTAAAGTGAAATGTGCGGTCCCTGAGTTCAGTGTGTTAATGAACGTTGAGAGTGTGTGTGTGTGTGTGTGTGTGTGTGTGTGTGTGTGTGTGTGTGTGTGTGTGTGTGTGTGTGTGTTTGGGGGGGGGAACTGTGAGGGTGACATGTCAGATGCTGAAGGGGGGGCAGGGGTGTGTGCGAGCAGAATCTATGTCAGGGGGCAGAGGGGGGAGGAGGGGCAGAACAGGGAGGGAGTCGAGCCTCGTGACCGCCTGATGAAAGAAACTGTCCTTGAGCCTGCTGGTTTTGGCCCGGAGACTCCGCAGTCTCCTCCCCGATGGCAGCAGACTGAAGAGGCTGTGAGATGGGTGGGTGGGGTCACCTGCAATTCTGATGGCTTTGCGGGTGAGGCGGGAGTTATAAATATCCATTAGAGAAGGGAGAGAGACACCAATGATCCTCTCAGCTGCTCTCATGATGCGCTGCAGAGTCTTGCAGCAGGACACGGTGCAGGCGCCATACTACACGGTGATGCAGCTGGTCAGGATGTTCTCGATGGTGCCTCTGTAGAATGTGTGCATTATGGGGGCCGGGACTCTTGCTCTCCTCAGTTTGTGGAGGAAGTACAGACACTGTTGGGCTTTTTTGGCCAGTGATGCGGTGTTGTTGCTCCAGGACAGGTCTTCAGAGATGTGCACACCCAGAAACTTGGTGCTGCTCACCCTCTCCACTGCAGCACCGTCAGTAGATAGTGGAGCATGCTGGGTGTGCACTCTCCTGAAGTCCACAACAATCTCCTTCGTCTTCTCCATGTTCAGGCGGAGATTGTTGTCCTTGCACCACAAGGCCAAGCGGCTCACCTCACTCCTGTAGATTGTCTCATCGCCATTGTTGATGAGACCCACCACAGTCGTGTCATCCGCAAACTTAATGAAGAGATTAGAGTTGGATGTTGGTGTGCAGTCGTGGATCAGCAGAGTGAAGAGGAGGGGGCTCAGCACACATCCTTGGGGGGCCCCCGTGTTCAATGTGATGGTGCTGGAGGAGTTGCTGCCGACCCGTACATCCTTGGGGGGCCCCTGTGTTCAATGTGATGGTGCTGGAGGAGTTGCTGCCGACCTGTACAGCCTGTGGAGGAGTTGCTGCTGACCCGTGCATCCTTGGGGGGCCCCCGTGTTCAATGTGATGGTGCTGGAGGAGTTGCTGCCGACCCCGTCAGGAAGTCCAGCAGCCAGTTGCACAGGGAGGTGTTGAGTCCCAGCTGGTCCAGTTTATGAATGAGCTGCTGACGAATGATTGTGTTGAATGCTGAGCTAAAGTCTATGAACAGCATTCTGACATACGAGTCTTTTGTCTCCAGGTGGGTGAGAGCTGAGTGGAGGGCAGTGGAGATGGCGTCATCGGTCGAACGGTTGGACTGATATGCAAACTGGAAAGGGTACAGGGCAGGGGGGAGGGCAGACTTGATATGCCGCATGACTAGCCGCTCGAAGCACTTCATGAGGATGGGAGTGAGTGCAACAGGGCAGTAGTCATTGAAGCAGGAGGGAGATGGCTTCTTCGGGACCGGGATGATGGTGGTGGCTTTGAGGCACGTGGGGACAACAGCCTGGCTCAACGAGATGTTGAAGATGTCTGTAAAGACATCTGTGAGCTCCTCGGCACAGTCTCTCAGGACACGACCAGGAATGTTATCAGGACCCAGGGCTTTTCATGCATTTGTCATCCTGAGAGCTCTCCTCACGCTGTCTGGGGACAGCATCAACACCTGGTCGCCAGGAGGTGGTGGGGTCTTCTGTGCCGTGGTGCTGTTGTCTGCCTCAAAGCAAGCGAAGAAGTCGTTCAACTGATTCAGCAGAGACGTGGAGTTGTCACAGGTCTGCGGTGAGGGCTTGTAGTCTGTGATGGTCTGAATCCCCCGCCACAGGTTCCTGGAGTCTCTGTTGACTATTTCAACGACAGCAATGTACCTGGAATACTGTCTCTTGGCCACCCTGATGCCTCGTGACAGGTTGGCCCTAGCTGTCCTCAGGCCCACCTCGTCCCCAGCTCTGAAGGCAGCGTTCCGAGCCCACAGGAGCCTGTGGACTTCCCCTGTCAGCCATGGCTTCTGATTGGCCTGAATGGAGATGGTTCTGGTAACTGTAACGTCGTCCATGCACTTCCTCATGTAGGCAGTGACAGTCTCTGTGTACTCCTGTAGATCTGTGATGTTGTTGTAGGTGGCCGCCTGTCTGAACATGCTCCAGTCATTGGTGGAAAAACAGTCCTGGAGTGCCTCTGAGGCCCCCTCTGGCCACACACGTATCTGCTTTGTAGCTGGTTTGGTGACTTTAACCAGCGGCCTGTATGCTGGCATTAGCATAACCATGGAGTGATCTGAGGCCCCAAGGTGGGGGAGGGGGAGGGCTTTGTAGGCACCTTTGTGTATGGTGTAAACATTGTCCAGAGTATTGTTTCCACGTGTGGGAAAATTGATATGTCCTTAGAGTTTTGGAAACACGCTCTTGGGGTTTGCATGGTTGAAATCCTCAGCCAGGATGAGAAAAGCATCTGGGTGGGCTGTTTGCTGCTCACTGATGTGCTGATAGAGTTCATTCAGTGCTTCACTCCTGTTGTTATTGGAGCCGGGAGAGATGTATATTGCTACCAGCAATATGGCTGTAAATTCCCTCGGCAGGTAGAATGGCCAGCACTTAATAATCATAAACTCCACCAGTGGTGAGCAGTGTTTGCAGACCACGACAGCATTGCGGCACCAGGCATCACTGATGTAAACACAGAGTCCTCCGCCGCGAGTCTTCCCCCCCCCTTGACTAGCGCTCTGTCTGACCGGTAGTATGTTAGTCGGGCTAGCTGAATGGCACAGTCCGGGACACTGTCGTTAAGCCAAGTTTCCATAAACACGAGGACACAACACTCACTCACAGACTTATAAGATGAGCGGAGCAGGCGGACATAATCCAGCTTGTTGTTCAGCGAGCGTACGTTGCCCAGAGTGATGGTAGGGATAGCCGGCCGGTGAGGGCTAGCCGCTAGCCTAGCCCAGATGCCTCCGCGGTTGCCCCTCTTCTGCTTCCGCATGTTCCGCCTGTGGCACTTCCACTGTGGGCTGGATGCAGGAGTGGGGGTCGGTGGTTGAGCAGGCCTCCGGAGCAAACCATAGTCGCATAGCACTTCCGCATCCGCTGGATTTATATCCATGAATATAGTTCTGTGGATGTCGAGAAGAAACTCACGGGAGTATGTGCGCCTTAAGACTGTTGGACGCGACAAAGACGAACAGATACACACTGTTTTAAAACACAAAAAACACGAAAACACCGTTCTGTCGGGACAGAGAGGAACCGCTGCGTGTGTACGCGCCGCCATCTTGCTTGCTGATGGACACTTTGTCTGTTTTTAAATGGGTTTTAACTTTTTTTTTTACACATATAAAAAGTCTGTTAAAATTGCAGGTTTTTGTGATATAAAACAATTAAACCATGATAAATGTCAGATCTTTTTCCACCTTTAATGTGATATAGCGTTCAAAATAATTCAGGTGAAATACAAATATAAACATTTCAGGGAAAAAAAAACCCTGACAATAAAAAGGTTGCACAAGTGTATACATTCTTTTATAATGGGTCATGTGACTGTGCGCATAAGTAAACAATCACATGGTTACAAAACTCATGTTCAAAAGTATTTATCGTACATCTGTCATTACTGAAGTGATTCTGATTAACCCCAAACAAAGATCAGCTGTTTCCACAGGATTTTCTTGCCTTCTTCTTGGTTTCATTGAATTGAATTGAATTGAATTGAATTGAATTGAATTGAATTGCCAAGGGGCAAATTCTTTTGCTACCTAGCAACCACACACTTTTATCATTGGATTTTTTGCCAGTCGGTTTGTAATTGTGTATTTATTCGTTCTATTACACTGTTAATACATTTACATTCTTTATACCATATATATTTTAAAAACAAACAAAAAAGTATGGGGTCTGATCCCCCTTTTACCCTAAGTCCTTAGTCTTGTCTACATTTAAAATGAGATGGGCATCATCACACCAACTGACAAAGCTATCCACCTCATTCTGATATGCTGCATGATCATTGTTAGTAATAACATTGTTAGCAATTTCATCTGACTGCTGAAGCCATGGTCTGCAAACAGCTTACAAAATATGTACAGGACTTCATCGTCGAAAGGTATCAATCAGAAGGGGGTACAAAAGGATTTCCAAACATTAGCTGCACCATTGATATACCATGAATGCCATCACTGACAATTGGATAACACCAGGCACCACAGTGACATTACTGAGAACAGGATGAACCTCCAAAATTGATGAAAGGACAAGATGAGAATTTATCAGGGAGGCTGTCAAGAGACATACAGCAACATTAAAGGAGCTGTAGGACTATCTGGCAGGAACTGGTCACTCCTTGCATGTGACAACAATCTCTTGTATTCTCCACTTGTCTGGGCTATAAAAAAGAAATCCAAGCCCACGTAAATCAACCCAAACCACGTGGCAAAAATGTGTTATAGTATGATGAGACCAAGGTAGAATTTTTTGGGCATAATTCTAAACAAGATCAACTGCAAGCTACTGCTCACTTACGTATCCCCCGCTCTCGCTTATATCAGAATGCAAGCAATCAAAGGAATAGGACACTTATTATGAATGTTGACTTCAACAAATAATTAACCCTGAAGCAAGTAAGTAAAGAGCAGTGACCCCAGGGATTTCAAATAGCATCCTGGTAAATATTCAATTTGAAAAATTTCAAATAGCATCCTGTCATTTTGAAATAGCATTTTGTTTCTTGAAATAGTGTCAAAATCCACCCTGTATGTTTCGTAAATACATTGTCCGTAAACAGGAACTTGATGTGCGACAGACCTGAAAACGGTCTACATGGTATAGAACCCCAAGCTGAAGCTCGGTACCAAATATCAAGCAGTTGTGATTTGTAGTTGCTGAGAAAAGTGTTACGAAAATGTTGTAAATCCATGCTATAGGTTTCGTAAATACATTCAGTTGGTAAACAGGAAGTCGATGTGTGACAGACCTGAAAACGGTATACATGGTATAGAACTCCAAGCTGAAGTTTGGTACCAAGTACCAAGTGGCTATGATTTGTGGTTGCTGAGATAAAGGGTGTTTCGGATGGATGGCAAAATGGACCGACAGAGATATGGATGGATGGATGGATGGATGGATGGATGGATGGATGGATGGATGGACAGAGGTAAACCAGTATAACCCTCCTCCTTTGGAGCGGTGGTATAAAGATATATCTGGTGCAAAACAAGACAGCTTAGGGTAAAAGGGGGGATTAGACCCCACACTTTTTTCTTTGTTTTTAAAATATATATGGTATAAAGAATGTAAATTTATTAACAGTGTAATAGAACAAATAAATGCACAATTACAAACTGACTGGCAAAAAATCCAATGATAAAAGTGCAATAGTTTTCCAGCAAGTAATCTTTTTTTTTAAACACCAGAAGAGTCCAACTTTCAATTTCCGTTCCATTTTCCTGGGTACAGTCATCACACATTCCGACTGGCTCCTGAGTAACCTGCAATAATGTCTGACATGCTGGCGATAAATTCCATGCACTTTCAATGTAGTGGGGCCTAATAATACCCCACAGGGCCTAATGCCCCACTTTTGCCCGGTCACCCAAAGAGCATCATGCCCACAGTGAAGCATGGTGGTGACAGCATCATGCTATGGTATGAAACTGCTTCCCTTCATCTCTTCAGCTGGGACTGGGGCTCAAATCAAGCTGGAGGAATAATGAATAGCTCTAAATATCAATCTATTTTGGCACAAAACCTACAAGCCTCTGTTAGACGGTTGAAGGTGAAGAAAAATTTCACCTTCCAGCATGATAACGACCCAAAGCAGAAATGCAAGTCAAGAAACAAGCAGCTTCAGAAGAACATGATCAATGGTGTGGAATGGCCCAAATATAAATCCCATTGAAAACATGTGGAATGAACTGAAGAGGGACATGGACAGGAGATTCAACATGAAAAGATCTGACATGATTTATTTTGGTTTAAATTTTTACCTCACAAAAATCTTCAATTATTACAGAGGTTTGTAAATGTTTTATACCCACTGTATTTGTAAATGTATTATTAGTCAAGTCAAAGTCCCTCTCATGCTAGAATCTGGTCTTCCCAAGCAGTCTCCTGTCCCAGTACTAACCAACTCTTTAAGGCATATGGGTGCGGTGCCAATCTCTGTTTCAGTAGCCCTCAGCCTCTCACCTTATACAGTTAGGGTTACAGTGGGGGGCTAAAGGACTGTCCTTAAAGGACTGTCCTCTGACGGGTCTCTCTTCCAATTTTTCGATGTCCGTTGGTATGTTTTTCTCTTGGAACTATTTGTGAAGAATATCTAGTGAAGTTTTGGTAGCCTTTCAGGTGTTCAACGCATCTTTAGTTTCAGTTTTCAGTTTATTTATTTCGTGCTTAAACCTAGCACTGGATTAGCCCCGTCTTCTCTCTTTTCCGGCCGACAAAGAAATGATTGTGTGCATGCGCAGCAGAAGAGTTTTCTCATTGGATCTTCGCATCAGCTCCAACGTGTGACGTCATGTTGTCTTGACAATGTGCAATATTTTAACAGACATCTAGAGTTTAAAAATGTTGTTGGTGTTGAAGTTACGGTTTAATCTGAAGTATGACTCAGTCTTTAGACTTGACATTTATTTCAATAAATTGCGACGAGTTGCATAAGTAAATAAGTATTCACTCTAGATTGCTAAAACTATTGGGATATTGGGAAAAATTAGATATCTCCTTGCTCAAAAGACTATTGTCGCTATTTATAACAGCCTTATTTACCCCTACCTTATTTATTGTAATATCATGTGGGGTAGCACCTGTCGAACCACCTTATCTCCTATTGTTTCTTTGCAAAAGAAGTTTGTGCAAATAGCTACTGCTTCTAGTTTTTGTACTCATGCGATACCCTTATTCCAACAGCTTTAAATATCATGGACATCAACAAACTACAGCTTTGTCTCTTTGCATTTAGGTTCCTTACAAATAGTCTCCCCCCCGACATTTGATAACTTTATAAGCCCTAACTCACTGGTTTATAATTACTCTACCTGCCAAAGGAGTCAACTTCATGTTCCACTCTTTAGACATCTTTAGCCCAATCTAGTGTACAATATACTGTAAATGTGTTAATGTATGGAATAGTCTTGATTCCTCAATCAGAGCTGCCACATCATTTGTTGACTTTAAATATGTCTTAAAAAACTACCTGCTGTATTGTCCAAGTACCTATTAACTTTAACTTAATTATTTACTCGGATATTATGTTTAATTAGTATATGTTTACTCTTTTACTTTACTTACTTTAACTTTACTTATTGTTTTTAATATTGTGATGTGGTGTGTGTGTGTATGTGTATATATATATATATATATATATATATATATATATATATATATATATATATATATATATATAAAACGGTCCAGGATGAAACATCGAAAATCCGAGAATACATCAGAAAGATGGCCCCAAAGGATGAACTGCTAAGTGAATGTCTCAGGCAGCAGAACCCTGATGAGAGTGCAGAGGAGGAGGAGGAACAGACAACCTGGAGGGACAAACCCCTACATGGCATGTACCACCGTCAGATAGAGGAAGTGGCTGATATCAAGAAATCCTACCAGTGGCTGGATAATGCAGGACTGACAGACAGCACAGAGGCACTAATCATGGCAGCACAAGAACAGGCCATAAGCACAAGAGCCATAGAGGCCAGGATCTACCAGAGTAGATCAGACCCAAGATGCAGACTGTGCAAAGAAGCCCCTGAAACAGTCCAGCACATAGTAGCAGGGTGTAAGATACTAGCTGGATCAGCGTACATGGAGAGGCACAACCAAGTGGCTGGGATAGTATACAGGAACATCTGCAACCAGTATGGAATAGAAGTACCCAAGTCCCAATGGGCCATACCACAGAAGGTGGCTGAGAACAACAGGGCCAAGGTTCTGTGGGACTTCAGCTTCCAGACTGACAAACAGATCCTGGCTAACCAACCGGACATAGTGGTGGTGGACAAAGAGCAGAAGAGGGTGGTGGTGATAGATGTGGCGATCCCAGCTGACGCCAACATCAGGAAGAAGGAACATGAGAAACTTGAGAAGTATCAAGGGTTGAAAGAGCAGCTGGAATGGATGTGGAAGGTCAAGGGTTGCGTGGTCCCCGTGGTAATGGGGGCACTTGGGGCAGTAACCCCCAAACTGGGAGAGTGGCTCCAGCAAATCCCAGGAACAACATCTGAAGCCTCAGTCCAGAAGAGCGCAGTCCTAGGAACATCGAAGATACTGCGCAGAACCCTCAAACTCCCAGGCCTCTGGTAGAGGACCTGAGCTTGAGGATGACATGGATACCACCCCCCCCGCCGGGGGTGAGAAGGAGATATATATATATATATATATATATATATATATATATATATATATATATATATGCTAGATGGGGGAGGGCCAATTATAAGCCATTTAGGTTTCCTCCCCTCCCCTCCCCCAGCATGTACTTTGTACCTTTACTTGTATTGCTTTTTTTTACTATGTGTGAAAATAAATAAAGAATATTGCATGCTCCTTCTCCATTGGGGAGAGTGGCATATTACATGAAAGATAAGCGATATGATAGCAATATTGCATGCCATCAATAAACCTGCTAGAAGGGAACAGAACATATGCTTTTATTCCATGGAAAAAGTAGCCCGTATGTATAAAAATCACCGATATTCACTGAGCCTGAGGTGGATAATTGTTTTAGTATAAATCCTATTTATAAAATAATTTATTTCAAACTTCAAAAGCAGCATGCAAATGTAATAACAGTGCGTAGCAGACTTGTGTCGCTTATCTACGCCAAGTCATATAAAATACTTTGTTTTGAAATCGATAAACTAAATCACAACTCCACCTTCCGTTTGAATAGTTTTAGACCAAACTTCATGGCATCTGTAGTGCTTTTAGGAACAGCATTTTCTTTCGTCATTTGTAATTCTTCCTCACTTACGCTGACGAAGCGATCGGCCACCATTTTGCCGAGTCGCTCAAGGTGATTATTGAGAAATAGTCCGAATCTCTTGACCAATCAGTGCGCACGATTTTCTATAATCACCTCCTTATTTATACTAATTATAAATATCTTTGGGGGGCGGCACGGTGGTGTAGTGGTTAGCGCTGTCGCCTCACAGCAAGAAGGTCCTGGGTTCGAGCCCCGGGGCCGGCGAGGGCCTTTCTGTGTGGAGTTTGCATGTTCTCTCCGTGTCCGCGTGGGTTTCCTCCGGGTGCTCCGGTTTCCCCCACAGTCCAAAGACATGCAGGTTAGGTTAACTGGTGACTCTAAATTGACCCTAGGTGTGAATGTGAGTGTGAATGGTTGTCTGTGTCTATGTGTCAGCCCTGTGATGACCTGGCGACTTGTCCAGGGTGTACCCTGCCTTTCGCCCGTAGTCAGCTGGGATAGGCTCCAGCTTGCCTGCGACCCTGTAGAAGGATAAAGCGGCTAGAGATAATGAGATGAGATGAGATGAGATAAATATCTTTGGCGGCACGGTGGTGTAGTGGTTAGCGCTGTCACCTCACAGCAAGAAGGTTCTGGGTTCGAGCCCCGTGGCCGGCGAGGGCCTTTCTGTGTGGAGTTTGCATGTTCTCTCCGTGTCCGCGTGGGTTTCCTCCGGGTGCTCCGGTTTCCCCCACAGTCCAAAGACATGCAGGTTAGGTTAACTGGTGACTCTAAATTGACCCTAGGTGTGAATGTGAGTGTGAATGGTTGTCTGTGTCTATGTGTCAGCCCTGTGATGACCTGGCGACTTGTCCAGGGTGTACCCCGCCTTTCGCCCGTAGTCAGCTGGGATAGGCTCCAGCTTGCCTGCGACCCTGTAGAAGGATAAAGCGGCTAGAGATAATGAGATGAGATGAGATAAATATCTTTGGCGGCACGGTGGTGTAGTGGTTAGCGCTGTCGCCTCACAGCAAGAAGGTTCTGGGTTCGAGCCCCGTGGCCGGCGAGGGCCTTTCTGTGCGGAGTTTGCATGTTCTCTCCGTGTCCGCGTGGGTTTCCTCCGGGTGCTCCGGTTTCCCCCACAGTCCAAAGACATGCAGGTTAGGCTAATTGGTGACTCTAAATTGACCGTAGGTGTGAATGGTTGTCTGTGTCTATGTGTCAGCCCTGCGATGATCTGGTGACTTGTCCAGGGTGTACCCCGCCTCTCGCCCGTAGTCAGCTGGGATAGGCTCCAGCTTGCCTGCGACCCTGTAGAACACGATAAAGCGGCTAGAGATAATGAATGAGATAAATATCTTTGGATGATGAGGTTGAACAGTAATTTAACATGATATTTAACAACAAATGTAAGGCAAGGACCTGGCGACTTGTCCAGGGTATACTCCGCCCCTCGCCCATAGTCAGCTGGGATAGGCTCCAGCTTGCCCGCGACCCTGCACAGGATAAGTGGTTACGGATAATGGATGGATGGATGGATGGATGCAAAGCAAGGATGTAGTTGGGGAATTTTCTAGTAGCTGAATGAGTTTGGGGAAGTGTCCTCTGCAGCACAATTTTACCGCCTTCGGGAGAGAACTGTCTAGAATGCTCATACTCATGTATTTAGATCATATTGCACACCTAACTCCTGCATGTGAGATTTTCATTGTATCTGAAGGTCATATTCAAACTCAACTCTATTTACATAACAGATATTATCAGTCATCTACATAAAGGAATGAAGAAGGGTCTCATCTACATGTAACAGCCATGAGTCATCAAGAGAGCATCCCGAGCCCGGTAGCAACAGTAGATGCAATCAACACTAATCTACCTACAGTAGAACAGAGACAGAATCCAATCAGGGCAGTCATACTGCAGACAGTAAGAGCACTCAGGAATTAGAGGCTCACAGAGAGGGGGCGTCTTTTGTAGCATGACACCAGCTGATTTGTAACCATCGTGTGTTTCCTCTTGTTTTTTTAAAGGTCGCCGTACAAAGTGGTTCCCCTCACTGGAGGACAGCTGGCTGGTGAGTTTTATATGAACATGTTTGTATGTTTACGCACACACACATGCCTGATTGTTAGAGCAGGGGGTTTCAAAGTGTGGGAGAGTCAGCCCCCCCCCCCCCCCCCCCCCCAGAGAGCATCTTTTTTTACACATTTAAAACATATGAGCTTTATTAAAACATCTTTTTTAACACATTTTAAACATCTGTGCTTTTTAAAACATCTTTTTTTTTTACACATTTTAAACATCTGCACTTTTTAAAACCTCTTTTTTACACATTTTAAACATCTGTGCTTTTTAAAAAACTCTTTTTTACACATTTTAAACATCTGTGATTTTAAAACATCTTTCTTTACACATTTTAAAGATCTGTGCTTTTTAAAACCTTTTTTACACATTTTAAACATCTGTGCTTTTTTAAAAAAACATCTTGTTTTACACATTTTAAACATCTGTGATTTTTAAAAAACATCTTGTTTTACACATTTTAAACATCTGTGCTTTTTTAAAACCTCTTTTTTACACATTTTAAACATCTGTGCTTTTTTAAAACTTCTTTTTTACACATTTTAAACATCTGTGCTTTTTTAAAACCTATTTTTTTACACATTTTAAACATCTGTGCTTTTTTAACATCTTGTTTTACACATTTTAAACATCTGCGGTTTTTTAAAACCTCTTTTTTTTTTACACATTTTAAACACCTGTGCTTTTTTAAAACCTCTTTTTTTTTACACATTTTAAACATCTGTGCTTTTTTTAACATCTTGTTTTCCACATTTTAAACATCCCATAGCATTGTTAGCTAGCACCTCTTGGCAGACAACACACTGTGGCAGTGGAGCATCTTCAGATCCAGTCCATGAAAATCCAAACTTTAAATAATCGTGGTCATACTTCCTGCTTTTTTTGCTTGGCCCGGACTCTGTCTCCTCACTCACTGTAGCTTTAGGTACTAAAAATCGATCCATTTTGTCTCTGGCAAAGGCTAGCTGAAGTTCGCTAAATGTCCATGTAACGACCCTACGTGTGGGTGGAGCACAGAGGACGGCAGGACAGAGATCAGGTTTTATCAACTGGCTTTATTGCCACACTTTTCAGTCTAACAATACTTTTTACAGAGACACACACACAACTGGCGTCTGGTTCAGGGTTGCGCCCCTCTGCTCTCGCTCTCCCTCCTGATATAGGGCGCAGTCACTGGGAAGACACACAAACAGGTTAATTGCTCTCAGGTGACGTGATTCTGCCACTTACCTTCCCTGACTCCGCCCTCCTGTCACAGACCGGCGCTTGACCACGCCCCCGCTGCCACATACCCCCACCGCCCGACTCAGGCCGGGCGGCCGTCCGGCCTGCAGCCGACTCCCCCCCCCCTTGACGGGAGAGGAAGTCCGCCACGACCATCTGCGCCCCCGGCCTGTGGACCACCTTGAAATTAAAGGGTTGGAGCGCCAGATACCAACGGGTGATCCGCGCGTTGGCATCCTTCATGCGGTGGAGCCACTGGAGGGGCGCGTGGTCCGAACAGAGGGTGAAAGGGCGCCCCAGCAGGTAGTACCGGAGGGCGAGAACCGCCCACTTGATGGCCAGACACTCTTTCTCTATGGTGCTGTAGCGCCCCTCACGCACCGACAGCTTCCTGCTGATATACAGGACAGGGCGGTCCTCCCCCTCCACCTCCTGGGACAAAACCGCCCCCAGCCCTCTGTCCGACGCATCGGTCTGCAACATAAAAGGGAGAGAAAAGTCAGGGGAGTGTAGAAGTGGCCCCCCACACAGTGCAGCCTTTACCTCTGAGAAAGCCCGCTGGCACTGCTCCGTCCACTGGACCGGATCTGGTGCCCCCTTTTTAGTGAGATCAGTCAGCGGGCTGGTGACGTCCGAATAATTAGGTATAAACCTGCGATAATAGCCAGCCAGCCCCAGGAACTGTCTCACCCCCTTTTTGGTCTTGGGCCTCGGGCAGGCCGCAATTGCTGCCGTCTTATTAATTTGGGGACGCACCTGCCCGTTGCCCAAGTGGAAGCCCAGATACCGTACTTCCACCCGCCCAATCGCACACTTCTTTGGGTTGGCTGTGAGCCCCGCTCGCCTCAGTGACCTAAGGACAGCCCTCAGATGTTCGAGGTGCCGCTGCCAGTCATTACTATAGATGATTATGTCATCTAAATATGCTGCTGCATACGTGGCGTGAGGGCGGAGGACTCTGTCCATCAGCCGCTGAAACGTCGCGGGCGCCCCAAACAGCCCAAACGGAAGGGTGACGAATTGGTGTAAACCAAACGGTGTGGAAAAGGCCGTTTTTTCTCGGGATAGTGGAGTCAAGGGGATCTGCCAATATCCCTTCGTCAAATCCAGTGTCGAATAAAAGCGAGCAGTGCCGAGTCGATCGAGCAACTCATCAATACGAGGCATTGGGTACGCGTCGAATTTAGACACCGCGTTGACTTTCCTATAGTCCACACAGAACCGGACCGACCCGTCGGCCTTGGGTACCAAGACCACCGGGCTGCTCCAGTCACTGTAGGACTCCTCGACGATGCCCATTTCGAGCATGGTCTGAAGTTCTTCCCGAACCACCTTTTTTTTGTGTTCGGGTAGCCTGTAAGGGCGGCTACGCACTACCACCCCCGGGGGCGTCTCTATGTGGTGCTCTATGAGGTTAGTGCGACCGGGCAGGGGCGAGAACACATCCGAAAACTCGGTCTGCAACTGGGTGACCTCCGTGAGTTGGGTCGGGGAGAGGTGGTCTCCACAGGGGACCGGAGAGGTACACGATGCCAATGTCCCTTTTTGAACCTCCGGCCCCAGCTCCGCCTTCTCTGGAACTACCGACACCAACGCCACGGGGACCTCCTCGTTCCAGAGTTTAAGCAGGTTGAGGTGGTAAATCTGTAGCGCCCCACCCCTGTCCGTTCGCCTCACCTCATAGTCGACGTCCCCGACTCGCCGTGTGACCTCAAAGGGTCCTTGCCACTTGGCGATCAATTTGGAGCTCGACGTGGGCAACAGTACGAGTACCTTATCTCCCGGAGTGAACTCTCTAAGGCGCGTACCCTTGTTGTACAGGCGGGCTTGCCGTTCCTGGGCCTGCCGCAAATTCTCCTGAGTTAGGTGCGTGAGTGTGTGGAGTTTTGCGCGCAGGTCCATAACGTACTGAATTTCGTTCTTACTTTGTGAAGGTCCCTCCTCCCAATTTTCCCGCAGCACGTCCAGGATGCCGCGCGGCTTACGCCCATATAATAATTCAAACGGGGAGAACCCCGTGGAGGCTTGGGGGACCTCTCGCACTGAGAACAGCAAGGGTTCGAGCCACTTATCCCAGTTACGTCCGTCCTCACTTACGAATTTTTTAATAATATTTTTGAGGGTGCGGTTGAATCGTTCCACTAAACCGTCCGTTTGTGGGTGATACACGCTGGTGCGGATCGGCTTAATCCCCAATAACCCATACAGTTCGCGCAGTGTTCGTGACATAAACGTAGTGCCTTGATCAGTCAGAATCTCTTTCGGGATTCCAACTCGGGAGATGACGCGGAAGAGTGCCTCGGCAATACTGCGTGCTGAGATATTGCGCAGAGGCACTGCTTCCGGGTATCGCGTTGCATAGTCCACCAGAACTAATATAAAGCGGTACCCTCGTGCTGACCGATCTAATGGCCCGACGAGATCCATCCCAATTCTCTCGAACGGGGTCTCGATTAACGGTAGAGGGCGCAAAGGCGCTTTTGGAATGGCCGCTGGGTTTACTAACTGGCATTCGCGGCATGCCGTACACCACCTACGGACATCGCCGCGAATCCCCGGCCAATAGAAACGGGCCATTATTCGGGCTAGTGTTTTATCCTGCCCCAAGTGTCCGGCCATGGGATTAAAGTGAGCCGCCTGGAATACCAATTCCCGGCGGCTCTTCGGAATTAAAAGCTGCGTGACTCGCTCTTTAGTTTGAGTGTCCTGCGTCACTCGGTATAATCTATCCTTCATAATCGCGAAGTAGGGGAAGGACGGGGTGGCGTTCGGCGGGAGCGTTTGACCATCGATTACTCTCACTTGGTCAAACGCATGCCGCAGAGTCTCGTCTCGCGACTGCTCTAATGGGAAATCCGCGAGGGATTCCCCAAGAGAGAGAGGAGGAGCCGGCGGCTCCTCACTCTGACGCGGAGATGACGTAGACGGCTCTGTGACAGCTGCTCCCGCCAAAGCGACACCGGGACCTCCCCCTGTCAAATGGCAGGACCCACTCTCGACTAGGCGTGTCATTAAACCCCGAAATCCCGGCCAATCAGTCCCCAAAATTAGAGAGTGGGTAAGGCGAGGATTAACCGCCGCCTTTACTATGAATTTTTCCCCTCTGAAAATAATGTGGACCGACACCAAAGGGTAGCTGTGAACATCCCCGTGCACACATAACACCTTCACCCCTTGTGCTCCCCCCAATGCCTCGTTTTGAACCAGGCTTTGGCGAATTGAGGTCTGATTACAACCAGAATCCACCAACGCCTGATATGTAGCCCCTTGGATACTCACCGGTATGCGATACGCTCCGGCCCGATCGAGGGCGGCCTCTGGCGCGTCGGGGATCCGAACCACCGCGCCCACTTCCGTTGCCGTGCACTGCTGTTGAAGGTGGCCCGGCTCCCCGCAGCGCCAGCAAACCGGCCCGGGCTTTCCCTCTGCACCGGTGATCTGGGGCTCACTCACCTGAGGTGGGGGAGAGACAGACACAGAAGGGAGAAACGGGAGGGCACCGCGGGTGCGGCGGGCCGGCTGGGGGGGTGCCGGCCCCCGCCTCCGCGGAGGGGGAATGGGGCGAGGACAGGACACAGGAGGAGGGGGAGAGAGAGAGAGAGAAGAGGAGAGAAGAGAAGATGCCATCTGCTGTCCTGCCGCCGGGACAGCCGCCAGATGATCCTCCGCCAGCTCGACTGCCTGATCCAGCGACGCCGGGCGGTGGCACTGGACCCACTCCGCGGTTCCGGCTGGTAAGCGGGCGATGAACTGTTCCAGTACCACCTGGTCGACGATTCCCTCGGCGTCGCGATCGTTGGCCCTCAGCCACCGCCAGCAGGCGTCCCGGAGCTGCTGGCCGAACGCGAACGGCCGGCCGACTTCCTCCAGTCGCAGCGCGCGGAAGCGCTGGCGCTGTTGCTCCGGTGTGCGCCCCACGCGCTGGAGGACGGCCCGGCGAAGGTCCGCGTAGGCCAGCCGGCGGTCGGCGGGGAGCTGTAGCGCGGCCAGCTGTGCCTCTCCCGTGAGCAGGGGGAGGAGGCGCGCCGCGCGCTGCTCCATCGGCCACCCCGAGGCTTCGGCGACCTGTTCAAACAACGTGATGAAAGCCTCGGGGTCGTCCTGCGGGCCCATCTTGGTGACAATGAGGGGAGACGGGCCCGCGGCCGGAGCGCTGGTGGACCCCGCCGACGCGAGGAGATGCCGGAACGCCTCGCGATCTTCCTGCTGGGCCAGCACCAGGGCTTTGAAGCGCTGCTCCTGCTCCTTTCGGAGCGTGACGAGTGCCTGGTGCTGGCTTTGCTGAGCCGTGGCGAGGGCGTGGATCAGATCGGCGAACGGGGAGGATTCCATGGGGCTGCGGGTTTGGTGCTCCACTGTCCCGGGTTTCGGCACCACTGTAACGACCCTACGTGTGGGTGGAGCACAGAGGACGGCAGGACAGAGATCAGGTTTTATCAACTGGCTTTATTGCCACACTTTTCAGTCTAACAATACTTTTTACAGAGACACACACACAACTGGCGTCTGGTTCAGGGTTGCGCCCCTCTGCTCTCGCTCTCCCTCCTGATATAGGGCGCAGTCACTGGGAAGACACACAAACAGGTTAATTGCTCTCAGGTGACGTGATTCTGCCACTTACCTTCCCTGACTCCGCCCTCCTGTCACAGACCGGCGCTTGACCACGCCCCCGCTGCCACAGTCCACAATAGAGATCTTGCAGTCACGTGACCGGAAAGTACACAACCCCCATCTTGTTGGTCAAAAACACCGCTGAATACTGCTGCACTCGTGTACAGAATGGATCAATTTCAACCGACGGACTACACGGCTCATTTTTCTAATGAACAGAGAACTAGATATATGTCTAAAATAAACGACCTACAGATTTGTGACCCTTATGGCTTACCGGACGGAGTTTTCACGACCGGATTTTGAACTGCCAGCGGAATACCCGGACGTGTATGATTACCTCATCAACTTTCCCTCGCTGTTCAGTGGTGAAGCACTGCATGCTTATAAATCTCTGGACAGTTTTCTTTACAGAAATTCAGGATTTGTCAGCGACTCAGATGTGGCATCTTGTAAACAAGAAAATAATCCTCATTGGATGGGTAAGTCACTTAAGTATTGAGTATAGCACTGACCAGCCGATTATAGAATAGAATAAGGTAATTCCAAATCGTCCGTCTTGTTTACATGGATCTGGCGTTGGAGAGGTAGAGGCTTGGCAGTGGAGGTTTGAGTAGCTGTTTGCTGAGCTTAGTCAACAGGCCGGCTCTGCCTGCAGCCTCGCTTTTGCTTCGGCTCCCGGCGCCGCCTCCTTCGCTTTGCTTCCGATAACAATCCACGGAGACCCCGCTGGTCTCGCAATCTCGTCCGGAATGTTTTTTTTTTTTTTCTCGTCCGGAATGTTGTGCATGCGATGGAAATCGCTACAAACCGTCATTTTCTGCTGGAAACCAATGTCCAGTAAGTCCATATGGTTGTAGTGGATATTGAAGTCTGGTACAGACGAACAACACGCAAAAATACACACAAAAAACATAAAAAACGTGCACAGGTAGGGAGAGCTTGTAGCCGCAGCCGTTGTAGTAGAATTGTATATAGTAGGGTTTTCCAGAAGAAAAGGTAGAAGTAAAAGCAGAAGTAGAACCAGAAGTAGAAGGCGGAATATGGCGTTTGACGGACACTATGGCGTCTGTCACAATCTGGATCGGCTGTGACGTCACATGCAAGTGCTCCATAGTAACTTATTCTGGTTTATTTTTCCTCACGTTGCGCCCCCCCAAAGAACTCTGGCACCCCCTAGGGGAGGCGTGCCCCACACTTTGAAAAGCCCTGTGTTAGAGTATACCAGCCTTCATAAAATACACCACCTTACAACACATCCACAGACAAAAAAACAGCCTCTTGCATTAACTAGGTTTCAGATAAGGATTCACATGAGGTAATATTGATGTCTCGAATTGCTTGAAGTATTGTAGATGATCACTGTAAATAACTGTATACTGCACTCACCGGCCCCTTTATTAGGAGCACCCATCCACTTGCTGCTTTATGCAGTTCTCTAATCAGCCAATCCCTTGTGTGACAGCAGGACGATGCATCAAATCATGCAGATACAAATCAAGAACTTCAGTTAATGATCACAGTGTTCAAACATCAAATACATCAAAGCTGGTTGTGGAATGGCAGCTAAAGCAGGCTAACATTAAGCTTTTGGAATGGATTCCCAAAGTCCTGACGTCAACCCTTTCGAAAATATGTGGACTCTGCTTAAAAGTCAGGTCCATGCCAGGAAACACAAAAATTAAATTGAACTCTATCAATTCTGCCAAGAAGTGTGGTCAAATATCCAACCAGAATTCTGCCTGAAGCTTATTGGTGGCTACCAAAAGCATCTGGTCAAGGTGAAACTTTCTAAGGGACATTTAACTAAATATTAGGTGTGCTGTATGTATATTACTGGCACTGTACGGTATGTATAATTTTGACCATGTGTTGATTTCAGAAAACCCAAAATAATTAAAACTTGCACACCCCATTCTTCTCATCTCATCTCATTATCTCAAGCCGCTTTATCCTTCTACAGGGTCGCAGGCAAGCTGGAGCCTATCCCAGCTGACTACGGGCGAAAGGCGGGGTACACCCTGGACAAGTCGCCAGGTCATCACAGGGCTGACACATAGACACAGACAACCATTCACACTCACATTCACACCTACGCTCAATTTAGAGTCACCAGTTAACCTAACCTGCATGTCTTTGGACTGTGGGGGAAACCGGAGCACCCGGAGGAAACCCACGCGGACACGGGGAGAACATGCAAACTCCACACAGAAAGGCCCTTGCCGGCCCCGGGGCTCGAACCCAGGACCTTCTTGCTGTGGGGCGACAGCGCTAACCACTACACCACCGTGCCGCCCACCCCATTCTTGTTTTTTTTAATTTTAAAGATGTATGTTGTACAATCATTCTTCCCCAGAAATCATTGAAATCATTGAAAGGCCAATATTGCCATGACATTTATATCCACGATGAGTGTCTGTAAACTTCTGAATGCAACTGTATATTTGCCTAATATACTTATATATTTGGTGTATATATTGTGATTAATTGAAATCTGTAAGGGCTGCAAAAGTTGTTGTTAGTAGGCCTAAAGCTTTGCAGACTTGTTGATGTGCTTGCATCTTGCAGAAGAACTTTCAACTTTTCGAGGAAGAGTGTTTATTATCCCGTAAAAACATTCCTACTGAGTGGTTATGTGCTGTGTGTTTATTTAATATGGCTCTTATCAGTAGTACATTATACCGTTATATTACAGGCATTTAGGAGACACTCTTATCCAATAGTTGGGGGTTAGGTGCCCTACTCAAGGGCACTTCAGCAATTCCAGGGAATCGAACCAGCAACCTTTTGATTCCAAAGCGGCTTCTCTAACCTTTAGGTCATGGCTTTTCCAATACCAATTCTGAAAAATGTCTGACATTAGTAGCATTTACACAGCACACACACACACACACACACACACACACACACACACACACACACACACACACGTACGTACGTATAACTGTTTCATGTAGTATTTCTATTGACTTGTGAAATATTGTAGTTGAAGGGTTAAGTTATGCCAAAACCTAAAACTAACCTCACTAACACCTCAGTAACCTTAATGCTTTTTTCACTAACCCTAACCTTGGTACCCTCATCGTCCCTAGCCTCATTAATCCTCACCCAAACCTTTTTGACACTAACCGCGACCTCATTAACACTAACCCTGAAAGCAAAAACCTGTCCCCTAACCTCACAACTCCTAAGCTTACTAACTCCAACTTTACTAATTCTAACCTAAATGTCAACATGAACATCATTAATCGTAACTTTAAACCTCATTCAGTTTAAACCTCACATCCTGTCCTCATATCTTCATGGACACACACACAGACTTAATGGAAGCAGAAATTTTCTGATTTTTACCTCGCCCACGATGGAGTAAGCGGGGCGAGGTATTGTAATCCACGTGGTTTGTTTGTTTGTTTGTTTGTTTGTGTGTCTGTTAACAATCTAGCGTCTAGATGGTTGCACTGATTGACTTCAAATTTTCAGGGTAGGTGGGCAATGGTCTGTAGATTACCTGATGGGGGTAATCGGGTCAAGGTCAAGGTCACCGGAAAGGTCAACCTTTCGAACATATTTTCCATTATAACCCCAAAACAGTTGCTGATAGACAGATGTTTACTATTTACTATGAGCATACTGGAACTCCCATATGGGCTTTCATTTGGCACCATGATCTTTGACTCTGAGTGACCTTGAAAGGTCAAACTCAAGGTCACGGATTTTCAGAGGGCTGTAACTTGAAAACGGTTGATGGTAGATAGATATTTACCATTATTAACTTATAGGAAGTGCCATATGGGCTTTCATTTGGCACCATGATCTTTGACCTTGATTGATCTTGAAAGGTCAAACCGAAGGTCATGGGTTTTCAAAGGGCTATAACTCAACATGTAAGAAGTCCCATATGGGCTTTCAGTTGCTGCCATGACCTTTGACCTTGAATGACTTTGAAATGTCAAACTCAAGGTCATGGATTTTCATAAGACTATAACCTGACAGCTGATGATTGATTGAGAAGTATTACCATTATCAACATATAAAATAAGTGCTGCCCGGCGAGGTTTGTTTTGCCTGGCAACACTCGTTCTTGTCTGTAGGTGCTCGTCTTAGTGTGCAGGTTTCATATAAAACATTATGTCTCGCTGCATGTAAACAATCCAGAAAATTTCAGTTGTGTGACTGAATGCATTACGATTTTTATGGAGTGGATCCTCAAGCAACTCTGTGACCCTCAGCCTAATGCTTTATCTACATATAGAGAAGAAACACATTATCCACTGGAAAATAACCAATAGGAAAACTTTAGTATCACCTTCTTCTCTCTCTGTGTTTTATTGGTCACCTGAGTGAACTTTGTCCACTGTTGCTCCATGGACCAATCAGAGATGAGATTTGCATTTGCGTATGTGTTGATGTGTATTCTGTGTGTGTGTGTGAGTGTGTGTGTGTGTGTAATGTTTGTGTGTTTAACACGCAGAAGAGAGTATCTGTAGTACATGATAAGGTGAGGTAGAAGAGAGAGTGTCTGTCTATCTGTCTGTCCTCTTGGTTACACTCTGTTTCCATTAACTCTCCATCTCCTCTGCCTGCATAATGCTTCATATTTGCCACGACGGTGTTGAACACACTCTGAAGCTTTCTGGTGAGAAACTGTAATGTGTGTGTGTGTTCTGCTGCTGACGGACCACGTTGTGTATTTTTTAACAGCGGGTGACTGTCTTTGTGCTTGTGTCCTTTTGTAGATAAAGAAGAACTTTTCCAGAATGTCCTGACTCAGGTAGCAGAGCAGTTCTCCAGGTACTTACTTGCTTTTTCTCTGCCTTTCTCTGTGTTTTCTCACTCATAATATTTAACAATGCATTACACCTGCAAGCTAAGCGCAATATGGACCTTACTATCTATCTTTGTCATATCAAACAGGAAGTAATCTGTTTCACCTGTACAAGATAGAGGAATTGTCCCTCGTCACAACTTTTCCTTTTTATTGCCATGTCTTAAATTATACTTTACCAAATGCAATTAAGTACGTTTTATCTTTATGCATTCCACATGTACTTTTTTATTTATTATAGTTACTGCACTGCTGCTGATGCTGTTGCATGATACTTTATGTGTTGCCTCGCATGGATTTGAATTGGTTCATTTCTAACTCACATCTTTCTTCATTTCTTAACCTTTCTCTTCAGGGCTTTTAAGATAAATGAGCTGAAGACTGAAGTGACGAACCGCTTGGCCATGTTGGAGAAAAGAGTGGAATGTATGTCATACTGGTGTTTTTTATTGTTATCCTACAGTATTTAATGATATGGTGTGCATATTGTTCTGTGTGTGTACTGTCCTACACTCATCTCACACTATTGTGTATTTGCATTTTATGTCGTCATGTGTACCGTGGTCCTGGATAAAAAAATATTTCGTAATAATGTATACAAGCTGTATAGAGGAAAGACAGTAAAATCTCACTTGACTTGACTAATCCCTTTGCTCTGTTGGATAAAAGAACAACACTGTACACCAGGGCTACACAATTAATAGTATATTAACTGTAATTATTATTTTGGCAGGGCGGCACGTTGGTGTAGTAGTTAGTACTTGCCTCACAGCAAGAAGGTTCTGAGTTTGAGCCTTTCTATAAGCCCTGATCTGAATCCTGTTGAACGTCTCTGGAAAGAGCTGAAACAGTGCAGTGTGGAGAAGGCAACCTAAAAACCTGAGACAGCTAGAGCATTTGCTCAGGAAGAGTGGGCCAAACTACCTGTTGACAGGTGCAGAAGTCTCACTGAGAGCTATAGAAATCCCTTGTTTGCAATGATTGCCTCTACAGGTTGTGCAACAAAATATTAAATTAAGGGTCCCATTATTTTTTTCCATGCCGTTTTCATTTTTTTATTATTTAAAATATTCAGTTCGTCGTTGGCAGCTGTCCATCGCTAGCAATGATGATTAGGATGCGCAGAAACGCAGATGGGCCGCGAGGCCTGCACCAGAGCGACAGAGTCGTCCGCAGTGGCGGCACAAACAGCCTGGCCAAGCCACCACGGAATGTCTGGCCTTGTGGGCTCTTGTATACTATTCTCTTCTCCTAATGAAGCGCCTTGCACAGTAAGGTAAGACAAATGATGTCATACCCCCATTGTGTTGACCTCTCCGGGCTTTTGTGGTGCACAAAAGTGCCACAGACCTGATGGGTAAGGAAGTTGCCCCGCAGTGACTTGCCGAATGATGCCATCTGTTGGCCATTTGAGTGGCTCTTCCACATGCCATCTGGTGGTGTGCCATTGACCGTGTTGGGTTCATCTACCACATTGCACCGAAAAGTGCCCTGCTGCCAGCACCTTATTGGTCATGTACTGTTTAACCCATAGCTGGAACCCAGGCAAGTGCTACCAGTCTGGATCAGAGCGGACTTAGGAGCAATGGTGATTAAGGGGTAACTCCACTTTCCCCAATACTCAAGTCCTCCTGGACCTGAGACTCACCAAAATATTCAGTTAAATCAAAAATCAAAAGCAAAGTCTATTTTTATATGGAATAAACAATGGTAGATGCCAATTAATTTTGTCAGTTTTAAGTTATTTCAGAGAAAATTGTGGGTTCTTCTTTTTCCGTGGAAGGGTACCAGCAAATTTGTCCACATGTGTAGGTCCTCTTGTGCCACCAAAACAGCTCTGACTCGTTGAGGCGTGGACTCCAGCAGACGTCTGATGGTGTGCTGTAGTTTCAGACACCAAGACGTTAGCAGCAGACCCTTTAAGTCCTGTTAGTTGTGATGTGGGACCTCAATGGATCAGACATGATTGTCCAGTACATCCCATAGCTGCTCAATTGGATTGAGATCTGGGGATTTTGGAGGCCAAGTCAACACCTTGAACTCTGTCATATTCAAATCATTCCTGAACAATTTTTGCAGTATGGTAGGGCGTATTATCCTGCTGAAAGAGGCCCCTGCCATTAGGGAATACTGTTGCAATGAAGGGGTGTACTTGGTCTGCAACAGTGTTTAGGTAGGTGTTATGTGCCAAAGTAAAATCCACATGAATGCCAGGACCCAAAGTTTCCTAGCAGAACATTGCCCAGGGCATCACACTGCCTCCGGTGGCTTGCCTTCTTCTCATAGTGCATCGTGATTCATCAGACCAGGCTATCATTTACATTGCTCCTTGGCCCAGTTCTGATGCTCACGCATCCACTATAGGTACTTTCAGTGGTGGACAAGAGTCAGCATGGGCACTCTGACCAGTCTGTGACTATGCAGCCACACACACGCAGCAAGCTGTGATGCACTGTGTGTTCTGACACCTTTCTATCATAGCCAGCATTAACTTTTTCAACAAGTTGTGTGTGCTACAGTAGTTCATCTGTGGGATCAGACCAGACAGGTTAGCCCAAGCACATCAATGAGCCATAGGCGCCCATGACTGTGCTGCCAGTTCACCAGCTGTCCTTCCCTGGACCACTTTTAGTAGGCACTAACCACTGCATACCAGGAACATCCCAGAAGACCTGCCGTTTTGGAGATGCTCTGACCCAGTCATCTAGCCATCACAATTTGGCTCTTGTCAAAGCCACTTGGATCCTTTACACTTGCCCATTTTTCCTGCTTCCAACACATCAACTTTGAGAACCCTTAAGAGGTGCCATTGTCATGAGATGCTGTAATCAATGTTATTCATTTCACCTGTCAGTGGTTTTAATGTTACGGCTGATCAGGGTACGTATAATATAATGTTTACATAAAGAGTGAAGAGAGGAAGTAGGCATAGCTTTGCATGTGACTGGGTTATGAAACAAGATCAGTGAAGTGATGATAGTAGTGTGTTGTCTGCTTACACATAGTGGATCTGATAACAGAGAGAAAGAGATTGTTTACTGTTCCGTATTATCAGGCTTTATTATCATAGTTAATTATCACAGAGTTACAGGTGCTGAGATGTCATGCTCTTGGCAGTGTGGATTTTGTAATAGCGTGAGTTTTGAGTTCTTTCGATAATGTTTAACAAAAAACAGAGCACATTCCCTTGGATATAATGCAATTAAATACTCGTTTCTCTTTGGTTTGTGTTCTTCTGGAATTGTACCAGATGATGCTCTATGATCTTTGCTTTGGTCAAACATTAACTGTTATGTAACCTGTAGCAAAATTTTATAATATGGTCAGGACATTATAGAGTTATTGATAATCATCAGTAATTCATTTATTCATTCGGTTTCCTTCTACTGTTCCCGGTAGGAATCACAGTGACAACAGACTGAGAAGAGTTCTCTTTTGATATCTAATCATTACTTTTTATCCATGCTTCGTTAGAAATACATGAAATGCCCGACAGTAGATGGTGCCAATTAGTGACATTAGCTACCGAATAGCTACCAGTATTTCAAAAAGATCTACTGTTGCTGACAAATAGCCAGTCATTAGTGAGTATTTTGTATTTTTTTTTACTCTTTTTGTCCTTGATATTAGGTGACGTTTGTCAAGTCATATTGTTGCTGTCATCTCTCATTTACCAGACCAGTCCCAATTTTTATTTTATCTTGCATTCCAGATTTTTTTCAGCATTACAGCCTCGGCCACAGGGGCATAACCATAATATAAACTTTGGGAGAAGGGTCCAAATGAGAGCATCCCCCAGAATTTTTTAATTGCACTTTTTTAAGTGTCATCTGACTGTGATCTTCGATGCCATTATGAAGGCAAACTTTGATATCTGCTACATGGGAGCTAACTGAAGCTAACTATTGAGCGCATACTTCCAATGTCACCAGTTAATGGCTCTGCGAAGCTTAGGGTTGCCTAGCAACTGTCACGTTGTTCGCTAATGTTAGTTAAATAGCTATTGATAAGTTAACTAATAACTAAGTAGCTAACTAATAACTAGGTAACTAAGATATTATGTTTAAAGCCTGAGCTATGTGTATACAATTATTCAATCATTATATTAGCTATTGCTTTATATACTAAGCTAATGTTACCTATTTAGGTATCTAGTTAATTACCGTCTGAAAAATCCTCGTATGTCCTGTTTTCTCTACTTTTTAGCCATTACTTACTACGTTTGTTCACCTCCACTGACTGACCAACTTAAAAAACCTGTCAAATTACCATCACAGTACAGAACAATGTGCTAGACAACTTAGGCCAAGTTTACATTAGACCGTATCTGTCTCGTTTTCTTCGCGGATGCACTGTCCGTTTACATTAAAACGCCTGGAAACGCCGGGAAACGGGAATCCGCCAGGGTCCACGTATTCAATCTAGATCGTGTCTGGTCCGGTGCTGTGTAAACATTGAGAATACGCGGATACGCTGTGCTGAGCTCTAGCTGGCGTCGTCATTGGACAACATCACTGTGACATCCACCTTCCTGATTCGCTGGCGTTGGTCATGTGACGCGACTGCTGAAAAACGGCGCAGACTTCCGCCTTGTATCACCTTTCATTAAAGAGTATAAAAGTATGAAAATACTGCAAATACTGATGCAAATACTGCCCATTGTGTAGTTATGATTGTCTTTAGGCTTGCCATCCTTCCACTTGCAAGTGGTAAGTGATGCGCATGCCCGACATGCACTGAGATCACACACACAGCGGCTCAGTCCCAAATCACTGCTTGTGCGCTATACTCGCGCGCTCTGTGAGCTGCGCAGGGCTGGAGTGCGCACCCTCCAGAGGGCACTCGCTGTTCAGGGCGGAGTGATTGGGAGCGCAGGATGCCTGCGGAGCCGAGCGTATCCGTGTATTGGTGTTGCTGTGTGCACGCAAATTGTACTAATCGTTTTAAAAACGTTAATCTGATGATCCGCTGATACGGTCTAATGTAAACCCCACCTTAGTGTGTGCTAGCTGGGTGCAACCAAGTGTATAATTGGGAGGGGGGGGGGGGGTCACACTTTTCCTTAACAAACTAACTTAAATTGGAAATAAATAGGAAATAAGAAGAGACAGATCCATTGAAAGGGTTCGTATTTAACGTATTTTCTACCGTATATTACAGAGACAAATTGGTATTGGGGTACACGACTCCAAACAATGCGTAGTTATGCCCATGCTAGGCCAGGCCTATTCGTGAAAACTGCATGCAAGCTCTCCTGGTTCTAAAATGTTATTATTCGGAATACATGGCTGATGTTCCATATGTGCGGAGAAATATTTGAAAGTATAATGCTTGTTGAGTCTGTTAATTGTTGAATTAATTTATAACACTTAAAATGATTACTTTCTTTAGTTTTTGCCTGTAGTTTTGGAATTGTAGATGTTGTGCTCAATATGAATAGTAGTGTCATTAAAATTCCAGTATAGAAATTAAAATTAACCGCCCCATTTGTTTGTTTGTTTGTTTTCCCCAAATTGCACCCTGGTTGTCACTAATAGCTTCGAAATTAATAGGTAAATGTTATTCTGCTTTTTAAATGCATGGTCATTCTGCAAAATTATCCATTAAATAAATAAATAAATAAAACCCACCAAAAATTGTTTTACCTCGCTGACACAAACAGCAGCGAGAGCAGTTGCCTTTGCGATCCAAGTATGGATCAGTATCACACGGTCTGGCTGGAAAAGACCACCTGAAATGTGGGTGTATTTTGAGAGCATCAAATATATGTTGTCATGGATGTTGAAGATGGTGTTGGAAATGTTTTACACCAAGTCAGAAATCTATGGCCATTGAGTACAGATATTCAATAGATTTAATAGCTTGTTATAATAGTTTTACATGATATGTTATTCCTGAGAAAATTAATATACTCTTTGCTTAAAGCTCTGTCGCTTTACTCTAAACAACCTTGAGACTGTGAAAGGCGCTATAGAAATTTAATTTGATTATTATTATTATTATTATTATTATTATTATTATTATTACAACAAAATAATGGGCTATGCAAAAAAAGAGTAATTTTAATTTAGTAATGAATAAAACGTTAACAAACAAGTAATGATACAACATTCACCATAAATTAATACAAAATAGCTTTCCTTCTATATTTTACACTTTATAGTTATTACTTTGTATAAACTTACAGATAGCTAGACATGTTAATGTTCTATTCAGATTTAACTGAAAGGAAGTTGAATTTGGTTCTGTTTTTAAATGTTCTGCAACACTTTTGTGACAAAAATAAGTGTGTCCCACTTGTTTTTTGCACTGGACTGTAACAGAAAGTGTCCTAGAATTAGTGAATATTGAACTATAAAATACATGCTGCTCAAAATAGTAAAAAAAAAAAAATAAATAAATAAAAATCGATATTTATTTATAATTTTGGCCTAGCTTGTTGCTTTTTTTTTTTGTTTGTTTTTTGTCCCAGCTTACCCGTGGAGCGTTACTCGACACTCTTGGGGGGTGAAATCTACAGCCATTAAAGGTTTATAAGTCTATCAGTCTTTTTAGATTTTATATGGAACCCCTTTAGGAAGCTATGAACCCTTACAGCGGTGCTTGAAAGTTTGTGAACCCTTTAGAATTGACTATATTTCTGCATAAATATGACCTAAAACATGATCAGATTTTCACACAAGTCCTAAAAGTAGATAAAGAGAACCCAGTGAAACAAATGAGACAAAATATTATACTTGGTCATTTATTTATTGAGTAAAATGATCCAATATTACATATCTGTGAGTGGCAAAAGTATGTGAACCTCTAGGATTAGCAGTTCATTTGAAGGTGAAATTAGAGTCAGGTGTTTTCAATCAATGGGATGACAATCAAGTGTGAGTGGGCACCCTGCTTTATTTAAAGAACAGGGATCTATCAAAGTCTGATCTTCACAACACGTGTTTGTGGAAGTGTATCATGGCACGAACAAAGAAGATTTCTGAGGACCTCAGAAAAAGCATTGTTGATGCTCATCAGGCTGGAAAAGGTTACAAAACCATCTCTAAAGAGTTTGGAGTCCACCAATCCACAGTCAGACAGATTGTGTACAAATGGAGGAAATTTAAGACCATTGTTACCCTCTCCAGGAGTGGTCGACCAACAAAGATCACTCCAAGAGCAAGGCGTGTAATAATGAGCAAGGTCACAAAGGACCCCAGGGTAACTTCTAAGCAACTGAAGGCCTCTCTCACATTGGCTAATGTTAATGTCCATGAGTCCACCATCAGGAGAATACTGAACAACAATGGTGTGCATGGCAGGGTTGCAAGGAGAAAGCCACTGCTCTCCAAAAAGAACATTGTTGCTCGTCTGCAGTTTGCTAAAGATCACGTGGACAAGCCAGAATGCTATTGGAAAAATGTTTTGTGGATGGATGAGACCAAAATAGAACTTTTTGGTTTAAATGAGAAGCGTTATGTTTGGAGAAAGGAAAACACTGCATTCCAGCATAAGAACCTTATCCCACCTGTGAAACATGGTGGTGATAGGATCATGGTTTGGGCCTGTTTTGCTGCATCTGGGCCAGGATGGCTTGCCATCATTGATGGAACAATGAATTCTGAACTATATCAGCGAATTCTAAAGGAAAATGTCAGGACATCTGTCCATGAACTGAATCTCAAGAGGAGGTGGGTCATGAAGCAAGACAATGACCCTAAGCACATAAGTCGTTCTACCAAAGAATGGTTAAAGAAGAATAAAGTTAATGTTTTGGAATGGCCAAGTCAAAGTCCTGACTTTAATCTAATCGAAATGTTGTGGAAGGACCTGAAGCGAGCAGTTCAAATGAGGAAACCCACCAACATCCCAGAGTTGAAGCTGTTCTGTACAGAGGAATGGGCTAAAATTCCTCCAAGCCAGGGGTCACACCAGATACTGAAAGCAAAGGTTCACATACTTTTGCCACTCACAGATATGTAATATTGGATCATTTTCCTCAATAGATAAATGGCCAACTATAATATTTTTGTCTCATTTGTTTAACTGGTTTCTCTTTATCTACTTTTCGGACTTGTGTGAGAATCTGATGATGTTTTAGGTCATAGTTATGCAGAAATATAGAAAATTCTAAAGGGTTCACAAACTTTCAAGCACCACTGTATAAGAAATGAATCAATGACAGAGTGGTGTGATGCAAAATAGTGTTACTGTTAAAGTTAATTAATTTCTGATAATGGCATATCCCAAAGTGTTTTATACCTCTGATAACACAGTAATTTTCTAATAATTATACATTTTTTTAATTCAACAAGAAACATTGTACAGTTTAGTTATTTACAGTTAATAATGTGGAACATCCATGAAACAAGTTAGTAAATTATCACTGACATTATAGTCAAGTCAGTTTATTTGTATAGCTCTTATAACAACAGACATTGTCACAAAGGAGCTTTACAGAAAAATAAAGATTTTAGAAATATGAGCTAATTTTATCCCTGATAAAGTTATTTATTCCTTATGAGCAAGCCTGAGGTGATGGTGGCAAGGAAAAATGCCCTGAGATGACATGAGGAAGAAACCTTGAGAGGAACCAGACACAAAAGGGAACCCATCCTCATCTAGCTGATAACAGATAGCGTGATTATAAATAACTTGCTTATATAAGTGTTTCCTATATAGTCACAAAGTTGAACTGTGTAATCAGGAAATTCATTATAGTTTTAGCACAAAGTCTATTTTGTTGAAGTTATAAACTGTTCATTGATGGAGACTTGAGTGTGAAACTATTCATGACAACTGCAGTCAACTGCAATTATCAAGTCAATTGTAGCCCTAAGCCATCGCAGTGAAACTGTAAGCGTCCAGAGCATCTTCCAAGTGTGTCTTTCAACTGTCCATATGGGGCCGTCCTCCACAGGAGCAACGTGATGAGACTCCAGCCAGAAGTAGGGCATCAGGATGGATCAGGCAGGTCTGAAGAGCAGGAGAGGTCAGCATCACTGGTGTCTCAGGATTGATGTGTAAATTGAGAGAGAGAGAGAGAGAGAGAGAGAGAGAGAGAGAGAGAGAACACAGGTTGTTAGGTATTCACGGTATCACCTTATGGTTAAGAACAGTATACACTGTGCATTGAGTGCAAGCAGGGACTCCAGCAAGACTAACTATGTTAGCATAACTGAAAGGGGAGAGCCAGAAGGTAAGACAAACATGAGGGAGCCCGGGTACATGAAGCAGCAGCCACTCCACCATCAAGAAACCTGTGGGGGTTGGGACAGCATCCAAACATCCCAGTTTACCAAAACAGTCTATGCCTGAGGACCTTCCAGATCTACTCCTGGACCTAATAAAAAGCTATTAACAAAAGGCTTGACTAAACAAATGTATTTTCAGCCTAGACTTAAACACTGAGACTGTGTCTGAGTCTTGAACACTTCTTGGAAGGCTGTTCCATAACTGTGGGGCTTTGTAAGAAATGTCTCTGCCCCTGATGTAGTCTTCACCATTTTAGGTACCAACAAATAGCCTGCACGGTTTTGAACTAAGTAGCCATGGCGGGTCATAAAGGACGAGAAGTTCGCTCAGGTACTGTGGTGCGAGACTATCCAGTGCTTTAAAGGCCAACAGCAGTATTTTATAATCAATGGGAAATTTGATTGGGAGCCAATGCAGTGTGGATAAGACAGGGGTGATGTGGCCATACAGTGCCTTGCAAAAGTATTCATCCCCCTTGGTGTTTGTCCTATTTTGTCGCATTACAAGCTGGAATTAAAATGGATTTTTGGGATGTTAGCACCATTTGATTTACACAACATGCCTACCACTTTAAAGGTGCACATTGTTTTTTTTTTTATTGTGGCACAAACAATAATTAAGATGAAAAAATAGAAATCTGGAGTGTGCATAGGGTAAGTATTCACCTCCTTTCGTATGAAACCCGTAAATAAAAGCTGGTCCAACCAATTCACTTCATAAGTCACATAATTAGTTGATTAAGATCCACCTGTATGCAAACAAAGTGTCACATGATTTGTCACATGATGTCTGTATAAATCACCCTGTTCTGGAAGGACCCTGACTCTGCAACACAACTAAGCAAGCAACATGTAAACCAAGGAGCCTCCAAACAGATCAGAGACAAAGTTGTGGAGAAGTATAGATCAGGGTTGGGTTATAAAAAATATCCCAAACTTTGAATATCCCACGGAGCTCCATTAAATCCATTATAGCAAAATGGAAAGAATATGGTATCACTACAGACCTGACAAGAGAAGGCCGCTCACCAAAACTCACAGACCAGGCAAGGAGGGCATTAATCAGAGATGCAACACCAAAGATAACACTGAAGGAGCTGCAAAGATCCACAGTGGAGATGGGAGTATCTGTCCATAGGACCACTTTAAGCCATACACTCCACAGAGTGGGGCTGTACGGAAGAGTGGCCAGAAAAAAGTCATTGCTTAAAAAAAAATCACATTTGGAGTTTCCCCAACATCATGTGGCAGACTCCCTAAACACATGGAAGAAGATTCTCTGGTCAAATGAGACTAAAATTGAACTTTTTGGCCATCAGGAGAAATACCATGTGTGGCGCAAACCCAACACCCTGAGAACACCATTCCTACAGTGAAGCATGGTGGTGGCAGCATCATGCTGTGGGGATGTTTTTCATCTGCAGGGACAGGAAAGCTGGTCAGGACTGAAGGAAAGATGGATGGCACTAAATACAGGGCAATTCTGGAGGAAAACCTGTTTGATTCAGCCAGAGGTTTGAGACTGGGACAAAGGTTCACATTCCAGCAGGACAATGACTCTAAACATACTGCTAAAGCTACACTGGAGTGGTTTAAAGGGAAACATTGAAATGTCTTGGAATGGCCTAGTCAAAGCCCAGACCTCAATCCAATTGAGAATCTGTGGCATAACTTGAAGGTCACTGTACACCAACACAACCCATCTAACTTGAAGGAGTTGGAACAGTTTCGCCTTGAGGAATGGGCAAAAACCCCAGTGGCTCGATGTGCTAAGCTAATAGAGGCATACCCCAAGAGACTTGCAGTTGTAATTGTAGCAAAAGGTGGCTCTACGAAGTATTGACTTGGGGGGAGTGAATACCTATGCACACTCCAGATTTCTATTTTTTCATCTTAATTATTGTTTGTGTCACAGTAAAAAAAAACAATGTGCACCTTTAAAGTGGTCGGCATTTTGTGTAAATCAAACAGTGCTAACACCCCAAAAATCCATTTTAATTCCAGCTTGTAATACAACAAAGCAGGGCAAACACCAAGGGGGATGAATACTTTTGCAAGGCACTGTATGTTCTAGCTCTAGTAAGGACTCTTGTTGCTGCATTTTGAAGTAACTGGAGCTTGTTTATGCACTTACTGGAACATCCAGACAGTAAAGCATTACAATAATCCAACCTGGAGGTAACAAAGGCATGAATTAGTTTTCCTGCATCGTATAGTGACATTATATTTCTTATCTTAGCAATATTTCTGAGATGAAAGAAAGCTATCCTCATAATATTATCTAGATGTGTTTCAAATGAAAGACTGGAGTCAATGATCACCCCGAGGTCTTTTACTGCTGCATGTGAAGAAACAGAAAGGCCATCCAGAGTTACTGTGTAATCAGAAAACATTATAGTAGCTCTCACAAGCCTCTTTTTTGTCTCTTGATTTTAATAAGACAAGAAACTGCACAGACCTTTGTCCTGAAAAAATTCTCATGTCAGAAAAATTGAAATTACCCTTTTACCTTTGACAATTACATTTATGTTTTTGATATAAAGTTTTGTGGAACGTCCCCCATACAAGCCCCAGTGACTTACCTGTTGCTATAGAAACAATAACGTTAGATAGAATGAGCACATCCACATGAAAACATAAATCTGTAATTTGTCTTGTAACTGTCACTACTGTCCGAGCTGCTGGTATAGAAAATTAATAAACATATTCTGGCCAATCAGAATCAAGGAGATATATCAGCTGGAGACTTTTTGTTGACTCTCGTTTTCTCTGTTGTTAATCTTGTTCTCTTTCACAATCTGTGATGTTTGTTGGGGCTTTATTGTCTTAGTTTTTATATGTATGCTGGTGCATATTTTTATGAAACATGACTTTGCTCTTATTGGGTAATCTTATACAGATACATACTGATAAAATATATAAACCTCATCTGTCAAGGACATGACATTGAACAGGAGATGATGGGGGAAACTCTTGCATAAAGAAGCAAAACAGTGATATGCATCCTATATATATATATTAAAGAGTTTTAGATGTTTTTTTTTATACTGGTTTACCTCTGTCCGTCCGTCTGTATCTCCGTATTTCTGTCCATCCAAAACACACTTTTTCTCAGCAACCACAAATCATAGCCACTTGGTACTTGGTACCAAACTTCAGCTTGGGGTTCTATACCATATGTACCGTTTTCAGGTCTGTCGCACATCGACTTCCTGTTTACTGACTGAATGTATTTACGAAACATATAGGGTGGATTTTGACGCTATTTCAAGAAGCAAAATCTATTTCAAAATGACAGTTTACCAGGATGCTGTTTGAAATCCCTGAGGAGAGACACGGCTCTTTACTTACTTGTTTCAGGGTTCATTATTTGTTGAAGTCAACATTCATAATAAGTCTCCTATTCCTTTGATTGCTTGCGTTCTGATATAAGCGAGAGCGGAGGGATATGTAATTGAGCCATAGCTCACAGTTGAACTTGTTATTAATATATAATGTTCAGACTTCCACAATAGTACCCATTGAGATTCAGTTGCTTACTTCAGCCTACAGACAGAATTTCCCAGACTTGCGTATTGGGATTTTTTCTGGAAATCTTGAGTAGTTTCAACATTAAGTAACACTATATCCATAAAACTATGGAAAATGTTAATTTCTCAGACATGTTATCAAATAACTATTTTTGATAAACTAGAGAAAATATAAAAGCCTGTAAAAGCCAGTGGTGTGAGGGGAAAAATTTTTTAATATGAAATGTAATGCATATTTTAATTATATATTGCCTCATGTGCATATTTTAAAGAGTGTTTAATATACTCAATAACTTTTTTCTTTTCTTGGTTGTTTTTGTAAAAGTAAAGCGACCTTGGGTGTGAGAAAGCCACAATATAAAATTACTATTACTATTATTATTATTGGGGCGGCACGGTGGTGTAGTGGTTAGCGCTGTCGCCTCACAGCAAGAAGGTCCGGGTTCGAGCCCCGTGGCCGGCGAGGGCCTTTCTGTGCGGAGTTTGCATGTTCTCCCCATGTCCGCGTGGGTTTCTTCCGGGTGCTCCGGTTTCCCCCACAGTCCAAAGACATGCAGGTTAGGTTAACTGGTGACTCTAAATTGACCGTAGGTGTGAATGTGAGTGTGAATGGTTGTCTGTGTCTATGTGTCAGCCCTGTGATGACCTGGCGACTTGTCCAGGGTGTACCCCGCCTTTCGCCCGTAGTCAGCTGGGATAGGCTCCAGCTTGCCTGCGACCCTGTAGAACAGGATAAAGCGGCTACAGATAATGAGATGAGATTATTATTATTATTATATTCTGGATTCAAAAATGATACATATACAAATGCACAAAAATAAAATATGTTGAAAAATTGAAATTATTATGGTGTAAAGAAATACTATTACAGTTTTTGAATGAAATGTCTGTGAGAAATGATTTTGTTTCCTAGAAATAACTTTTAAAGTGAAATTGTGTAAAAGTATACACTAGGTGTAAGAGTATCAGTCAAAGTGCACATCTCCTCTCCTTTTAATGTACAGTGCCTTGCAAAAGTATTCATACCCCTTGAACTTTTTCACATTTTTCCACCTTACAACCACAAACTTAAAAGTTTTTTATTGAGATTTTATGTGATAGACCAACACAGAGTAGCACATAATTGTGAAGTGAAACAAAAATGATAAATGGTCTTCAAAATTTTAAACAAATAAAAATCTGAAAAATGTGGTGTGCATTAGTATTCAGCCCCCCTGTGTCAATACTTTGTAGAGCCACCTTTTGCTGCAATTACAGCTGCAAGTCTTTTGTGGTACAGTATGTCTCTACCAGCTTTGCACATCTAGACACTGAAATTTTTGCCCATTCTTCTTTGCAAAATAGCTCAAGCTCAGCCAGATTGGATGGAGAGCGTCTGTGAACAGCAATTTTCAAGTCTTGCCACAGATGCTCAATGGGATTTAGGTCTGGACTTTGACTGGGCCATTCTAACACATGAATATTCTTTGATCTAAACCATTCCATTGTAGCTCTGGTTGTATGTTTAGGGTCATTGTCTTGCTGGAAGGTGAATCTCCTTCCCAGTTTCAAGTCTTTTGCAGCCTCCAACAGGTTTTCTTCCAGGATTGCCCTGTATTTAGCTCCATCCATCTTCCCATCAACTCTGACCAGCTTCCCTGTCCCTGCTGAAGAAAAGCATCCCCATAGCATGATGCTGCCACCACCATGTTTCACAGTGGGGATGGTGTGTGCAGGGTGATGAGCAGTGTTAGTTTTCTGCCACACATAGCCCTTTGCATTTAGGCCAAAAAGTTCAACTTTGGTCTCATCTGACCAAAGCACCTTCTTCCACATGTTTATTGTGTCCCCTACATGGCTTCTGGCAAACTGCAAACGGGACGTCTTATGCCTGTCTTTCAACAATGGCTTTCTTCTTGCCACTCTTCCAGAAAGGCCAGGTTTGTGGAGTGTACGACTTATAGTTGTCCTGTGCACAGATTCTCCCACCTGAGCTGTGGATTTCTGCAGCTCCTCCAGAGTGATCATGGGCCTCTTGGCTGCTTCTCTGACCAGTACTCTCCTTGCTCGTTCTGTCAGTTTAGGTGGACGGCCATGTCTTGGTAGGTTTGCAGTTGTGCCATACTTTTTCCATTTTTGAATGATGGATTGAACAGTGCTTCTTGAGATGTTCGGAGCTTGGGATATTTTTTTATAGCCTAACCCTGCTTTAAACTTCTCCAGAACTTTATCCCTGACCTGTCTGGTGAGTTCTTTGGTCTTCATGATGCTGTTTGTTCTTCAGTGTTCTCTAACAAACCACTGAGGCCTTCACAGAACAAGTGTATTTATGCTGAGAGTAAATTACACACAGTAGGACTCTATTAACTAATTAGATGACTTCTGAAGGCAATTGATTGCACTGGATTGTATTTAGAGGTATCAGAGTACAGGGGGTTGAATACTAATGCACACCACATTTTTCAGATTTTTATTTGTTTAAAATTTTGAAGACCATTTATCATTTTCGTTTCACTTCACAATTATGTGCTACTCTGTGTTGGTCTATCACATAAAATCTCAATAAAAAACTTTTAAGTTCGTGGTTGTAAGGTGGAAAAATGTGAAAAAGTTCAAGGGGTATGAATACTTTTGCAAGGCACTGTAAACTGCTTTCTACAGCTGCACTTTTTTTTTTTTTTTAATTCAAACTAACCAGTAAATACCATACAGCCAATCAGGTAGCAAGTTTAAGTCATCCAGTCAGAACAGCAGTAAAGTAAATGGTACCTGTAAATCTTTTTAACCTGTATTTGACTCCATGTTCAAGTCCTTATCTGAGTCTCCCTGATAATCTGCCCAAGTATCACAGGTGGAGTTAAAAAGCATGGCTGATTTTTCATCATTAATAAGGGGGATCCTAACGTATCATCAGCTGTGTCCAAAGAAGGAAATGTAGTTGGTTTTTTGGTCAGTAATATACAACTCAACTTTCAGAAACCATGAAAATCTTTCACACAAATGCAATGGAAATTGTTTTATTTACGTTAACCATGTTTTGGCAGTTTAACAATAGTGCTTTAGGGGAAGCCAGCTGGTTAGAGAAGCAGCTTTGGGACCAAAAGGTCACCGGTTCGATTCCCTGGACCAGCAGGAATGGCTGAAGTGCCCTTGAGCAAGGCACCTAACCCCCAACTGCTCCAGCAAGAGTGCCTTGTGTCTGATTAGCCAAAGAAAAATGATTATCAAATTAAAAATGATAGAAAATAAAGATTATCAGTTTGGGTGGTAGACTGGCCAAAACAAACAAAAACAAAATAATAGTAGTGGTGACTCAGTGGTTAAAGGCTTTAGGTTACTTATCAGTAGGTTGGGGGTTCAAGTCCCAGCACTTCCATACTACCACTTGATCAAGGCCCTTAATCCTCAACTACTCACCTGTATAAATGAGATAAATGTAAGTTGCTCTGGATGAAAGTATCTGGCAAATGCCATACAATGTACCAAATGTGGCAAAAATCAATCTGTCTACAGATGTATAAAACCTTGCTTGTTAAGTGTATTTTGCTCATGTGTCATGCCTGGATCATGTTGTCCAGGTCCACAGTGCTGTTGCACCTCGTTTGGAATCTTTAAAGCTTTAAAGTCAAGTCAAGTTTATTTTTATAGCGCTTTTAACAATAGACATTGTCGCAAAGTAGCTTTACAGAAAATTAAAGACTTTAAACATGAGATAATTTTATCCCTAATCTATCCCCAATGATCAAGCCTGTGGTGACAGTGGCAAGGGAAAAACTCCCTCAGACAACACGCGGAAGAAACCTCGAAAGGAACCAGACTCAAAAGGGAACCCATCCTCATCTGGGTGATAACAGACAACATGATTATAAATAACTCGCTTCTATAACAGTGTCCTATAGAGTCACAAAGTATAGCTGTGTCACCAGGAAATTCATTATAGTTTTAACACAAAGTCTGTTTTGTTGAAGTTATAAACTGTTCACTGATGGAAACTTGAGTGCAAAACTGTTCATGACAACTGCAGTTAGCAAGTTAAAGGAGAACTGAAGTCATTTTTAAACTTGCTTTATTTCTTAATTAACGTGTTATTCAATTACGTTTTCGGTTTTAGTAACCTTATTTTGTGACTTGTATTGGCAACTAATTGCAATTAAATATTATACTTATCGGCCTATTCAGTTTTTAGCCGTGTTGAATTTAGTTCGTTTGGTCCACGGCAGGCGTCGCTTATCCGTGCGATCTTCACGAGACTTGTGCGAGACTTCGAAACGTGAAGTGTCAGCCAGGTGTCAGTGCCGCCATTTTGAAAACTGTTTTCCAAATGAAATGTTGCACAAAAATGAGTTTAAATGATGATTACTGCCTACTTTTTTCAAACTTTCCTGATTGCTATCAAAACAAACAAAACTTCCGGCTTGATTACATCAGCGTTCAAAAGAGGGCAACATCTTTTGACAACATTGGCAGGTGTTGGTCACTTTGATTTCTGCTGTACATTTTACTTCCATCCTACGATGTCTTGCACAATGACTCTCGTTTACAGCCATTGCTTTGACATATGGACTGATATATTACAGAGCATAATCAAACACTCATAACTTGCTATAGCAGCGACAAAATAGCGATCAAAAATGCATTCCTATATTTAATAAAATGAGAAATAGAATTTTGATAATAAAAAATTTGCCTTCAGTTCTCCTTTAACTGTAGCCCTCAGACATAAAAGCATTACTGTAAGTGTCCAGAGCGTCTCCCAAGTGCGATTTTCGACTGTTCATATGGGGCCGTCCTCTACAGGAGCAATGTGATGAGACTCCAGCCAGACATAGGGCATCAGGATGGATCAGGCAGGTCCGAGGAGCAGAAGAGGTCAGCATCACGGTCTCAGGATTGATGTGTAACTCAGAGGGACAGACAGAGTGGGGGGATACAGTTTCTTCCTTTTCAGTTTTGGGGTAAAAGCCTGCAGTTTTTAGAACTATATATAACAGAAAATGACAAAACTTTACCTTGTGGAGGGTTTTCCCAGGCAACACAGTAAATCAAAAAATTAGCATGAAAGCAGGAAGTTCATTTAATTTCTGAAAAAGATGCTTAGCTTATCGTAAATACATGACTGTCGTTGCCTCCAAATAAACAGCAGGGTTAGAGAATACCCAGTAATAGTGATGATTAAGTGTTTAACGCCATCTGATGCTGTGGTGCGTTGTATGTGGCTCATATGCTCCTGGTGAATGACCTGTCTTGCTGGAAGCTGGCTGAATGCCAGGAAAAACCGGCAGCTGTACAGCCAATAGTTACAGGAAGCTTCAATAGCTCAACCATTATGTCCTTTGCTTGCCTTTGTGTATGTGAGTTCAGCTCATTCTTGCTTTCATTCTCAACCATCACGTTTTCGTCACTCTTTTATTTTCGCAACAATAATGTTCCCCCCTGACACCCCTCCACACACATTGTCTTTTCTGTCCTCTCCTTCTTACATTTTCTTTGTCTTTCTTCCCAGTGGAAGGGATGAAGGTGGTGGAGATTGAGAAATGTCGCAGTGACATTAAGAAGCTGAGGGAGGAGATGGCCTCCAGGAACAACAGGTCTGTGTCTGTCCACCTTACAGCAACATCTCAGCCTCTACTGAAATGTCCTTAAGTGATATCAGGATGAGCAATTAGGAGATAGCTATTGGGGTGCAATAAAGGTCTTTTATATTGAGGGTGGCAACTGAACAAATCAAAGCTGACTTATTAACGATTGCAGCCCAAAAGGGGTAATGATTAAAAATTTTCCCACTGACCTGTTCATAGTGTTGTACGACAAGAGAAAGCAATTTGACGTAAATGACACCACCAGAATGCTTGCCAGTTAAGTAAGCTTTTGGTTGATCAAATTCCTCCTGACCAGAAGACCAAGGATACAAAAGATTATTCACAAGTACAACAGTCACTGCACGTCAATGATTCATCAGTAAGGACTGAAATAACATGTTAATTAAGGATTAAAGGATTAAAAGGATACTGTGTCCAGGCTAAAAACACAACTTGTACATCCTTTAGGGACCATAAGGCACAAAAACCAAATGTGGTGCTAGGTCAGCTCAAAACTACAGTGCCTTGCAAAAGTATTCATCCCCCTTTGTGTTTGTCCTGTTTTGTCGCATTACAAGCTTGAATTAAAATGGATTTTTGGAGGATTAGCACCATTTGATTTACACAACATGCCTACCACTTTAAAGGTGAACATTGTTGTTTTATTGTGACATAAATAATAATTAAGATGAAAAAACAGAAATCTGGATTGTGGATAGGTATTCATCCCCTTTCGTATGAAACCCCTAAATAAGAGCTGGTCCAACCGATTCACTTCATAAGTCACATAATTAGTTGATTAAGATCCACCTGTGTGCAATCAAAGTGTCATATGATGTCTGTATAAATCACCCTGTTCTGGAAGGACCCTGACTCTGCAACACTACTAAGCAAACAACATGTAAACCAAGGAGCCTCCAAACAGGTCAGAGACAAAGTTGTAGAGAAGTATAGATCAGGGTTGGGTTATAAAAACTTTGAATATCCCATGGAGCGCCATTAAATCCATTAGAGCAAAATGGAAAGAATATGGCACCACTAGAAACTGACAAGAGAAGGTCCCGCCCACCAAAACTCACAGACCGGGCAAGGAGGGCATTAATCAGAGATGCAACAAAGACACCAAAGATAACACTGAAGGAGCTGCAAGGATCCACAGCGGAGATGGGAGTATCTATCTGTCCATAGGACCACTTTAAGCCGTACACTCCACGGAGTGGGCGGGGCTTTATGGAAGAGTGGTCAGAAAAAGCCATTACTTAAGTCAGGGGTGTCCAAACTGATCCATAAAGGGCCGTGTGGCTGCAGGTTTTCATTCCAGCCATGCAGCAGCACACCTGATTTGGCTTATTCAATCAACTGACACACCCACCCTTTAATCAAGGGTGGGTGTGGCTGCAAGTATTTGACTGTGTGAAGACAGTTCAGTTGATTGAATGAGCCAAGTCAGGTGTCCTGCTGCATGGCTGGAATGAAAACCTGCAGCCACACGGCCCTTTATGGATCAGTTTGGACACCCCTGACTTAAGAAAACACGTTTGGAGTTTGCCCCACAGCATGTGGCAGACTCCCCAAACACATGGACGAAGATTCTCTGGGCAAATGAGACTAAAATTGATCTTTTTGGCCATCATGGGAAACACCATGTGTGGCACAAACCCAACACCCTGAGAACACCATCCCTACAGTGAAGCATGGTGGTGGCAGCATCATGCTGTGGGAATGGTTTTCATCTGCAGGGACAGGAAAGCTGGTCAGGACTGAAGGAAAGATGGATGGCACTAAATAGAGGTCAATTCTGGAGGAAAACCTGTTTGATTCAGCCAGAGGTTTGAGACTGGGATGAAGGTTCACGTTCCAGCAGGACAATGACCCTAAACATACTGCTAAAGCTACACTGGAGTGGTTTAAAGGGAAACATTGAAATGTCTTGGAATGGCCTAATCAAAGCCCAGACCTCAATCCAATTGAGAATCTGTGGCATAACTTGAAGATTACTGTACACCAATGCAACCCATCTAACTTGAAGGAGTTGGAGCAGCTATGCCAGCTTTGGGATGAATACTTTTGCAAGATACTGCACGTCCCCTAGGACATGGTATTCCCCAAGCACCCAAACAACTCCTTGGCCTTGTGCTATCACAGCAAATCAGGTGGGGTGCAAAGAGTCATAAAAACCATTATCCCAAATTAGGATTGGCACAGTCACCCTATTCAATTCATACCAATTAGCTCAATGGTGGTCGCAGGCTGTCAGTAGTGAGCAGATGATTATATTTGTGCTTAGGTGGCTCTTAATAAGGAAACTATTTCAGGAGAACTGCTTTAGCATCTTGATGAACTGACTAATGAACACATGCTCTCATACCTAAACATTCTCGTCAACGAGGCTGCTCTTTCCTTTTGGGTTTAGTTCAATAAGTTAATCAATACCTTTCTGATCAATCAGTATTGAGAATTTAACCGTGCTATGGTAAAGTGTACATTCTTAAACCATGTAGACGATCAGTCTCCTCAGTGTCTTCAGTGTTCTCACTAGAGCGCACTGTATGTCCTTCGCAGTAGTTTCCTGGATGACAACAAGAAGCTGACTCCTCGCAGAGATGTGCCTTCATACCCAAAGGTAAAACTACAATATTTAATCTTACTAATTTGTAGTTAATTCTCTGTCTTACACTGTGTGCACAATTATTAGGCAACATTTAGTGTGCAGAATTATTACGCAACTAAATGAAAAGCTCAAATTTTCCCATCTCACTTGTTAATTTAAATTTTTAGAGTAAATGTAACAAATAAAAAACTCAGAATTAACAAATAAACACTTTTGGCATTTCAAAAATATTCAGTGACCAATATAGCCACCCTTCTTTTCAATAACTGCCATCCATGGAGTCTGTTAGTTTTTTTATTTGTTGACGACCAACTTTTTGTGCAGCAGCAACCACAGCCTCCCGAATGCTGTTCAGAGTGGTGTACTGTCTTCCCTTACTCTAAATCTCACCTTTAAGAAGGGCCCACAAGTTCTCAATAGGGTTTGAGGAAGGGGGCCATGTCATTACTTGGTCATCTTTAAGGCCTTTGCTGGCTCGCCAAGTAGTGGGGTACTTGGATGCATGTGATGGTGTATTGTCCTGCATAAAAATCATGGCCTTCTTGAATGATGCAGACTTCTTCTTGCACCACTGCTTGAAGAATGTATCTTCTAGAAACTGGCAGTAGGTTTGGGAGTTGATTTTAAGTCCATCTTCAACCCGAAATGGTCCAACTAGCTCATCCTTAATAATAGCAGCCCATACCAGTATCCCTCCTCCACCTTGCTGGTGTCTGAGTCAAAGTGGTGCTGTGTGTCCATTAGTTATCCAGCCACGGGTCTATCCATCTGGTCCATCAAGAGTCACTCTCATTTTAACCGTCAATAAAACCTTTGAAAAATCTGTCTTCAGATATTTCTTGGCCCAATCTTGATGTTTCAACTTGTGAGTCTTGTTTAATGATGGTCGTGTTTCGGCCTTACTTACCTTGGCCATGTCTCTGAGCACCGAACACCTTGTCCTTCTGGACACTCCAGGTAGGTTGCAGTTCTGGAATATGGTGGCACTAGAGGATAAAGGGTTCCTGGTAGCTTCATGTTTAATCCTTCTCAAGTCTTTTGTGGTTAATTTGCATCTTTTCTTCTCCACACTTTTTTTTTGCGACCCTGTTGACTATTTACAACAAAACGTTTGATTGTTCTGTGGTCACGTTTCAATAGCTTAGCTATTTTAAGAGTGCTGCATCCCTCTGATAGGCATTTTACAATTTTTATCTTTTCAGTGTCTGTTAAATCTCTTTTTTGGCCCATTTGCCTGAGATAAAGAAGCTGCCTGATAATTATGCACACCTTAATATAGGGTGTTAATGGCTTTAAGCCACACCCTCCGTCATTACACAAATAATACCACCTGAGAATGTTTGAATCCAATTAGCATTCAAGTATATATAACTTGGGGTTGGATAATACAATATGCATTATCCATATGGTAGGGACAGAGTACTCACTTGCCTAATTATTGTGCACACAGTGTATTGGATCTACCCATGACACTTGAAATTATAAATAGGACATTCGTTATTGCTTTATTTTATTTTTATTTTATGAGGACACTAATCCTGTAGACGTAATCAGCAGACAAGATAAGCCTTGATGGGTTGTTTATGAGATAAATGGGCAGTTAGCCAGAAGAATATGAAAAGGTGAAGGACAGTTTGTACCAAGAAATTTATTACACTGCTAGTCATTGAACATTTCTTATGTTTTATGACAGTTTAAATACTACTGTAACCTCAGATCAAGTAAACATGTATATAGAGTAGCAATTAAATAAAGAAAGCTAAATCTGGATGTAACCGCTTGCTCTCAGATACTAATGTCACTCTAAATGAGTGCTTTATTTAAGTCAGGTGATCTTGAAGGGTAAACTAGTCAAAATATACTAAGCTCATCCAGACTGCTTTGTTACTTGTGATACATAAATACAGTGCTCAGCGTAAATGAGTGCACCCCCTTTGAAAAGTAACATTTTAAACAATATCTCAATGAACACAAACTATTTCCAAAATGTTGACAAGACAGAGTTTAATAGAACATCTGTTTAACTTATAACGGGAAAGTAAGGTTAATAATATAAACTTAGATTACACATTTTTCAGTTTTACTCAAATTAGGGTGGTGCAAAAATGAGTACACCCCACAACAACAACTACTAGATCTAGTACTTTGTATGGCCTCCATGATTTTTAATGACCGCACCAAGTCTTCTAGGCATGGAATGAACAAGTTGGCGACATTTTGCAACATCAATCTTTTTCCATTCTTCAACAGTGACCTCTTTTAGTGACTGGATGCTGGATGGAGAGTGATGCTCAACTTGTCTCTTCAGAATTCCCCAAAGAAAATAATTTCTTTCCACCACAAAGGTGAAGGCTACAAGAAGATCAGCAAAGCTTTACTTATCAGTCAGAATACTGTAGCAAAAGTGGTACAAAAATTTAAGAAAGATGGAACTGCAACCATCTCACAGAGATGTCCAGGTCGTCCACGGAAGTTAACACCTCGGCAGGAGCGTCTTCTGATGAGAAGGGTTGAAGAAAATCGGCATGCAAGTTCACTGCAGTTATCTAAAGAAGTAGAAAGCCAAACTGGGGAGACTATTTCCCATGACACAATACGGCATACACTGCAGAGGAATGGCATGCATGGATGCCGTCCACGAAAGAAGCCCTCGTAAAGCCCAGGCACAAAAAAGCCCGCCTAGAGTTTGCCAGGGCCCATGCTGACAAAGATGAAGACTACTGGGACTCTATACTCTGGAGTGTTGAGACCAAGATAAATGTTTTTTGGAACTGATGGCTTCAAAACTATATGGCGTCACAAAGATGAGGAATACAAAGAAAAATGCCTGGTGCCTACAGTGAAACATGGTGGTGGCAGTGTCCTTATGTGGGGCTGCATGAGTGCTGCTGGTGTCGGGGAGCTGCATTTCATTGATGGCATCATGAATTCACAGACGTATTGGTCTATACTGAAAGAGAAGATGCTACCATCACTCCGTGCCCTTGGTCGTTGTGCACTTTTCCAACATGACTAAACACACATCTAAGGCCACTGTTGGATTTCTGAAGAAGAACAGGGTGAAAGTGATTCAGTGGCCAAGTATGTCTCCTAATCTGAACCCAATCGAACACCTATGGGGAATTCTGAAGAGACCAGTTGAGCATCACTCTCCATCCAGCATCCAGTCACTAAAAGAGGTCATTGTTGAAGAATGGAAAAAGATTGATGTTGCAAAATGTCGCCAACTTGTTCATTCCATGCCTAGAAGACTTGGTGCGGTCATTAAAAATCATGGAGGCCATACAAAGTACTAGATGTAGTAGTTTTTATTGTGGGGTGTACTCATTTTTGCACCACCCTAATTTGAGTAAAACTGAAAAATGTGTAATCTAAGTTATATTATTAACCTTACTTTCATGTTATAAGTTAAACAGATGTTCTATTAAACTTTGTCTTGTCAACATTTTGGAAATTGTTTGTGTTCACTGAGATATTGTTTAAAATGTTACTTTTCAAAGGGGGTGCACTCATTTACGCTGAGCACTGTATATGGTGTACTACAAGTGCCTAATTAGAGTCATCAAGATTTTGGCATCTGATTTGATTAGACCTAGATTCCTTAAAAGCAAATTTCTCAATTAACTAAAAATTCATGATTCACTTAAAATTATTTTAAGGTTAGCTTCTCAGAGTATTTAAAAGAAGGTCGTTAAAACACAAATGCATAGTGTAACATAGTGTATTCATAGTGTAACATAGTGTATTCAAAGACTGTTTACAATGTAAACAGTGCATACAGTGTATACACCTATGACATGATTTGTAAGTCATATAGTGTGTTTGTGTCACGTCAGAATTATGAGATGATGGTTCAGATATTTTTTTTCTTTCTTTGAGCTACTCATATTTTCAGACTTGGAAATGAACAACATCTTAATTTCTTCCAGAGCCTAGAAAATGATGGGCATTAACAGTTTTAACAGATACATCCTGACATTTATTAATTTCTTCATCTTCAGTAAGCACTTCATCCTGGTTAGGGTAATGGTGAATCCTTGGAACGAGGTGGGAATTCACACTTAATCACACCTCGAATCAATTGAGAGTAACCAATCCATCTATCAGCATGCTTTTGTTGAGTGGAAGGAAAGGAAATGCATAGAGATCCAGTGAAATTCTTATTGCACCACCATGGTGTAGTGGTTAGCACTGTCGCCTCACAGCAAGAAGGTTCTGGGTTTGAGCCCAGTGGCCAACAGGGGCCTTTCTGTGTGGAGTTTGCATGTGTCTGCATGGGTTTCCTTCGGGTGCTCCATTTTTCCCCACAGTCCAAAGATATGCGGTTAGGTTAACATGGAGCGGCCTTAGGCTGAAGTGCCCTTGAGCAAGGCGCCAAACCCCCAACTGCTCCCCAGGTTCTGTAGCATAGCTGCCCACTGCTCTGGGTATGTGTGTGTGCTCATTGCTCACATGTTTGTGTTCACTGCTTCAGATGGGTTAAATGCAGAGGAGGAATTTCACTGTGCTTGAAAAGTTGTTCTTCTTCTTCTACCTATAGGTACCTAGCCCTAATTCCTGACAGTCACTTCTTCCAGCTTGTCCTACTTATGTGTGTGGGGTCGCTGCCATGTGTACCCTATTGATCCACATACAGTCCTTGAAAAAATCTCCCAGCCTTACTTGCCCAATGGGCGAGCAGCACCCAAAACATACTTGCCTGAAAAACAATTCCACTTGCTCAGAGCTTTATTTTATTTTGGAGAGGACAGAATGCAGTTGATTTTTTTTTCTTCGCTTCTTTCTGACTAAGGTTGTCCACGTAATCCGGTAGTTGAGCTTTTTTAGTTTAGTTTTCTTTGGACAACAGCAACAGACGCCGGACATCTCCGCTTGGCTTCAGTATATGAACTGCCAATCAGCGGGTCCCGTATGTGTTTACGATTTTTATGTCATGATTTACAACCAATGGGAGACACCTTTTATCAGCTGTCCACCAATCACAGGCTCCTGCGCCCCAATGGCGGTATGTTGATAAATATTTAGAAAATAAAAATTATGTCATTGCGAAATATATGAAACCATCAATATATATTGTATATACTGGTTAGATGTAAGGAACATTATTCAGTGATATTGTTTATTATTAACTCCAATCGTGATATAAAAGTTCCAAGTTTGACACCTGCCTGCTTCAGCCGCACTGCTGGCACACAATGTCCTTGACCCTTGTCACCCTTAGCCAATTGGTATAATTACACTACCATTCAAAAGTTTGGAGTCACTTTGAAATTTCCTTATTTTTGAAAGAAAAGCACTGTTCTTTTCAATGAAGATCACTTTAAACTAATCAGAAATCCACTCTATACATTGCTAATGTGGTAAATGACTATTCTAGCTGCAAATGTCTGGTTTTTGGTGCAATATCTCCATAGGTGTATAGAGGCCCATTTCCAGCAACTCTCACTCCAGTGTTCTAATGGTACAATGTGTTTGCTCATTGCCTCAGAAGGCTAATGGATGATTAGAAAACCCTTGTACAATCATGTTAGCACAGCTGAAAACAGTTGAGCTCTTTAGAGAAGCTATAAAACTGACCTTCCTTTGAGCAGATTGAGTTTCTGGAGCATCACATTTGTGGGGTCGATTAAATGCTCAAAATGGCCAGAAAAAATGTCTTGACTATATTTTCTATTCATTTTACAACTTATGGTGGGAAATAAAAGTGTGACTTTTCATGGAAAACACAAAATTGTCTGGGTGACCCCAAACTTTTGAACGGTAGTGTACATCATTACATGGGCCTCTCTGAGCTGAGCTTTTCCAGTACACTTGAACATACACATACTTTGATGAATTATAACCAAAAACAAGGAAATTTTAATGATTTCCTCAAAATATTTTTGTACTTTTATGTTGTCGTGCTGATGAATAAAACTTTTTAATGCATTTCCCGTGAAATGAGACGAGCTACTTTAGACTGGTTCCCTGCTCTCTTAGCGCAGAGTGAGCATACAGTCAATGTCTCTGACGCTTGGTAGGATTAATTTTATATGGGAACCAGTCTAGGAAAACAAGATTTTCGATAGACACAGGTGAACTTTGTTTTGAGGAGGAGTCAGATGCGTGATTCACTTTGCATAATAATAATAATAATAATAATAATAATAATAATAATAATTGAAATATGCTACTGCTGGACTGACAGTTCAAACCTGCATCACGGAGCGGTTGCCTGTGTTGCTTAGGTTGCCAGCACTAACTTTTGTCGTCCAATTGGACGATTACTATTAAAGTTTTACTCGTCCTTGCACAGACTTTAGTCGTCTCGGATGATCGGACATGCAGTTTTTCGAGCATTGACGTCATATTTATGAAGTGCAATAACTTTTAACTACCTTGATTTTACTTATTTATTTTTTCTATTTTTTTTTACATGACCAAATATTCTTGTTTTTATGTATGTTCTTGTTCTTATGTGTTTTTAATACACTTTTAGTTGTGGCACGTCAATTTAATTGTATGGGTGACTGTGTAATGACAGTAAAGGCTATCTTATCTTTTTTTTTTTTAAAGATATTTTTTTGGGCTTTTTGCACCTTTATTGGATAGGACAGCGTAGAGACAGGAAATGAGCGGGAGAGAGAGAGACGGGAAGGGATCGGGAAACGACCCCGGGCCGGAATCGAACCCGGGTCGCCCGCATTCATGGCATGGCGCCTTAACCACCTGAGCCACGACGCCCCAAGGCTATCTTATCTTATATTAATTGGAGCATAGTTTTACGCTGGATGCCCTTCTTGCCACAACCCTCCCATTTCCTTGGGAAACAGCCATTGGGCTTGGGAAACAACAATTCACACTTATGGACAATTTAGGCCAAGTTTACATTAGACCGTATCTGTCTCGTTTTCTTCGCGGATGCACTGTCCGTTTACATTAAAATGCCTGGAAACGCCGGGAAACGGGAATCCGCCAGGGTCCACGTATTCAATCCAGATCGTGTCTGGTCCGGTGCTGTGTAAACATTGAGATACGCGGATACACTGTGCTGAGCTCTAGCTGGCATCGTCATTGGACAACGTCACTGTGACATCCACCTTCCTGATTCGCTGGCGTTGGTCATGTGACGCGACTGCTGAAAAACGGCGCGGACTTCCGCCTTGTATCACCTTTCATTAAAGAGTATAAAAGTATGAAAATACTGCAAATACTGATGCAAATACTGCCCATTGTGTAGTTATGATTGTCTTTAGGCTTGCCATCCTTCCACTTCCAAGTGGTAAGTGACTTGCGCACAGCGGCTCAGTCCCGAATCACTGCTCGTGCACTTCACTCGCGCGCTCTGTGAGCTGCGCAGGGCCGGAGTGCGCACCCTCCAGAGGGCACTCGCTGTTCAGGGCGGAGTGATTTGGAGCGCAGCTGCTGAGGAGGAAGCGATGAGCCGCACTGACACATTTCTCAACTTACGTGCCGAATTAGTCATGTGATTAGCGTATCCGTGTATTGGCGTTGCTGTGTGCACACGAATCGTGTATTGGCGTTGCTGTGTGCACGCTAATCGTTTTTAAAAACGTTAATCTGATGATCCGCTGATACGGTCTAATGTAAACCCCACCTTAGAGTAGCCAGTTAACTTAACAGCATGTCTTTGGACTGTGGGGGAAACCAGAGCACCCAGAGGAAAACCACACAGACATGAGGAGAACATGCAAACTCCACACAGAAAGGCCCCCACTGGCCACTGGGCTCGAATCCAGAACCTTCTTGCTGTGAGGTGACAGTGCTTACCACTGCACCACAGTGATGCCCCCCCTAATTCCTGACATTATTCTCCTAATTAGTTTGAGGAAGTTCTTCTGGCAGCATTTGTTTATAACCTAACATCAAACACTACCAATTTGGATCTTTCTAAATTCCCTAGTAGTAGGAATGGGAAGCCATGGCCTAACGGTTATAGTAGCAGCTTTGGGACCAAAAGGTTGCTGGTTTGATTCCCCGGACCAGCAGGACTGGCTAAAGTGGCCTTGAGCAAGGCACCTCATCCCCAACTGCTCCCCAGACTCCTCTAGACATGTTGTACATCACTCTGGATAAGAGCGTCTGCTACGTAAATGCGTGTAATTATGGCTTCAGTATGGACATGAATGCTTAACATAATGTTGTAATTCTGACGTGACATGAACACCGTAATAAGCAGGATATCAGGTGTGTATCAGGTGTAGAGGGGTGGCCCCAGCCAGGCGTTAGGAGCAGAGGGTTAACTGGGAGCTCTGTCTGCCTGCAGTACATGCTCTCGCAGCAGACCATAGACGCCCTCAGAAAACCCGCCTTCGACGTCTGGCTGTGGGAATCCAATGAGGTAAGATTCACTAATGCTGTGCTGCTTGTCTTTCTCCTCTCTTGTCTCTTGTTTGCCTTCGTATTCTTCCTCTGTGTGTGTGTGTGTGTGTATGTGTATGTGTGTGTGTCTAAATTTGTCCGGATTGTACATGGGTCTGTGTGTAGTATCATCTGTCCAAAGAGACGATAGACGCTTTGAGACAGCCGATCTTCGATGTGTGGCAGTGGGAACCTAATGAGGTGAGGCCAGGGAGGCCATTAAACATTTATTGTTCCCTAATATGTAAATATTCATGAATCCATTAGATGCTAAATATTTGTCATTTCACATTAAAGAAGAATAATAGTCATTCATTACATACCCAAATTAAGATATACCATATATACAGTTATTCCACGAAATCAAGTCATATATGAGCTGATAGCCGACGAGGCGTGTAGCACCAAGTTGACTATAATCCATATACGACAAGATTGAGTGGAATAACTGTTTTATTCTATCCACATTCACTGGATTTTGAGAAATGGAGCATTTTTATTTTTCGCAGATTTGATAAATAAAATCTTTATACAAAACGTCTGACAAAATAATTTCCGCTTAGACTGTAAACAAACTGGCGAAATGACAGGAGCAATTTGTGAAAAATGCTACAATAATATTCATTCATTCATTCATTCATTATCTCTAGCCGCTTTATCCTTCTACAGGGTCGCAGGCAAGCTGGAGCCTATCCCAGCTGACTACGGGCGAAAGGCGGGGTACACCCTGGACAAGTCGCCAGGTCATCACAGGGCTGACACATAGACAACCATTCACACTCACATTCACACCTACGGTCAATTTAAAGTCACCAGTTAACCTAACCTGCATGTCTTTGGACTGTGGGGGAAACCGGAGCACCCGGAGGAAACCCACGCGGACACGGGGAGAACATGCAAACTCCACACAGAAAGGCCCTCGCCGGCCCCAGGGCTCGAACCCAGGACCTTCTTGCTGTGAGGCAACAGCGCTAACCACTACACCACCGTGCCGCCCGCTACAATAATAATTATTGAAAAATAAAAAAGATACATTCTCACCATCCAATACTTTTATTCCATATTTTGTTGCTTTTTTGTATTTTTGGGGGTTTGTTTACAAGTAGAGTTTTTATTTTGTCCTCGGTTGGTTCAGCAAAATGGTTCCACCATTTTGTTTTTCTCTACTCACGGTATATGAGCTGATATCCTAGTAGTAGAGTAGCCAATCAGAGCGCATGATTGCTCATATCCAGTGAATGTGGATAGAATAAATACAGATGTACCATATATGCAGGATATACAGTATTTGGAAACTCCTTATGAAAGAATATTTAAAAAGTCTGGATAAAACCTGGATAGAGGTTTGATTTTAAACGTGATAGCATTTTTTTAATTTGATGTGAAATGCTTTTTTGGTCTCACCAGGAAAATTATTTCATTTTATTTCATTTTTCCTTAGGAAAGACATATAACATGATGGGGTTTCCTAAAGTGTTTTATTCTTATAAAACTCTGGTAGTCAGTGATGGGAATGAGGGCATGGGAGCGATGCTTTTTAGCACTTGTCTTGGTAAACTCAAGTCCTTGAAAGAAAGCAGAACCAAAAGACCTTCGCAACACTTTCACTGTCTTATGTCTGTTCATGGACAAAGTCACTGGCAGTTCTCTGATGTCTGTTGTCTCATCAAAAACCATTCACTGAAACAAACAAATTTAAAAAAAAATTATAAATTGACTTCTGGATTAGATAAATTGACTTTGCCTGCGACCCTGTAGAAGGATAAAGCGGCTAGAGATAATGAGAATGAGACTTCTGGATTAATTTCAGACAAATTTGCCCATTCGTCAGTTACCTCACTCATTCTCCACACCTCCTCCTCCTCCCATTCACAGTTAACGCTGAGCACACCCACACTGCTATGGTTCCATTCATACCACATCAATAGCCCCCCAAGCATAACTACGTCATCACTTGTTTATCGCAATGCATTATGAGGGATAGCCAGGGTTGGTAGTTGTGCAATATAACAGATGTTAGATTAATTTTACGTCAGAGCGATGTGAGAGGAGCAATTTTGCCATGCTCTGTTATTGAAGACAATGGAATTGGTGATTTAAAGAGGTGGATAACATGTCAAGGGTTTACAGCAGGAAAATCAGAATCTAAATCCAGCTTGGTGAGAAGATAAGACATAAGTGACAAGAATTTGTACGACCTAGAGCTCGACTGAGTCTACCACACTGTATACAGTAACAACAACATCATCAAATCTCAGAATGTCTTATCAAAACATTTATAAATGAGTGATTAGTTAAATAAAACTTGATATCAGGAAACATTAAAAAAAAAAATATTTGGAAACCCTCTGATCATGCCGTGTCTTCAATAAATGCTGCTAGTGAGGTACACTGAACATTATACATTATGCAAGAGAGAACCCTTGGTGGTTTGGGAGTTTTATCGGTCCGACAGGCTTGTTTGGCTGCCGAGTGCTTCGGTACATTGAGAGGCAAAGACCGAAGATGCTTCCTTGTTTTATAGACTTTGGAATATCGCTAGTTTCAGACGATGAACAGTGTCGATTGTTATAACCATCTATAACCGAAGGTCGTTCCGCAGACCATGGAAATATTGCTGGGTCACAGTTTAAGTATATCTTTTTCCCATCGGAGAAATGTAAGCTACAAACACTTGTCCATTTCGATTCAGTTCGAAGGTTTTCATTTTTCATTGTGGATTAAACTTATCTATTTCTTTCTTCTCTTCTTCTCAACTGGCAGCTGATAAAAGCTCAAACGAGGTGTTCTCTTTGTTGTGGAGACACAGTAAGGCATACAGCAATTCATTTTAGGCCTCATGGTTAAAATCGGTTAGACAGAACAATGCAGGGTTTAACAAAGGCAAAAGTAAACAATATGATTGAGCTGACCCCGGGTATCGCCTATAATGCATTGCGGTAAACAAGTGATGACGTAGTCAGGGGTTAGGGTTATTCATGATTACATTTGTTATTAATTATGAACCACACATTTAATATTATCGAACATCAGTGAAACAAATTCTTGTTATCATGTATATTATAGGAGCTACAGTGCCTTGCAAAAGTATTCATCCCCCCTTGGTGTTTGTCCTGTTTTGTCGCATTACAAGCTGGAATTAAAATGGATTTTTGGAAGGTGAGCACCATTTGATTTACACAACATGCCTACCACTTTAAAGGTGAAAATTGTTGTTTTATTGTGACACAAACAATAATTAAGATGAAAAAAACTACAACCCAGAAATCTGGAGTGTGCATAAGTATTAACCCCCTTTCGTATGAAACCTCTAAATAAGAGCTGGTCCACCCAATTCACTTCATAAGTCACATAATTAGTTGATTAAGATCCACCTATATGCAATCAAAGTGTCACATGATCTGTTACATGATGTCTGTATAAATCAACCTGTTCTGGAAGGACCCTGACTCTGCAACACTACTAAGCAAGCAACATGAGAACCAAGGAGCCTCCAAACAGGTCAGAGACAAAGTTGTGGAGAAGTATAGATTAGGGTTCGGTTATAAAAAATATCCCAAACTTTGAATATCCCATGGAGCGCCATTAAATCCATTATAGCAAAATGGAAAGAATATGGCACCACTACAAACCTAACAAGAGAAGGTCCCGCCCACCAAAACTCATAGACTGGGCAAGGAGGGCATTAATCAGAGATGTAACAAAGACACCAAAGATAACACTGAAGGAGCTGCAAAGATCCACAGCAGAGATGGGAGTATCTGTCTATAAGACCACTTTAAGCTGTACACTCCATAGAGTGGGGCTTTATGGAAGAGTGGCCAGAAAAAAGACATTGCTTAAGAAAACACATTTGGAGTTTCCCCAACAGCATGTGGCAGACTCCCTAAACACATGGAAGAAGATTCTCTGGTCAAATGAGACTAAAATTGATCTTTTTGGCCATCATGGGAAATGCCATGTGTGATGCAAACCCAACACCCTGAGAACACCATTCCTACAGTGAAGGATGGTGGTGGCAGCATCATGCTGTGGGGATGTTTTTCATCTGCAGGGACAGGAAAGCTGGTCAGGACTGAAGGAAAGATGGATGGCACTAAATACAGGGCAATTCTGGAGGAAAACCTGTTTGATTCAGCCAGAGGTTTGAGACTGGGACGAAGGTTCATGTTCCAGCAGGACAATGACCCTAAAAATACTGCTAAAGCTACACTGTAGTGGTTTAAAGGGAAACATTTAAATGTCTTGGAATGGCCTAATCAAAGCCCAGACCTCAATCCAATTGAGAATGTGTGGCATAACTTGAAGATTGCTGTCCACCAACACAACCCATCTAACTTGAAGGAGTTGGAGCAGTTTTGCCTTGAGGAATGGGCAAAAATCCCAGTGGCTCGATGTGCTAAGCTAATAGAGACATACCCCAAGAGACTTGCAGCTGTAATTGCAGCAAAAGGTGGCTCTACAAAGTATTGACTTGGGTGTGTGTGTATACCTATGCACACTCCAGATTTCTATTTTTTCATGTTACTTATTGTTTGTTTCACAATAAAAAACAACAATTTTCACCTTTAAAGTGGTAGGCATGTTGTGTAAATGAAAGGGTGCTCACTCCCCCAAAATCCATTTTAATTCCAGCTTGTAATGTGACAAAACAGGACAAACACCAAGGGGGATGAATACTTTTGCAAGACACTGTATATACACTGAAAAGACCCACCAAAAGGATGAGTAGATCCTTAAAGGTTTACTGAATCATGTCTTGCATTCATTAGAAAGCTTTAATCCATGTGAAGGATTTGGTGACCCAAGACTAGGTGATACTGGTATTTTTTATGCTAGCGAGGACTTGAATGAAATTAACCTGAAATTGCAAGAGGATTGAAACGACCATTCATCTTGGTTTGATACAAATTAATTGATAGCGAATACGAAGAAGACGATGACCATGGTGTTTGGTTCAGCGAAGCGTTTATCTAACACCTTATTCAGTAATAGTTTATTGTCTTTAAAGCAGTCACATTTGGAGAGTGAGAGCACACCAAGTATGAAATATCTAGGAGTTACTTTGGACCTCTCTTTGAGCTGGAACGATCACACTGACTACCTGTGCTCTAAAATCAGCAAGAGATTAGGGATATTGGGACATTGAAGAAACTATATTGATACCAAGACCAGCAGGATGATCTTTAGCTCAGGGATTCTCAACCTTTTCTGCTGTAAGGCCCACCTATTCATACTTGTAACAAGTTGGGGTCCATTAAAAAAGATTCCCAATTATTTTGGCTCACCTATTCTATTAGAATCTAATAATCTATTGTAAAATGTATTAATGGATGCAACATCACTCCCTGTTACAGGTGGGGGCCCAGGAATTAAATAAATACAATAAAAACAAACTGTTGTTAATTGTAGGTATTGTATTTAAAACTGTATGGATGTGCCAGAAGCCAAACCATACATGCAGGGCATTCTCAGTCAAAAGGGATTAATGATCCACAAGTGGAGTCTGGTCCATTAACAAAATAACTTATTTCCATGTTTGTGTTCAGCAAACAAGCAAGTTATTAAAACCAAGAAGTACACTCAAAAGAAGTGGATATAGAAACCACTCAGTGGGATTAGATCCTTACACACTAACAAAGAAGAATTTTTCTAAGGAATTCCCTGACATCTCAAACTACCCTGGTGGTGCAGACATCGTTTTACATGGACAAACAGATGAAAACCTTGAAGATCATGGAGACAAACAACTTTTTATATGTGGCTGGGTTAAAGATCTAGGGATCAGGACACTACAAGATAGACGGCTGGAGACGGATCTAAGTCCAGGAAGAGTGTTTATTAGCAGGCGTGATATTTACAAAAGCAAAACAGAAAGCAGAGTATTTAAAAAGTGTTATAAACATGGTTAGAAACAAATGTGACCGTGATAATACTTCCCAAAGCCTCTGTGAAAACAGCATCCATATCTGCGTTTGCTGATTGCACTCAAATCGGTATCAGGTGTTTCTCATAATGACTGGATCCCAAGAGCGAGCACAACACGCTCCATGAGCGTGTGAGGCCGCTCAAGCTGCACCAGGTTCAAGCACGCAAAAGCACGGCAGTCAAGTGTTCACCTGCTGTGTGACCACAACTTTTAGCTCACGTGTATGTATATCGCTGCCAAAATGCCTCATTTTCATTGATAACTCATCGCAAAGCATCACAAGCTGTCATGTGACCATAGCTTAATGAGGTGGATGTAACGTCGGATGCAACCCAGTAATGGTACCCTACTATGAGTAAAAATTAGCTTCAACTTGAAAAAAAAATTCACAGCCCACTAGATGGCACTTCATGGCCCTCTAATGGGCCACGGCCCAGTGATTGAGAAACATTGATTTAACACCTTGTTTTTACCTCTCTTCGAGTACTATGATGTGGTCTGGTTGAATGCAGATGTGACTAAGTTGGAAAGGCTCTATCGTTTGTAGAAAAGAGGCTCATGTTTGATACTCAAGAAGAAAATCAGGGATGAACTTTCTGAAGTCCTTTTCAGAAAGCTATTGTTGAAAGATGGAAATTTAACAAATGTCTGATGGGGTACAAATGTATGAACGGACTTCTACCAGAATACCGATGTAAAATTTTTGTTAAAAACCCTGATGTCCATAATTCTAACACAAGAGTAAAGAACAATATTCATATCTTGAAAATAAACTCAGAATCAGGACACAGGAATTTTGCTTTTTCAGCAGCCGTGTTATATAATTCTCTGCCCGATGATGTTAAAAACTCTGAGACAACTAAGAAATTTAGAATTAACTATTGGAAACACTTTTCTGGTATTTAGATATATTTTTCTAAATGGAATACAAATTTTATTCATCATAAATATTAATCATAATAATATGTCTGTCTTACTATATTGTATATCACCTATTTTATATTAGTTTTATATTTTCTGAATTTAATAATGTAGCTATAGATTATTAGCATAAGTTTATACACATCTCCAATGGAAACCAGCGTCAGCTGAGTGGATCTTGTGTTGAATAAAGTTGTTATTATTATTATTAACCAAACTGTGGCAGCAGGGGCATGGCCTAACATCAGTTTGTGAATGGAGGGCGGGGCCAAGGAAGGTGAGTGGCAAAGTCAATGCACCTGTGGTTAATTAATGTTGTGTGTCTGTGTTGTTACAGTGGTGCCAAAACCCTGGAGTACAGAAGGGAACCCCCACATGGAGTCCTCCCCATTCAAGGAGCTCATCATCATCTGCTCATGTCAGCAGGGGTTTTGAATGCCACCCCAGTGGACCCTCCTCATGTCACCCTCACAAAGATGGGCCCGTATGGCGATCTGGAAGCTCCTGCTGATGCGAGCAGATACCGGAACGCCTGGTGATCTTCCTGCTGGGCCAGCATCAAGGCTTCAAAGCATTGCTTTTGCTCCTTCCGGAGGGCGGTCAGTGCTTGATGCTGGTTCTGCTGGGCGGTAGTGAGGGCATGGATGAGCTCCTTGAATGGGGGGCTCCACGAAAAAAGAGCTCCATGTGGGGGTTCCCTTCTGTACTCCTGGGTTTTGGCACCACTGTAACAACACAGACACACAACATTGATTAACCACAGGTGCACTGACTTTGCCACTCACCTTCCCTGACCCCGCCCTCCATTCACAAACTGACGCTAGGCCACGCCCCCACTGCCACACAAACATATTACCAATAAACTGTACGTTTCTATCTGAGATGCCATTGGTCCATCTACAGATGAGATGACCTTCTAATCTGATACTCTATGTGTTTTGTACTGTAGATGCTCAGTTGTCTTGAACACATGTATCATGATCTGGGCTTGGTCCGAGACTTCAACATCAACCCTATTACACTGAAGAGATGGCTGGTAAGGAAAGCTCCTGGACTGCTTTGCAGTGCATTAATGAAATACTATAAAATAATGTTTGTGAATTAAAAAAATGTATTTGGTCATGTTGAATTAATTCTGTCCAAATACTTTACTTGGTTAATTACCTCCACCAACTTTGTTGGAGAAGGTTATGTTTTTGACAACACATCTCAAAAAAGTTGGGACAAGGCCATGTTTCCCACTGTGAGACATCCCCTTTTCTCTTTACAACAGTCTGTAAACGTCTGGGGACTGAGGAGACAAGTTGCTCAAGTTTAGGGATAGGAATGTTAACCCATTCTTGTCTAATGTAGGATTCTAGTTGCTCAACTGTCTTAGATCTTTTTTGTCTTATCTTCCGTTTTATGATGTGCCAAATGCTTTCTATGGGTGAAAGATCTGGACTGCAGGCTGGCCAGTTCAGTACCCGGACCCTTCTTCTACGCAGCCATGATGCTGTAATTGATGCAGTATGTTGTTTGGCATTGTCATGTTGGAAAATGCAAGGTCTTCCCTGAAAGAGATGTCGTCTGGATGGGAGCATATGTTGCTCTAGAACCTGGATATACCTTTCAGCATTGATGGTGTCTTTCCAGATGTGTAAGCTGCCCATGCCACATGCACTAATGCAACCCCATACCATCAGAGATGCAGGCTTCTGAACTGAGCGCTGATAACAACTTGGGTCGTCCTTCTCCTCTTTAGTCCGAATGACACGGCGTCCCCGATTTCCATAAAGAACTTCACATTTTGATTCGTCTGACCACAGAACAGTTTTCCACTTTGCCACAGTCCATTTTAAATGAGCCTTGGCCCAGAGAAGACATCTGCACTTCTTGACCCTTACACACAGAGATTCTTCCAGATTCTCTGAATCTTTTGATGATATTATGCACTGTAGATGATGATATGTTCAAACTCTTTGCAATTTTAGACTGTCGAACTCCTTTCTGATATTGCTCCACTATTTGTCGGCGCAGAATTAGGGGGATTGGTGATCCTCTTCCCATCTTTACTTCTGAGAGCCGCTGCCACTCCAAGATGCTCTTTTTATACCCAGTCATGTTAATGACCTATTGCCAATTGACCTAATGAGTTGCAATTTGGTCCTCCAGCTGTTCCTTTTTTGTACCTTTAACTTTTCCAGCCTCTTATTGCCCCGTCCCAACTTTTTTTGAGATGTGTTGCTGTCATGAAATTTCAAATGAGCCAATATTTGGCATGAAATTTCAAAATGTCTCACTTTCGACATTTGATATGTTGTCTCTGTTCTATTGTGAATACAATATCAGTTTTTGAGATTTGTAAATTATTGCATTCTGTTTGTATTTACAATTTGTTCTTTGTCCCAACTTTTTTGGAATCGGGGTTGTAACATATGGAGCGTGTCACCATAAAATTAGTCCAGATTTGAAATGAGAGTGCGTCAAAAAAAGACCCACATATTGTTTTATAAGTTTTGCCATAAATGCATTCCATAATCAATAATATATCTGTTAACAAAATATTATAATGCAAAACAACCTATAAATGTGAGACTTTGTAGGCCAAATAATTTAGATAGATAGATAGATAGATAGATAGATAGATAGATAGATAGATAGATAGATAGATAGATAGATAGATAAAACTTTATTGATCCCTTTGGGAGGGTTCCCTCAGGGAAATTAAGATTCCAGCAGCATCATTACAGATAAACAGAGAAAAGAAATAGAGAAAAACTTCTAGATAAATTAAGTATTTACATATACAAGTATAAAAAGAATAAGATATGGGGAAGAGAGGAAGGGGGGAGAGAGAAGAGGGGGGAAAAAGGAAAGGGGGGGCCCAGCAGGAGAGATATTGCACTTTATATTGCACATTATATTGCACATTGTCCGGTATTGCTTATTGTTAGGCTAGGCTACTGCTCCTTCCTGTCCTCTGTCCTCTTGTTATTCCCCCCCCCCCCAGAGAGGAGTTGTACAGTCTGATGGCGTGAGGGACAAAGGAGTTTTTAAGTCTGTTCGTTCTGCACTTGGGAAGGAGCATTCTGTCACTGAACAGACTCCTCTGGTTGCTGATGACGGTGTGCAGAGGGTGACTGGCATCGTCCATGATGTTCAATAGTTTGTCCGTAGTCGTCTTCTCTGCCATCGTCACCAGAAAGTCCAGCTTCATGCCGACCACAGAGCCGGCCCGCCTGATCAGTTTGTCCAGCCTGGATGTGTCCTTCTTGGATGTGCTGCCCCCCCCCAGCACACCATGGTGTAAAACAGGACACTGGCGACCACAGACTGGTAGAACATCCACAGGAGTTTCCTGCAGATGTTAAAGGACCGCAGCCTCCTAAGGAAGTATAGCCTGCTCTGTCCCTTCCTGTATAAGTGATTGGTGTTGCAAGTCCAGTCCAGCTTGCTGTCCAGCCACAGCCCGAGGTTTTACAGCTGATTTTACAGTTTGATTTTCTTCTAACTTAATTTTCTCTTAAGATGTTCATACCTCCAACATTTTTGCTAATTTCTCTGGATTGGCTGCACCAAATTTAACAAATGACTCCTAATTTTAAAGATAATTAGCTATCGAGTTAGAATATCCAATAAAATATAAACCAAAAACAACATGCTTGATACAGTTAAAGCGAGACGGCCTTTCAATTTCATAAAATTAGTGAAATTTAGTTCTCTCTGAAATGCGGTCATTGTGATATATGTTTATTTCTGTAATATCTCACAAAATATCAGGCCATTCTGTGGCTGGGAAGTTATTTAATTTGAGGGGATTAAAGTAAATAATGTGCATGAAATCGCTCACTTGGCGCAGTCAAGCAGACAGAAGACGTCCGTGTGTGCATGTGCAGGTTTACCTTCTTCTTCTTTTGGGTTTTACAGCAGCTGGCATCCACAGTGTTGCATTACTGCCATCTACAGGTTTCCCTTTGAGCGTGCACTGACAGTTCCATCATTCTGTCGCTAAACAAACAGCTGATCACACCGAGGTGCTTGCTGAGCGCCGATATTTATTAGTTTGGTCCTGTGTTTCCTTTCCTTCATATATAACATAACATCTTCTCGCTTTCCATCACTGTAGTCGGTCTTTCACGTTTCATTCCCACACTCGTCCTCCATTTTCTCTCCTGTTTCAAATTTGATTGTATTGCATCATGGTGAAGCAGGAAAAAATAGTGGAGAATTTAGGGCCACGTGGCTCTAAATTCATTAATTGTTCTATTTTAAAAAAAACTAATAAAATTGGAAGTCTGTGATTCGAATCCAGTAGCTTTCGGTCCACTAAACAAAAATAACTGGGTGTCAGGGAAAATTATTTTTATGACCTACACTTGAAAAATCTGAAAGGCAGTCTAGCTTTAATTTATCACAGTGACAAAAGATGCCATTTGACCAGTAGCCACTATCATCACTGCTGTCTTGGGTTCAGTACAGAGACAGTGTCAGTGATTTTAAAATTGTTAATACACAATTTGTGTTAGTGTTTCTGGAAAACAGTTTCTTTTTAAAGAACTCTAAATTGACCCAAGTGTGAGTGAATGTACACTCATTGTCCACTTTATTAGGACCACCTGTACATTTGCTCATTCATGTATGCTCACTGAAACGAGAAAGTTAAAGATAGGAAAAACATCATCTGGACTTTTTCCGATATTCGACAGCCCGGCTTCGGTGAACCTGTGCCGACTGTACTTCAGATTCTTGTTCTTCTCTGGCTGAAGTGGATCCCAAAGTGATCTGCTATTAATCTGCTTGAAGATTTGAAATGTGCATTCTGAGATGCTTTCCTGCAGCCTTCCTGTTATCTTAAACCAGTCAGGCAATTCTCCTCTGTCCTCTCTTGACCTAAAGTTCTTGACCTGTATCTGTATGTCTTTCAACATCGTGCTGATGCCGTATGATTGGCTGATTAGATAATTGCATGAATGAACATGCAGCGTACAGATGTTACTCATAAAGTGGATGTATTGCTGCCTTCCTTGGATAGGTGCCAGACCCCTGACAGAATGAATAAATATATGTTAAGGAGGAAATATAATGAAATAAAGGGATAAAAGAATATTATGTACAGTAACTACATATGAAAGACCTGTGCAGTTTTATATACAGTATAATACAGTATGATATTAGCATTATGTAATGATACAGTAATTTGCACATTGTACCTGTACCTGGGACACATCATACACTTTGTGTAGTTGGTGTGGAGCAATGAAGGAAGTCTAAAGTGCTACAGCGAATCATGTGTCTGATTGTTTAGGGTTCCAATGCCAATTGAGTTAATAGTTCACTGTTGGCTTGTTTGAATCCATCCACACACATCAGCATGTCATGTCATTACAGACACGTTTAAAAATGATCTGCACGGTGGTGTAGTGGTTGGCACTGTTACCTCACAGCAAGAAGGTTCTCGGTTCGAGCCCAGTAACCGACAGGGGCCTTTCTGTGTGGAGTTTGCATGTTCTCCCTGTGTCTGCGTGGGTTTCCTCTGGGTGCTCCGGTTTCCCCCACAGTCCAAAGACATGCAGGTTAGGCTAATTGGTGACTCTAAATTGACCGTAGGTGTGAATGTGAATGGTTGTTTGTCTCTATGTGTTAGCCAGGGTATACCCCGCCTCTCGTCCATAGTCAGCTGGGATAGCTTGCCTGCGACGCTGTACAGGATAAGCAGCTACAGATAATTGATGGATGAATTCTTTCTGCATCCTCTTACAAACTTTTTTCTCTTCTCTTTTTGGTTTAAAGCTCTGTATTCATGACAACTACAGGAACAACCCATTTCACAACTTCCGCCACTGCTTCTGCGTCACACAGATGATGTACAGCATGATCTACCTCTGCAACCTACAGGTAATTGTTATGGCTGGGTTCTTGCCGAACTGATAATTACATCATCAGTTTTTCTCTGGCTAATCAGACACAAGGTACGCCACCACTCTTGCCAGAGCAGTTGGGGGTTAGGTGCCTTGCTCAAGGGCACTTGAACCAGTCTTTGCTGGTTCAGGGAATCGAACCAGCAAACTTTTGGTCCCAAAGCTGTTTTTCTAACCATTTGGCCATGGCTTGGTAATACACTTCTGTAACCTGTATCCTTTCATCAGACATACAGTCACAAAAAGTTTGCATCCCCAATTACAAAATCTTGCATCCCCTTATGACAAAATGAAGAAGGAAACTTTGTTTAATTCACAGCAAGAAAACATTGTGTGTTTGATTTCACAGATTTACCTTTATCAGTACAAGTAACAGAAATTATTGTATAAGCTTTAGCTCTAGATGTCATACACGGTCTTTTTCAGATCAGTTTGGCAAATCAAGACGGTCATGACCATTTCTTTTCAGGCTATTTTCATGTTGGTTTTACCTAAAAGGATTTAGGCATTTTTTTCTCATCTCATCTCATTATCTCTAGCCGCTTTATCCTGTTCTACAGGGTCGCAGGCAAGCTGGAGCCTATCCCAGCTGACTACGGGCGAAAGGCGGGGTACACCCTGGACAAGTCGCCAGGTCATCACAGGGCTGACACATAGACACAGACAACCATTCACACTCACATTCACACATATGGTCAATTTAGAGTCACCAGTTAACCTAACCTGCATGTCTTTGGACTGTGGGGGAAACCGGAGCACCCGGAGGAAACCCACGCGGACACGGGGAGAACATGCAAACTCCACACAGAAAGGCCCTCGCCGGCCACGGGGCTTGAACCCGGACCTTCTTGCTGTGAGGCGACAGCGCTAACCACTACACCACCGTGCCGCCTGGATTTAGGCATTTTTTGTAATCAGTAAATTGTGATATTTTTGAATTACATTTTCATTGTTTCCGTTTACAAAACCATGGGGGAGGGGGTGCAAACTTTTGCCCTCAACTGTAAAAGTAGTTTTAGATTGATGTTCATTTAAATGATCAAAGGTTACTAAATATTTTAATTAACAGACGGCGATATGTCGATGATGGTAGAGCGTCTGTCATTATTCTCGAGCTCTGTCTTCTTCCAAGCTCTTCTAGCATGAACAAGACAGTCAGGATTAGAGGAAATACACAGAAATAGGAAGCACACAGAATAATATTTGAGAAGACAAAAGAATGATCGAAGCAGGGTTAAGGAGAGGAAAGGATCTAACACATACTGGCAACTGTAACATACGAAGACAATACTGGACTCTGGATATGCAGAGAAGTACAAGAAATAGATGAGGGAGTCAACTCACCTAAAACGCCTAAAAATGAAAAATAATATATGCTAAGCAGGACAGAAAGGAAATGAAAGGAGGAGTGTGAGAGGAGTGGAAAGGAAGGGAAGGGAGGGGTGGAGTGCCGAGCAGATGTATAAAAAGGTGAAAAAAAAGAGATTCTGCCTATTTAGAGATGCTCTTTAGCCCCTCATTTTTCTCTTCACGCTTCAGTTGCCATGGACATCTATTTTGAGGGTTTCTTCTTAATTATCCGGTCTATAATGAGTGCAGCCAGTGGATAGAAAATTGCTTCCTCCTGTTCTCAAGAACTGGGGAATATTTAAATTCCCCCCACACAGACACATTTGCATTTTGTTTCCTTAAGATAAATAATTCTTCATGTATATCTCTAAACTTAACCACTAAAAACCCGAGTTTATTTGTCTCAAATGATCACTCTTCATTTTAATTTATCTTAATATTAAATACTGATTAAATATTGAGTTATACTGTGAATTATTTAGTGAATCGAATGGGAAAGGTGTGTATTTATAAGAGGAATGAATGTCTGAACCCACCAATGGGTCCTGAGTGTTTATGGCCTAACCTGATTAAATCAAAGAAATCAAAGTCCTTCCCACGCCATGTGGCGTGTAGGGTGGCGCCAATCTCCGTTTCCGTAGCCCTCGGCCTCTCACATAGCTAGGGTTACAGTGAAGGGCGGGTCCTCTGGTAATCGTGAGAATTTGACTCCCCACTCGCATCTGTATTGCAGCGTGCCTTGCCAGATGGCAGTAGGTACCATTTTTATGATGGTCTTTGGTATGACCAGACCATGAGTAGAACTCATGATCTCCCGATCGACACGCTAACCACTAGGCGACTAGCTGGTATTAACCTAATTAAACTGCATGTTTATCATGAGGAGGTGTGATGGCATGATTTACTCATACTACCCGGAAACTAATTATCAAGAACAACAAATTTTTATACCACAGCAATTTGCCAATGGTAAACATTGTTTTATTATTTTTTTAAAGAATGCTTTTTTCTTCCTGGGCGACACAGTGGTGTAGTGGTTAGCACTGTCACCTCACAGCAAGAAGGTTCTGGGTTCAAGCCCAGTGGCCAATGGGGGCCTTTCTGTGTGGAGTTTGCATGTTCTCCCCGTGTCTGCGTGGGTTTCCTCCGGGTGCTCCGGTTTCCCCCACAGTCCAAAGACATGCGGTTAGGTTAGCATGGGGTGGCCTTAGGCTGAAGTGTCCTTGAGCAAGGCACCAAATCCCCAACTGCTCCCTGGGTGCTGTAGTATAGCTGCCCACTGCTCTGGGTATGTGTGTGTGCTCATTGCTCACTTGTGTGTGTGCATGTGTGTGTTCACTGCAGAGGATGAATTCCACTGTGCTTGAGTGTGCATGTGACAAATAAAGCCTCCTTCTTCTTCTTCTACCACTCAGTGCCAGCCAATATTATTTAAATAACAGACTGTAGAATGCCATAACTGACCAATCAGAATCAAGAAAGCTGTGTAATAAGCAGAGGTGGACAAAGTACCCAACTTCATTACTTAAGTCAAAGTACAGATCCCGCTGGTCAAATGTTACTCCGATACAAGTGAAAGTTGTCCAGTCAAATTCTTACTTAAGTTAAAGTACTGAAGTATTTGCTTTTAAAAATACTGAAGTATTAAAAGTACATTTTCTGTCAACGCATCATTGTATTATTGCCACAACACTTACAAAACCTAATGCCTCTGAAGCAACCGACTGGATTTACTGACTAACTTGTAGAGCCTGTAAAATAAACACCTGGTAGAATACAGTGGGGAAAACAAGTATTTGATCCCTTGCTGATTTTGTTGGTTTACCCACTAAGAAAGACTCGATCAGTCTGTAATATTAATGGTAGGTGTAGTCTAACATGCTGAGACAGAATATCACAAAGAAAATCAAGAAATCGACTTTAAAGAATTTTTATTAATTTATTTGCATTTTATTGAGGAAAATAAGTATTTGAACCCTCTTGCCAAAAGGACTTAGTACTTTGTGGCAAACCCCTTATTAGCAAGCACAGAGGTCAGACGTTTTTTGTAGTTGATGACCAGGTTTCTGCACATATTAGGAGGAATTTTGGTCCACTCTTCTTTGCAAATGATCTCTAAATCATCAAGATTCCGTGACTGTCGCTTGGCAACTCTGAGCTTCAGCTCTCTCCATAGATTTTCTATAGGATTCAGGTCCGGAGACTGGCTGGGCCACTCCATGACCTTGATATGTTTCTTCTTCAGTCATTCCTTGGTTGCCTTGGCTGTATGCTTTGGGTCATTATCCTGCTGGAAGACCCATCCACGACCCATTTTAAGCTTCCTGGCAGAGGGAAGGAGGTTTTCACTTAGGATTTTACGGTACATGGTTCCGTCCATCCTCCCATTGATACGGTGAAGTAGCCCTGTGCCCTGTGCAGAAAAACACCCCCAAAACATAATGTTACCACCTCCATGCTTGACAGTGGGGATGGTGTTCTTGGGGTCATAAGCAGCATGTCTCTCCCTCCAGACACGACGGGTTGAATTGATGCCAAAGAGCTCAATTTTGGTCTCATCTGACCATAACACCTTCTCCTAGTCACTCTCCAAGTCATTCAGATGTTCATTGGCAAAGTTCAGGCGGGCCTGCACATGTGCTTTCTTAAGCAGGGGTACTTTGCGAGCACTGCAAGATGTTAGACCATTGCGGTGTAAAGTGTTACCAACTGTTTGCTTGGTGACTGTGATCCCAGCTGCTTTAAGATCATCCACTAACTCTGCCCGTGTTGTATTAGGTCTATTTCTCACTGTTCTCATGATCCTGGAAACCCCACAAGGTGAGATCTTGTTTGGAGCCCCAGACCTAGGTCGATTGATGATCATGTTGTGAGTCTTGTACTTGCGCACAATTGCACCAACAGTTGTCACCTTAACGCCCAGCTTCTTGCTAATGGTTTTATAGCCCATACCAGTCTTGTGCAGGTCTACAATCTTCTCCCTTAAATCCACAGAAAGCTCTTTAGTCTTTCCCATGTTGGAGAGTTTGGAGTCTGACAAACTGATTGATTCTGTGGCCAGGTGGCTTTTATACAAGTCATTAGTGATATCAGGTGTCTTCAATTTAGGTGACAAGGTAATTTGGAGAGTCTAACTTGTCTGTATTAACAAGAACTCTTGATGGTTACTAGGGGATCAAATACTTCTTTTTCTCAATAAAATACAAATAAATTAATATAGATATTTAAAAGTTATTTTCTGGATTTTCTTTTTGATATTCTGTCTCCACATGTTAGAATACACCTACCATTAAAATTACAGACTGATCAAGTCTTTCTTAGTGGGTAAACCAACAAAATCAGCAAGGGATCAAATACTTGTTTTCCCCACTGTATTACAAAATGAAACACAACTGAACTGAAAAAGAACCAGTGTCATTTTCTTTTTTTTTTATTGTAACACTCCTCTCCACCCCCACAAAGCAGCATGGTAGTGTTCTGACCCGGCTCTGGCAGTGTGTGCACACATGTACGTCTAAGTCAATCAGGAAGACAGTGGAATAGCTGTAAATGCAGCTTGCTCAGAAAATAAAAACGACAATCCAACCTGATTAAAACCCAGGTCCACACCTCGAGCTTAATAACTGCCCAACAGCAACACTGCTTTAAGCAAAAAAAAAAGTGCAAGACCATCATCTGACATCAAAACAAAAAATTCCAGCAATTTGTTGTTACTGACTAGTAAAATACTGTCCATCTCACAGGTCTCACATATGCAAGTGTATGTATTCAAGCACGTATGAACCTGCCTGTGGAATCATGACAGTTTAATGTTAAGCTAGCTAGTCAGTGAAGCTCCACCTGACATGCTCGCAAAATCTTTTCAAACTTGAAATCATATTGGGTAGCTAACGTTACTAGAAAAGAAAGATTTCTACATTCTGTTTATTTGGCAAGATTATGCTAAAACATTTCTGAAAGGACTTCAGATAAGTTAATGTTATTCATGTTAGCGTAACTCCATTTTTACATGCTAACTAACAGTGTCCAAGTTAACTAGCTATGTGTTATCATTAGCCGTGGACAAGACAATGGCAACTTGGCAGGAAAATCCATAGAAAGTCATTTGACTAACCAGACTGTATAGCTATTGCAATGCTATTGCTAGCTCTAAAAGCACACACAACTTCATTGCAAGCTTTCTCTTGGAATAAAATGTTTACAGACCTCAATATGCTTCCACAGGTTGGACGGCGAGTTTTTGTAGGCTGTGATGTGGTTCGTTTTAGGCAAACAAAACAAACATTTAAAATGAAACAACTCTTTATTCCTTTCAGAAAACCGAAACATGGGTTCTAGCTATAGAACTGTGGGTGTGTGCGTTCCCCAGAAGATCCGCCTCCTTCCATTCTGCCATCAACTGATCGTGTTAAATAATGCTGCGGAGAAATCATTTATCTTGATTTTATTCAGTCTATGGAGGTGACGTGACCCTAGTGATTACTGATCGTCTGTCTCAGTGTCACCTGCGAAAAAAACAATCGCGTTTTAGAAAAGAAAAAAACATCCACTTTCAAAGCCGCTTCATAGTAACGAGTAATGAGGACCTTGATAGAAATGTAGTGGAGTGAAAAGTACGATATTTGTCTTTTAAATGAAGTCAAAGTCATAAGTTGCCAAAAAATTAATACTCAAGTAAAGTACAGATACTCAGAAAGTGTACTTAAGTACAGTACTCAAACAAATGTACTTCGTTACTGTCCACCTCTGGTAAGAAGGGTTAACTACTGTATTATGCTTTATGGTAACTGCTTATTGCAAATTTAACTATGATTCTGGCTTAATTTTACCTCGGTGCCTTACTAGTTATGTTCTTCCTTTTGAAAAATACTACCATGGGTATCTACGTGGTTGAAAACCACAAGTTTTTAATACTGCATTTATAATCAGTGTACTGTAAAAGGAACTGCAGTAAAGTTGAGGTTTGTTTTGTTTCCCCCAAATTACTATGATCTCTAGACTTAAAGACTTACTCAATCAGTAACAACAACAATAATCATTCTGTCAGAGTTGTCTGAGGGTCCGATGCCTTTATGATGTTATGTTACTTTGTTCCAGGATTAAAATAAATTTTATAAAATTACATCTGCTGACCTGATGACCACCTGTAGTATATCCAACTTAAATGAGAAGGGTTTTTTTGGAATAGTTTACACTTTAGCAGGCGTAATTCCGCTATACTGTTTACATTTAAGCAAATTTCAGCAGGGGTTCGGTGGCAGTAGCCCCCGCATTATCTTATCTCATTATCTCTAGCCGCTTTATCCTGTTCTACAGGGTCGCAGGCAAGCTGGAGCCTATCCCAGCTGACTACGGGCGAAAGGCGGGGTACACCCTGGACAAGTCGCCAGGTCATCACAGGGCTGACACATAGACACAGACAACCATTCACACTCACATTCACACCTACGCTCAATTTAGAGTCACCAGTTAACCTAACCTGCATGTCTTTGGACTGTGGGGGAAACCGGAGCACCCGGAGGAAACCCACGCGGACACGAGGAGAACATGCAAACTCCACACAGAAAGGCCCTCGCCGGCCATGGGGCTCGAACCCGGACCATCTTGCTGTGAGGCGACAGCGCCAACCACTACACCACCGTGCCGCCCCCACATTATCAATAATAAATAAAGAAAAGCTTACCTTGTTCTATTATATGCCGAAGTCATCAAAATTGGTGTTTGTCTGTGCTTTGGGATTGGTTGTTTGAGGGTTAGGGTTAGCGTGACTTCGCATATTTTAGCACCCGCTAAAGTGCAGTAGTCCCTTTCTTTTAGTGCTATAGGCATCATACGTCACACTGCACTCATATTTTTTTCAGGTTTGTCATTTTCAGTTGTAGGACATACAAACCATAATATTAGTAATCCTACAGTAAACCATGTGTGTTTTCCAGGAAAAGTTTACACAGGTGGATATTCTAATCCTCATGACTGCAGCTGTGTGTCACGATCTAGATCATCCTGGATACAACAACACGTAAGATCATCCCAAAAACACATTCATTCATTCATGCATAAATATTATTACTCTCTATATTTTTATATACAGTATTATAGACTAGAGCCACTGCAAGACTGACCAGGAAAAAATCAGTTACCAAAGATGAATGAGTAATATATATTCAATTTTCTCTCTCTCTCTCTCTCTCTCTCTCTCTCTCTCACTTTCATTCTCAGGTATCAGATAAATGCACGGACAGAGCTGGCAGTAAGGTATAATGATATTTCTCCTCTGGAGAACCACCACTGTGCTGTAGCCTTTCAGATCTTCTCCCAGCCAGACTGTAACATCTTCTCCAACTTCGATGCTGAAGCTTTTAAACAGATCCGTCAGGTGTGTTTGAGTCAGTGTTGTAGTTGAGTCACTAAACTTCAAGTCCGAGTCCAGTCTCAAGTCCCCAGTGTCAGAGTCATTAAAGAAAATTTCAAGTCGAGTCCGAGAACAAGACTCCATCCGTACCATGTGACGGTGTCTGTTGCTGCCTTTATGTGAAAGCATCTCTGCTACTGTGTTGGACTAACGTTACTGCTCGACTGCACCATTTTAGTTAACAGGCTACAGATAAAAAGCTCATTCATTGCTCAGCAAGCCCCGCCCACTATCAACAGGGCAAATAACATGAGAGAGGGTTAACACTAGCTAGTTCATCGCTCAGTAAGCCCCGCCCACTATCAACAGGGCAAATAACATGAGAGAGGGTTAACACTAGCTAGTTCATCGCTCAGCAAGCCCCGCCCACTATCAACAGGGCAAATAACATGAGGGTTAACACTAGCTAGTTCATCGCTCAATAAGCAAGCCCTGCCCACTATCAACAGAGCAATGAACATAGCGTGTCACTTCCTTCTCTGGGTGGAGTCTTACCAAATGACGATTGAAGTTCGAGGTTGTCCCCGTCGTCTCCTCAATAGTTCTTCTACATATGGAACACATAGCAGTGCATTTTTTTCCCACTGCATGAAAAGTTTGTAGAAGCAAAGCGGACAATCCTAGGGGCTTCTCTACAAGCATTTTAACGCCATTAACGTTAGTTTGTTCCTGAACATGACGTTGGAACAGGTGAACGTGCATTCTCTTGCACAAAATTAGTATAAAATTTATGTAGATATAAATATAAATATCTTATGGCGACCCTGTAGAACAGGATAAAGCGGCTAGAGATAATGAGATGAGATGAGAAATTATTATGGCATGTTACAAAAATATATAAAAAAAATCCAAGTCTTCGTCTCCAATTTATGAATCTGAATGCAGTTAATACACGAGTCTGAGTCATTGGTGCTCAAGTCCAAGTCAAGCCCCGAGTCCTTAAAATTCGGACTTGAGTACTACAAGCCTGATTTGAGTGTGTAATAAGATTGAAGGTAATGCACATAGTAACAAATAACCTTATGCAGATGGCCCTTTAGGATCAGTTCTAGCCTTTAGTGCTTTTAGGAACAGCATTTTCTTTCATCATTTATAATTCTTCCTCGCTTATGATGACAAAGCGATCGGCCGCAATTTTGCCAAGTCACTTGAGCTGATTATTGAGAAATAGTCCGAATCTCTCGACCAATCAGCACATGTGATTTTCTATAATCACCTGCATATTTATACTAAATGATGTTAAATAGATGTATGGAACATTTTGCACTCAGAAATGAAAGTCTGCTTTTTGCATTATGGCTTTCTGATGTCACAGCAGGACAAACCTTTATTTACTTCAGTCACTTTATACCTTCAACTTTCTTGAACAGGGCACCATCACTCTGATCCTAGCTACAGACATGGCTCGGCATGGCGAGATCCTCGACTCCTTCAAACAGAAGGTGGAGAACTTTGACTACACCAATGAGGAGCACGTCACCTGTGTAAGCACTGAATTTATGCTTGTTCTTTGACAGCATTTACTAATAGAACAGATGTTTATGGGTGCACATGGTGTCCTGTGATGGACTGGAGTTCCACCCAGGGTGTATTCCCACCTCACGTCCAGTACTCCTGGGATAGGCTCTGGATCTACTGCCAGCCTGATCAGGATAGAGCGCTGACTGAAGCTGAATGAATGATTAAACAGGCACAGTACCAGTTAGATATTTAAGTTATTCCACGAAATCGAATTGTACATGAGCTGATAGCCAACAAGAAGCGTAGCGTCCAGTTGGCGAAAAGCCGTGTACGATGAGATTGAGTGGAATAACTGTTTTATTCTATCCACATTCACTGGATTTTGAGAAACAGAGCATTTTTATTATTATTTTTTGCAAATTCATATAAATAAATAAAAACTTTACATCAAATCTCATCTCATTATCTCTAGCCGCTTTATGTCTGACAAAATCATTGCTGCTTAGAATATAAACAAACCGGCAAAATGACAGTAGCAATTTGTGAAAAATGCAATAATAATAATAATAATAATAATAATTCTTGAAAAATAAAAAAGATACGTTCTTACCATCAAATACTTTAATTCCATATTTTGTTCCTTTTTTTGTCTTTTTTGTGGTTTTGTTTTCGAGTAGAATTATTTCATCCTCGGTTGGTTCAGCAACACGCTCCACCATTTTGTTTTTCTCTACTCACGGTATATGAGCTGATAGCCTAGTAGTAGAGTAGCCAATCAGAGGACACGATTGCTCATATCCAGTGAATGTGCAGAGAACAATGTTATTCTCCAATTTACTTTAAGATTATGTTCCAATACTTTTGCTCACCTAAATAATTGCATTGGTTGAGCAACACGCTCCGTCATTTTGTTCTTCTTCTTTAGGGTTTTTTGGTGGTTGGCAAAGCAACTTAAAGGTGCATTACTGCCACCGACTGGGCTGGAGTGGAACAGGAGATATGGGGGGGACTATATTCTTTTAGCTATTTCTGTTTCTTTAAATCCTTAATACCACCATTTTGTTTTTCTCTACTCATGGTATATGAGCTGATATCCTAGTCATAGAGTAGCCAATCAGAGCATGTGATAGCTCATAACCAGTGAATGTGGATAGAATAATAAGGTTTTTGTGTTTTGTTTCGTTTTTTAAACTTTAACCCCTTGGCTGCCACCCATAATTAATTGTAATTTGCTGGGCATATAGGACAAAAATAGGTGAGAACTGGGATATTTTGATAATCTTTCTCTAACTTGTTCAGAACTTTATATTTTTAATATTTGTATAGAAAAATCACAAAAAACATTGTTGTAGAGTAAAAATAACTTCAGTAATCAAAAACAACTTCAAAAACATCCAAAAAACCCCCCAAGACAACGGGTCTTGTCAATGAGAACCTGTCCATAAATATGAATTACTAGTACTTGAAAACACAATGTACACCAAGTAACTGGGTACCATTTTCATGATGGCCTTTGGTATGATCTGACCGTAAATAGAACTCATGATCTCCTGATCGAGAGGCAGACATGCTAACCACTAGACCAACTCACGGTAATGTACCACTGTGAAGTAAAAGTAATGTGCCATGTAAGGTACATAAAAGGAGGTGTTTATGACGAGTAGCGTACGTCATAAGGCACAGCAGTAAAAGATTTCATGATGTACATGACTCGTCCAAGGGCACTGAAGGGGTTAAGACTATTTGTTCCAATATTTTTGCTCACCTAAAGATTGCATTGGTTGAGCAACACGAGCTGCCATTTTGTTCTTCTTCTTTAGAGTTTTTTGGCGGTTGGCAAACCAACTTAATGGTGCATTACTGTCACCAGCTGGGCTGGAGCGTGGAACAGGAGATATTGGGGGGGGGGGGACTATGTTCTTTTAGCTATTTCTGTTTCTTTTATTTACTCAATACCACCATTTTGTTTTTCTCTACTCACGATATATGAGCTGATATCCTAGTCGTAGAGTGGTCAGTCAGAGCGTGTGATTGCTCATATCCAGTGAATGTCTCATATCTCACCTAAAAGTTGCGTTGGTTGAGCAACACGCTCCACCATTTTCTTGTTCTTCTTCTTTAGGGTTTTTTCTGGTTGGCAAACCAACTTAAAGGTGCATTACTGCCACTGACTGGGCTGGAGTGTGGAACAGGAGATATATGGCAGGGGGGAACTATGTTCTTTTAGCTATTTCTGTTTCTTTTAAATACTTGATAAAGCCACCATTTTGTTTTTCTCTACTCACAGTATATGAGCTGATATCCTAGTAGTAGAGTAGCCAATCAGAGCGCGTGATTGCTCATAACCAGTGACTGTGGATAGAATAAATAGAATGACTGTTATTTTTTCTGTGCCTGTTAGTTGAAGATGGTGCTAATTAAGTGCTGTGACATCTCCAACGAGGTTCGGCCGATGGAGGTGGCCGAGCCATGGGTGGACTGTCTGCTTGAGGAGTACTTCATGCAGGTGATGCAACTTTAAAAATGATTCAAATATTCATCTTCTATCCATTAAGAAGGTATAGTGTTTGATTTGTCACTTGTTAGATGGAGATAACTGAAGACATTCTTTTCTTTCCGAAAACCCTAATGTAGAGCGACAGGGAAAAGGCAGAAGGCTTACCCGTCGCTCCTTTCATGGACAGAGAAAAGGTCACTAAGCCTACGGCTCAGATCGGCTTCATTAAGTTCGTCCTCATTCCCATGTTTGAGACAGTGATGAAGGTGAGAAGATGATCAGGGTGATGTTTATAATAATGATTACTCTTATTAATCCTAACCATTGATCTCTCTGATTGATCTCAGTGCATAATAATGCTCTTTTAATCGGTGTGTTCCAGCTGTTTCCTCAGATCGAGGAGGTGATGGTTCAACCACTCAGAGAATCCCGAGACAGATATGAAGAACTCAAACAGATTGACGATGCCATGAATGAGGTCTGGCCTTCAGAAATGCTCTATTTTGCTTAATAAATTGGTTTCCTCTCTTTCAATAGCTGTTGCTCATCTTCATTCTTTCCTTCCAGGTCCAGAAAAAGAAGAGTGAGAACCTCACTATGGGAGGGAAAAAGAAGTGAGGTGAGTGTTCGGCAGCAGTGTTAAACTTCACAGCCCTTAAACACCACCAGTGACATCGCAATCTCAGTCAATCCATAGAGGAACCTGATTTAGGAATATTTCGAACATTCAGACAGTTTGATTTATTCCGACAGGCTTTTCTATTTGAGCGGTTGTATTTACAGCTGAGTGCAAAAGTTTGCATCCTCCCTGGTTTCTGAATGGAAAAAAGTGGAAATATTAGAAATATTACAAGTTTATATATAAATATAAAACATTCCAATGTGCTGAAATAAAATCTAAAAATTTTAATTATCTAAAATGACACCAATACATCTGGGGAAAAAATCAACAAGTAAAAAAAGAGAAAAGAACCAATGTTTGAAAAATAAAAGAGAAAGTTTCAGTAAAACCAAAAGCAGGAAGAGTTTTGGTCTCCAGAGCTGAATCGAAGATGACAAACGTCAAGAAAAAACTTGGGGATTGGCAAGTTGAGTTTGGACAGAATATTAAAAAACAAAAAATGAGACCATCAGTGACGGCGTAGTTCACTCCGGCCTTGTCTAGCCCAGAAGGAACGATCTAAAGTGGGCCACCTTGCGCAATAAATGTTGCAAGCTATATATAAAAGCGATATCCACCCTAGGAATACCGACCTATTTACCAGAAAGAATCCAAAACGGTGAGGAATTGACCGAGAAGAAGCGATTTTTTTGTTGTTGTTGAACTGCTGTTGAACATTAAGGCTTAATTAGTCCATAACATTATTAATAATTGTAATGAAGCAAATCTGGGTAGCAGTTCTATGCACCCTAGGTACCCCTACCTTCATGCCAGAAAGACTCAAAATCAGTGAAGAATTGAAGGAGAAGAAGTGATTTGTGTGGAAACTGCTCGTTAGGGATTGATTAATTACTCCATATCTTCATTATTAACTGCAATTATGCAAATTTGGGTAGAAGCTATATCTGCACCCTTGGCAGACCTACCTTCCTGCTAAAAAGAATAAAAATCGGTGAAGAATTGAGAGAGAAGAAGCGATTTTTGAGAAATGTGGACGACGCCAGACAGCACGAGGGCATAAACTCATCACCTGGCGGCCGGATGAGCTAGAATTGGAAACTTTTTCTTGTATCAGAGGAATAAACTACTTTGAGGTGTTTTTATAGGGGAAGAAATCCTTTGCAACACCGGACTGTCATTGATTATTTTCCAAGAACAGCACACCCTGTTGTGTTTTATTCTTTCTATCTGATTGTGTTTTGTTTTTTTTCTTTTTTTCAGTCGGGACAATTCACCGATTCTGAATCCGGCTCCTGTAGGTTGGAAAGCTGATGACTGTATAATGATGTGCTGGAAAACTTCCCAGACAATCAGTCCAAAGCCTCTTTCAGGGAATGTGAATCATCATCAGCGCACACACACACACAGGATGCCTAACATCGTTCCATAGATATTATTCTCTGCCTTGTTTTTATTTGCTTTTATATCCATATAAAAGATATTATTCGGGTTGTACAGATTTTTAGTCACTTGTCCTTTAATACAAAAATAAAAAAAGTTTTATGTATAAGTTTTTTTTTTTTTTTGTCTCATCATGCTTTAGGGACAACTTTGTTGCTGTTCTTATGCACTGATAGTCAAATACTTCACTCGTGTTTTAATGAAGACCACCTTAGTTGAGTCCAAAACTCAAGAACGTAAGACTAAGATCACAGAACAGGCTCGTATCTCCTTTTAGTCTGCGGCTCAACCGAAATATACTTCAAGATTTACACATCTACAGTGTATTATAGACGAGGACATCAACATTGCTGGCATGAAGAAGCACCAGTAGGCAGCATTACAATAGATCTGCCAACATTTCTAACAACAGAATCGTAGCAGAGAGAGAGAGAGGTATGTTGGTTGAAAACATCACTAGTTTTCCCCCCGAATGTGCACCAAGCAGCAAAAATCCAGTGTGGTGTGGCTCATACTTTTTTTTTTTTAACCAACCAAAGAGACCACAATTCAGTCGTCTTTTTTTCTGCTGGCTCAGGAAAACAAGGCTTGCAAACTCACAGGTCAAAGTTCATCAAGGTAGTCAGCTCAAAGTCAAAGGGACATGTCTTATCTTCTTCAGCGAATCAGCTTTCCTTATAGCTGAATTTTATTTCATTCAGTCTGACTGCTGCTTTCACTGAAAAAGCAACACAGCGTAGATTTCAGGTGCCTCCTGTATCGATGTAGGGGTCAGAACCAGAACGTCAAGGATGTAGTCGCTCATCTGGCTGGCCGTCAAAACAACCATGACGACCTGAACATCAACCAGACCTGCAAATGTGACGATGTGCGAGAGAGAAGACCAACCTCCATGACAAACTGTTTACAACAGGAAAATCAACAAAGGACTAAATTTTGTTCCTCGAGGGAAGATTGACCCAAAACATCGATCAGAACTGAATTCAGATGATAAATGAGAGACGAGATACAATTCTAGTCAGAAGAAAATTCGTGAAGTTGATCTAATTACTAATTTGTTGACAAAAATTTGACAATACAATGACCAAATGTTGTACAGAAGGTCGAATTCTTTCAAATAAAACAATCAGAACTTAAATCCATTGAGAACTGAAAGAGGGAGGAGACACGATTTAACTGAAAATAAACAAAGTTGCAAACGAATTGTTTACCACAACAGGAAAATCAACGAGCAAGTTTTGTGCCTTGAGAGAAGATCTACTCAAAACATCGATCAGAACTGGAATCGGATGAGAACTGCGAGAGTAGATACAATTCTAATGAGAAGTCCAAAAATTCGTTAAGGTGACCTAGTTAGCAGTTCGTTAGCAAAAATTTGACAAAACAATTTTTCAAATAAAACAATCAGAACTGAAATCCATTGAGAACTGAAGGAGGGAGGAGACACGATTTAACAGAAAATAAAACTGTAAACAAATTGTTTACAACAGGAAAGTCAACAAACAACCAAGTTTTGTTCCTCAAGAAAAGATCTACTCAAAACATCAATCAGAACTGGAACTGGATGAGAAACCAGAGTGGAGATACAATTCTAGTGAGAGGTCTGGAAAATTAATTAATTTGGCCTAATTAGTAACTCATTAGCGAAAAATCTGACAAAGGAAACAATGACCAAGTTTTGTGCGGAGTGATGAGTTCTTTTAACCAAAACAATTGGAACAGAAATCCATGGAAAACTGATTTACCTGAATTGTGGACGACGGACGCCACACTGTGGAAACAGCTCACTGGCATTATAGCCAGATGAGCGAATCATAAATGCCACGGCTAAACTGTAGATGTTAGAAACTCTACAAAATTTCAATTTCTGTTTTTAAAAATTATTAAATATTTAATGAGATATTTTAAAACGTATATGAGTCAAAATTTGCTAATGGGTAATAATGGTGAGACACGTATAAAAAATCATCTCCATCCACTATTTTAAACATAAATTGGATATTTTTTGGTTTAAATAAAATAATATTGCTCTAAGAAATAATGTTGACAACTTCAGATATCACAAGCTATATTTTCCCAATAAAATCATGAATTAATTTTTTGAAGTTGGTGAATTTTAGACACCCGACCGTAACAGTTCTGACTAACCAACTTCGACAAGGTTTGATTGCTATACAACTTATTGTCGGAATTAAATCAACTACACTCCATAAAACAGGTTTACTGAAGTGTTTAAAAAACCACATACAATGGGCCTGCACATTTTCTAAACACGAAAAAATCATTTTAAAAAAAGACCCTTATGCACGTTACTGTGTCCGTCAGAAGTCAACATTAACTTGTGAATAAGAATATTCCAACTAAAAACATTAATATAGAACAATATATGTAATCAATCACTTTAATATAAAAGCACCAATTGATTTATAATTAATTCTCGCCTTGGAATCTGCCTGTTTTCAAAATACATCGATGGTAAAATCAAAGGATCGCTGTCTGTCAGAAAATAACGTACACAAGACTGTATCGTATATCTCCGACCGGCATAGCACCGCATGATACACAAACCTCCAGGAAATCCACACTACCACGAGTTTTGATGACATCATCGCTTTCCGAGAAGATGGAGAAACTGGCCGCCTGAGCAGCGTGTGTTTGCAGTCTGTCAAGAAAGCTAACGTGCATAATACGTAACGCACGTAAGTATAGATTTGTTCTTCACTCACTAAAAATGAACCGTAGCGATCGGGGAACTGGCTGAAATACTTCATAATGGATGTAAACAAAAACTGACGCCAGTGCAACTGAAAGAATTTGCCGGGAGGGTGAATGATCGTGTGGAATGTGTTGGTCCCTGACGGAAGCAGGAAGTCGCACGTTACAATCTGACGGACATTTCTTATGCACGTTATATTTTGACGTCCCCCAATTGAAGATAAATAAAATTTGTTTTGGGTGTACTTGTCACCATGTCAGACAGGTCTCCTTCTGGAGTCAGAGAGCTTTAAGTGGACTTGTTGGAAAAAGGAAGAGATTGATGGCCCAGAAATATGTTTCCATGGCTGTAATCCAAATTTTAAGTCTCATTTATTACTTTATGGTGCATGCATATTACTATCAGACAGTTCCGGCTGTGTGCAATACTCATGTTGTAGTCTTCATTTATGAATTTTACTATATAATTTTAGTCTTAGATTTCTCCTGTTACTTAAATATTCATATTCCCCTTTCCCTAGTCAGATCTTATAGTGCAATTAGAGTACATTTCAATGAATTCATCTTTGGTAATTTATGTCCGTCAAAAGTAACATGCATAAGTATACTAACCCACATGTGTTTAATATTGTATTGTTCCACAGAGTCCTGTTTCCAATCCTTAATGTTAATAGTAAGTTACTACTGTTATGTTATGAGGATTTCTTCACAATGAATTCTTGTGTTATGTCGGTTCATAAGTGATAACAGAAAAGTTATCACCTTGGCTCTTGGTTGTGAATCTTTTCACCTGTTTCTTGAATAATTATATTCTCATTTTCTGGAAAGATCTTTGATATTTTCCATTAAGTATTGTAAAAACCTGATTATTTCATTCTTATATGCATGGAGTTTTGTAAAATAAGGAGAAAAAAACTAAAAATACTTCATTTTTTTCCGTCAAAAAATAACATGCATAAGCGTAGATTTGATAACTTCGCAGATGATTTTTTTGAAAATCCAGTGTGATTACTATCTTTTCAATTGTTAATATGTTTAATAAAATAATAAAAGTTTAATATGATGTAGTTTAATTTTTCAATAAAAGAATATTAATTTTGACATGTTTTGTTACATATTATTACCCATTAGCAGATTTTCATCCATATACATCCTTGATTTGGGGTCTAAATCATCTTCATCTTAACCAGATTCCAGACTGATGATTTATGTCATGATTGAGACAAAATTGAGATAAAATGGGCGCAAGTCTGAGATAAAACCAATATCAACTGTCTCAAGAAACACAACCCTACTTTACTCTCTTACCAAACATAAAAAAACCCTTAAATACTTCAGAAGTTATTTTGTTGAAATGTTAGCTATTAAATGTTGTTAGAATCTATAACTGATAAATCAGTATTTAAAGCTAGACGACCTTTCGATTTCATAAAATCGGTGAAATTTAGTTCCGTCTGAAATGCGGTCATATGTTTATTTCTGTAATATCTCACAAAATATCAGGCCATTCTGTGGCTGGGAAGTTATTTAATTTGAGGGGATTAAAGCAAATAATGTGCATGAAATCGCTCGCTTCGCGCAGTCAAGCAGACAGAGGAAGTCCGTGTGCGCATGCGCAGGTTTACCTTCATCATCTTCTTTTGGGTTTTACAGCAGCTGGCATCCACAGTGTTGCATTACTGCCATCTACAGGTTTCCCTTTGAGCGTGCACTGACAGTTCCATCATTCTGTCGCTAAACGAACAGCTGATCACACCGAGGTGCTCGCTGAGCGCCCATATTTATTAGTTTGGTCCTGCGTTTCCTTTCCTTCGTATATAACATAACATCTTCTCGCTTTCTTTCTGTTACTGTAGTTGGTCTTTCACGTTTCATTCGCACACTCACGTCCTCCATTTTTCTCTCCTGTTTCAAATTTGTATCCCACAATGCCTTGTGTGAACGGGGAAAGCCCACCATGTCATGCATGACGTAGTACCTTGTATTGGGTCATGGTGAAGCAGGAAAAAATAGCAGAGAATTTAGGGACACATGGAGATAAATTCATTAATTTTTCCATTTAAAAAAAAACTAATAAAATTGGAAGTCTGTGACTTGAATTCAGTAGCTTTTGGTCACTAAACAAAAATAACTGCGTGTCTGGAAAATTCTTTTTATGACCTACACCTGAAAAATCTGAAAGGCAGTCTACCTTTAAATGGTAGGAATTATGTCACAGGATAACAGCTACCATGACCTGTTTGTTGCGTAAGTCACTACATACTGAAATTTCACAAGTGTGAGTGTGAAGTGAGTGATTTAATCAAGCATGTAGGCGCCACAATGAAAAAATGGTTATATCATCCAACTCTTGTGGTTTGTTTTATAACAGGTCCACATTCAGTCTGTTCAGCATGCTGCCATCGTATACAAGTCTTTTTTTTTTTGGTTAAAAAAAACCCCCAGTAACATCACATCATGGAGCTGAACCTGAAGGTTGAAGATGAGGAACTTTTGCACTAGCGCCACCTGCTGGATACAACCTGTAAAACTCCATTTTAACTCCGCGAGTATATTTTATATAGACTGTTTGAGTGCGCTTGAATTCAGCTTCACAGCCAAAAATATTTTGTGCACAGTTCTCAGGAAACAAACAAACAAAAAAAGCATTTATTTTAAAATTTCATTTTCAATCTCTCAATTTTGGGGCATTTCCAAAAATATAATATGTAAATATGAAATAAAGGATGCAACCTGAATGAAAAGGAATGTCCACCAAAACAATGAGGTTTAAAAAAAAAAACTTAAACCTGCGACGTCTCTGCTGGGTTCTAGCTCTCTGAGCTGCATTTCTGAGAAACGGCTCCGCTTTTATTCTCCGTCTTGCTTTTCTTCGCTGCCCTGTTCGGCTGCCGTGCTGCTCTCTTCTTTCCTCCCCGCTGATTCTGTTGCTGCAGTCGTTCCTTTTTCTTCTCTAAATACGATGCCATATTGTCAAAGTTCGTCTTGTAGAGATGACGGAACCGACTCTCTGCACCGATGGAGGCTGAGAAGGAAAAAGGAGATGAGAAGCAGAAGAGATTATCATCAGCAAAATGGAAGAAAAAAAAATTGAGGAGAAGAGAACGTACTTGCGAAAATAAAGCCATTGAAATTTAAGCAATAAAAAAAAATAATAAAATAAAAAAAAAGTTAGGCTGTGCTGCTGTAGGAAAATTATAAAAAGAACGACATGCAGCTATAAAACACACTCGTTCCCTCACCAGCGTCTCTTATCAGGGTGTCTGCAGGCTTGAACAAGTTCAATTTAAGACTTTTTAAGACCTTTTTAAGACCATAACAGGTTAAATTTAAGACTTATGCTGCACAAAAAATAAAGAAAATTGGGAGAGCCTGAATTACTTTCAAAATAACAATTTATCATCATTCACCAATGAACTCATTACATCCCTAGGGTGCGCGCTTGCATTAACCTCCTAAGACCCACGCTGTTTTTTTACATGCATTTTTTTTATTTCTTTTTGCTATTTGGGCTTATTAGAACCTGATTAGAATAAAAACTAAGCATCATCTTTGATAAGATGTACTTCTTGAGAAAAAGTATGTCCACATATGTGGATTCTTGTTCTGAATTTCTAAAAAGTGCTGTCCACGTATGTGGACGCTAGGCCCTAGGAGGTTTTAATGAGGAACCAAGTTGCAGTGGAGCCAAAGACATCCCGCAAATCACTTGAGGAGGAGGCATTCGATTCCGTACGGTTTGTGTGTTGTAATGTTACAGTTTGCACGGAGTTAGCTGATACACCGTCTCGAGATGTGCTTGGACCTGACAACGGTGAACAAAATTGAGTGACGGCATGCGATTGTTGCAGACTTTTATGGGCAGCCTGGTGCTTCTCCGCTTTCGTGTGCGATTCCGGTGCCTTTACACCCAGGGTGCGGAGTTTGAGTGTTCTTTTGCACAATGTGCAGTACGCCTCAAACGGATTGTTTGGTACACGTTTTAACCAGTCTACGAAATCAATGCGTTCAAGCCAGCAGTCGTTAAACTTGCATTTGCCCATTTTGCTACAAACCGTGACAATCTCCCTCGCTTCTTTTAGGCTCTACTGTCTAAATGCGTGCGTACCATGCCCTGTGCATCACCATGCCAACCGGGCTAGACGCCGGATTCCACTGTGTCTCATTTGTAATTTGCAGCGTAGCCTACTGATACTAAGTAGGCCTAGCCTATATGACTAATTACGAATATCACAAACACATTTAACAAAAAAAAAAAGCAAATGGGGCAGGCCCGGCGCCAGGAACAGTTTACTAAGGGGGCAATTAGAAATCGCAAGGGGGCAAATATTTTTCATATAGTGTGTAGTAGTGATGGCGGTCTGACAACGTGTTTCAAACAATTAACTGCGCCAACCACAAAACCACGGCCCCGAAGGTTGCTTTTAGTCCGGGAAAATCATGTGGCATATTACCAGGGCAGTTGCGCTTTATCAACCCCCGTGCCCACCTGTTAACCCTCCCCTCCAATTTTCTCACAGACACGCGTTACAACCGGAAAGATGCCAAACATAAAACAACACACACAAACCTACAGGCAAGTCCTTTACATTTAAAATACATACAAATAGCTCCGCGGCATGAAAACAAAACGTCAATGCAAGTCTAAGGTACTTGGCTCGGCGGCCAAAATCTCATTTCATCTCATTATCTCTAGCCGCTTTATCCTTCTACAGGGTCGCAGGCAAGCTGGAGCCTATCCCAGCTGACTACGGGCGAAAGGCGGGGTACACCCTGGACAAGTCGCCAGGTCATCACAGGGCTGACACATAGACACAGACAACCATTCACACTCACATTCACACCTACGCTCAATTTAGAGTCACCAGTTAACCTAACCTGCATGTCTTTGGACTGTGGGGGAAACCGGAGCACCCGGAGGAAACCCACGCGGACACGGGGAGAACATGCAAACTCCACACAGAAAGGCCCTCGCCGGACCCGGGGCTCGAACCCAGGACCTTCTTGCTGTGAGGCGACAGCGCTAACCACTACACCACCGTGCCGCCCGGCCAAAATCATAATTTAAAAAAAATCAACAGACCCCGCGGCTGCACCAGTAATAGCCTTCCTGACTCGCACCGAGTCAACGCTAACCACTTAATCCGCGATCCCAGTTTAGGCGTGTAGGGGACTAAACACTCTGAAGTGATGAATTTTCACCCCCGCTGCATGGGGGGTGACGTCAACGACACATTCTTACGCTATTTGCGCACAAAGCGGACCATATATGAACACATACACCGACATAAACGGAGATAAACTTAGCCTACAAAGAAAGAAAATGGATTCACAATATTGTGATTGAATTCGTTTAATTCGGTGGGGGAAAGACTACTCCCGTAAACTCCCGCATATTACAGGATATTGCAGAGACAGTGCACTTGTAAGTGTACATGTAAAACCCCCGCCCGCACAACCCCTCCGTCTATAATACATTATATTTTCATAAGAAAACAATTAAGTGATCTGAGTCTCCGTTGAGGGGGCGGGGCTGTAGCCACGAGGGGGCGACGCCCCCTTTCGCCACCCCACGGCGCTGGGCCTGGAATGGGGTAAATGGACGTAAGGATTTAAGACTTCACAAAATTACATTTAAGACCTACAATGCAAAATATGCTCGTATTTTAGACTTTTTAAGGCCTTAAATTAGGATTATCAAATTTTAGACTTTTTAAGACTCCGCGGAAACCCTGCTTATTATTAAAGTAAGACAAAAATTAAGACCAAAAAAAAAAAGAAACCCCTCCTCATGGTACAAACAGAAAATTATAAACTTCTATAAACGTACAACGACTGCACATGCTTCATGTCTTACAGTAATGATGGATGTTGTTTCTCTTTACTTACAATAGTCAAGCAGTTCTTGACATAATATGGATTACTACAGCACAGTTGTACTGTTGAATGGGGCTATTTACTGTATTTTTTTTAAATTTATTATTTACTGTTTGAGCTCAAACTTATTAACAAGGCAAGAAATTGCACTAATTAACTTTTGACGAGGCACCTGTTAATTGAAAAGCGTTCCCGGTGACTACCTCATGAAGCTTGTTAAGATAACGCCAATAGTGTGTAAAGCGTCATGAAGGAAAACGCTGGACACTTTGAAGAATCTAAAATATCAAAAGATATTGTTGAACCCTTTTTTTTTTTTAAAAATGCATAATTCCATCTATGTTCCAGATGATATTATTTCATAGTTTTGATGTCTTCAGTGTTGTTCTAAAATGTAGAAAGAGTCAAAATACAGAAAAACCTACAAATGAGTAGAACAGGGGTGTACAAACTAATTTGTATATAATTTAGCAGATGACAGCGCGTTTCTATACAGCAACTTACTGAACTCTGGTCTCCAGGTAAAAATAAGGAAACTGACTTTTAAAGGAGAACTGAAGGCAAATTTACCATCATCAAACTTTTACTAAATCTAGGAATGCACTTCTGATCGCTATTTTGTCGCTGCTATAGCAAGTTATGAGTGTTTGAAATACGCTCTGTAATATATCAGTCCGTATGTCAAAGCAGTGGCCGTAAACGAGATTCGTTGAGACCTGTGCGAGACATCATAGGACGGAAGTAAAACGTACAGCGGAAATCAAAGTCACCGACATCCGCCAACATTGTCAAAAGACGCGCGCGCCCTCTTTCGAATGCTGATGTAATCAAGCCGGAAGTTTTGTTTGTTTTAATAGCAATCAGGAAAGTTTGAAAAAAGTAGGCAGTAATCGTCATTTAAACTCGTTTTTATGCAATATTTTGTTTGGAAAACAGTTTTCAAAATGGCAGCACTGACACTTGGCTGACACTTCACGTTTCGAAGTCTCGCACAAGTCTCATGAAGATCGCGCGGATAAGCGACGCCTGCCGTGGACCAAACGAACTAAATTCAACACAGCTAAAAACCGAATAGGCTGATAAGTATAATATTTAATTGCAGTTAGCTGCCAATACGAGTCACGATATAAGGTTACTAAAACTGAAAACGTAATTGAAGAACACGTTAATTAAGAAATAAAGCAAGTTTAAAAATGACTTCAGTTCTCCTTTAAGCCTCAGTTCTGAATTTTGGAACAAATGCAAAACATGCTAATTAAGGTGTTAATAAACATGCTCTGTGGGTTTAATTTTACTTGGTTAATATGGGGGTTCGTTATTTTACTTATTTGGTTTATGAGCTCATCCGGCTACAGGCCAGGCTGGATGAGCTTATGTGATCACGCATCGTCTGTCCATCGTCCGTCAACAATTTACAAAAGTCGTGACTCCTCCTACAGGATTGATCGGATTTCGATCATTAAATAAACAAGACGACATGGTCATCACTATCCCCCACCACGAGCATTATCGCGTTATCAGAGGTGCACAAGAACGAGTGGTGAAGCCGCGATGTCATCGTGTTGTAAGAATGAGTGTAACAATAGCGAAACTTCGTAACCAATCAGCACTTATCCTGATCAAGTTCGATTACCCGTTCTACTTCTTGATAAACTTCGGAACCGATCAGAACCAGAAACGAAATAAGAGAAACGTCGTTATAACGTCGTAGTATCGGAAGATAATCGGCAGATAAAAAGATAAACGAAATTCACCTCGTGGTTCGCCAAGACTACCGATTCGATATCAAGTAAGTGGTGTTTATTTTAAGAAAATTTACCTTTTAATTATCACAGCTTTTGTTTGGTCCTTCTGAAAGGTCAAATGAAAGGTTTTGTAAGTTTTTGCTTTCATTTTTTTATTTTACTTTAGAGTCTTTACACTACACTTGTGAAACAAAATGTGCTCATTCGTACTAAATAACGCTTCTAAGACGATTCATGAACGAGTGCTTTCTTTCTTACGATTTTGAAAATAGATCGAGTTCACAGCACTGGATTTTGAACAAAAAACACAGTAAACAAAATTGGGAACCAAAACACTCCAAGCCCTGATGCTGCTCACAGCTTGGTGATGCTTGCAAGAGATGAGGCGAGGATCATTGATAACATGTACTGTATATATGCGATATTTACTGTATGGACATGGGATCAGCAGCCACATGGACCCATAGGGCACCTATTTTTGTAAATTGTAGACGGACAAACAGACGGACGATGAGTGATCATGTAAGCTCATCTGGCCTGGCCTGTGGCTGGATGAGCTTAAGAAAAATAAATTAATACAACTGTTAGTTTGTTAATATTAGTGTATCAATTCTATAATCTATAGATCAATAATCTGCATAAAAACAAAAATAATGCATGTCACTTTAGGGAACCTAGATGTAAAGCATCATCATGAAGCACCTCACCTTTGAAGAGCTCCCACTGAGCGTGCACTGTTTCTGATACCCTCTGTAGGTCAGGGCTTTCTGACACACACTGCACCGCAAGCGAGCGAGCGAGCACACACACAGACACACACACACAGGGTAAGAATGTTGTAAAAAATGTCAACTTATTGTTTAGAAATGTCCTATTTATCAGAAAAATAAACATCCAGCACGATATTTTTCCAGAACTGGTTTCCATGTGAAAAGCGTGTGTGTGTTTGCATGCACATGCGTACGGTACCTTCCAGCGCTCCTCTGTATATGTGTACAGAAGTACATTTGTGTCCTTGTTCTCCAATAAGACCCAGAGTCGACCCTGAGGGTCAAAGGTCATATCCCAGAGGTTCTGAGGCAGAGTGAGTGTCTCAGTCGGAGTTAAGCTCCCGTCTGATCCTTCCTCTACTGTAAACAGCTGAATGGAGGGAAAACTTTGATAGAAAGAGAGACAAAAAAAATTGTTACAGTTAAGAGATGCACATCAAATCTGGTTAATCTGTCATTATGGACTGTTTTTTCATGCACACCTGAGTATAAACTGATTATGATCTGATTTCAGCAGTTAATCAAATCAGCAGTTGTATTATGATCTCATAAACCAAAAGCATTTTGTCAGATTTCAAGAAATACAGAGGCACTCAAATTAAGATCAGATTATTTAGAGCAGGGGTTTAAAGTGTGGGAGAGTCCGCCCCCCCTCAGAGAGCAAATAAACAACAGCGCCCCCTTACAATTTTTGTTGTTGCTATACTTAATGTTCCATTCGTATTTTAAAAAAAATGATTGTTGTACACATTTTTTTCTTTTACACATTTTAAGCATCTGTGCTTTTTGAAAACATCTTTTTTTTACACATTTAAAACATATGAGCTTTATTAAAATCTTTTTTTACACATTTTAAACATCTGTGCTTTTTTTTAAAACCTCTTTTAATACATTTTAAACATCTGTGCTTTTTTAAAACCTCTTTTAATACATTTTAAACATCTGTGCTTTTTAAAACCTCTTTTAATACATTTTAAACATCTGTGCTTTTTAAAACATCTTTTTTTACACATTTTAAACATCTGTGCTTTTTAAAACATTTTTTTAACACATTTTAAAACATCTGTGCTTTTTTTAAAACATTTTTTACACATTTTAAACATCTGTGCTTTTTTTAAACATCTTGTTTTACACATTTTAAACATCTGTGCTTTTTTTAAAACCTCTTTTTTTTTTTTACACACACATTTTAAACATCTCACAGCATCGTTAGCTAGCACCTCTTGGCAGACAACACACTGTGGCAGTGGAGCATCTTCAGATCCAGTCCATGAAAATCCAAACTTTAAATAATCGTGGTCATACTTCCTTCTTTTTTTGCTTGGCCCGGACTCTGTCTCCTCACTCACTGTAGCTTTAGGTACTAAAAATCGATCCATTTTGTCTCTGGCAAAGGCTAGCTGAAGTTTGCTAAATGTCTGCAATAGTAACTTATTCTGGTTTATTTTTCCTCACGTTGCGCCCCCCCCCGAAGAACTCTGGCGCCCCCTAGGGGAGGCACGCCACACACTTTGAAAAGCCCTGATTTAGGGCATGGATACAGTTTTTTTTTTTTGTAAATATTTACTTTAAGCAAAAAAACTAAAAAAAAAAAAAACTACCACTTCACTACTTTAAAATTTTCATTATGCTAATACTAATGCCATGAAAAGAAATCCGAGTTTTCCGCATCATCAGATTTTTACTCTAATTATTTATTGATTGATTGCAAAAATCTGATTTACTTACACAATTTTGTTTTTCTGTTCAAATAAATACGTCTGCGCGCATATTTGTTTACATGGTCAGTAGACACATTTAGTTTGGCATGATATTCGTACTGGACAGAGTAAAGCGCACATACACACCTCTCACACTGCACAGCGACATGGCGTCCATCCGGCGAGCTGATGATCCGACTCACAGCAAACCTCACTGGCTAAAGATCACAACAGGAATATGGCATAGTGGAACATTTTACATTTTTCATCAATAATATTCATCTCATTATCTCCAGCCGCTTTATCCTGTTCTACAGGGTCGCGGGCAAGCTGGAGCCTATCCCAGCTGACTACGGGCGAAAGGCGGGGTACACCCTGGACAAGTCGCCAGGTCATCACAGGGCTGACACATAGACACAGACAACCATTCACACTCACATTCACACCTACGCTCAATTTAGAGTCACCAGTTAACCTAACCTGCATGTCTTTGGACTGTGGGGGAAACCGGAGCACCCGGAGGAAACCCACGCGGACACGGGGAGAACATGCAAACTCCGCACAGAAAGACCCCCTGTCAGGCACTGGGCTTGAACCCAGAACCTTCTTGGCAAAATTAAGAATCGCTAACAACTCAAACCGACACGTTTGACAGGGATGGAGGTGGATGATTGATGATTGTGCTTTAATCTATTAAAGACAGTAATGCAGCAGTTGATCACCAGAAGAGGCAGCTGTGTCATTAGCAGATGTTGGTTTTACCTTTTCACTGTCCGTATCAGAGCTCTGTGAAACGCCATGCTGCTGCAGGTCGATGCTCTGTAACCGCCGGCCGGACTCATAATGCCAAAGTTTCACCGTGCCGTCCTGGCAATACCAAAAATAAATAAAATAAATAAAACAATAGAACACTTGCTTCTTAGTTTTTCTTACTTATTTGCTTTTCTGTATTATTGTTCGACTGTGGCACTGGACTTCTGATCGGAAGGTTGCGAGTTCAAATCTCAGCACTGCCAAGCTGCCACTGCTGGACCCTTGACAAAGATTTTAACCCTCAACTGCTCAGCTACATCATCATCATCTTGGCAGAGGTTTTTTTTACACCAGATGCCCTTCCTGACACAACCCTCCCCAATCTATCCAGGCTTGGGACTGGTACTAAGTATGTACTGGCTTGTGCAACCCCAGTGGCTGGGTATATTTACCTAATCTAGATGTCTTTGAACTGTTGGAGGAAACCAGAGAACTCGGAGGAAACCCACACAGACACTGGGTTCACGTTGTTTTTGACTTAAGAACATGCAAACTCCACACATATCGACTGAAGTTTGAACCCAGAAGCTTCTTGCTCACCACTACACCTACTCAGCTGTATAAATGAGATAAACGCAAGTGGCTCTGGATAAGAGCAGCTGTGGCATCAAATGCCACAAACTCGCATGTAAATACTGATAAATGCATCATAAAACAAACTCCGGGTGTTCAAATACATTTGACTGCAAGTCTGTTATATATAACTTGAGCCTTTATGTCCTGTTCATGCCAAAATGGCCATTTTACATTGTTCGCTCATTCAATCTTCAATTCAGTTGCTTTACCCTGATCGAGATGGCAGTGGATTCAGAGCCTATTCCAGGAACATTAGGTGTGAGGTGGGACACCGCCTTGGATAGGACCCCCAGTGCATCAGAGGGCACCATACACACACTTGATATTATTTACAGCTTAATTTCTAGAAAGCACTGTCTGTTTCCAAATGTATAATAAAATGGTGATTCAATTCCCAGTGACATTTCCTCAATCAATTATTTAAACAAAATATTTGATTCGTACCCCTGAGCCTGAGAGAAGCCATTCAGGATGTGCAGCTGGAACACACAGAGCACTGACGAACCTGCAAGAAAAAACAAGACAGATACACAACTGGGGTGAAAACAATCAGACTGTGCATCAGCGAGCGCCGAAAAATACACCTAATTATTTATTATTGTCTACTTATCAAGCATTCACTAGGACTTCTTATCACCCAGTAGTACTAGTACAGTACTTTTTTTTTTAATCACACTATCACGCTTTCATCCACCTGTATCAGTTTGTGATTATAAATAAATTGCAAACACATCATTTCAACAACACAATCGTTTTAATAACATTTTTTTTTAGCTGAACAGTTGAAAACTAACTTTTCATTTTGGACATTCTGTCTACTAAAACACTTTGGATACCAGCTGCGCACGTTGGCGCAGGATGGTTAAGCAGTGGCTCTGCGCACGCTCTCCCGCACGCTGTCTGTCAAGTGAAACACAGAAGGAATTCACTTCAGACAGAATTCAGAGACAGGTCAGAACCAGTTATATGCAATGTATATTGAGGAAAACGTGTTGCTTTTGGTAAATTGACGTTAGCAGGTGTGTTATGCTGAAAGTGCATTTTTTTTCAGAGACCGTACATTTTGCTTTCCGGCACGACCAAATCTTTTATTGGTACGCCGGACCGGCCAGGACCAGCTTACTTTCACCCCGATTTTACTTCTGTCAAAAATAACACAAAAGAGAGTAGTTACAATTGTTCATGACTAATGTGCATTTATTTCAAGAACCGGAGTATTTTGATACTGTTATTAAATACATAAATGAGAACAACACAGAGCACCATAATATAATATCGACAAATAAAAATATATTGGACTTTTTCCCCCCGGTCTGCAGGTTGGGATGTCTGTAAACCAATCAGGATGCTCTTTGGCTACGTTCACACTGCAGGCTGAAGTGACTCAAATCCGATCTTTTCGCCCATATGTGACCTGTATCCGATCTTTTATTGACAATATGAACGACACAGATCCGATTTTTTCAAATCCGACCCAGGCCGTTTGGATATGTCGTCCTAATTCCGATTCCTATCCGCTCTTTTCATATGCGACTTCAGTCTGAACCGCCAGGTCGCATTCATCCGACTTACACGTCATCAACAAGCCACAAACGTCACTATTCTGCGCTGAAGTAGGCGGCGGGTCTCTCAAAAAAAGTTACAACAACATGGCGCATGACATCAATGCGAGGGACACTTCGGGCTGTGAAGGTTCTGAATTTTCTCAATGGAAGGACGCAGAGGTTAGGGAGCTGATTTCCATTTGGGGGGATGCAGCTATTCAAGCTAGATTGGATGGGTCATACCGCAACCGGGCGGTTTTACTTCCGTAAACACTGGCCATGCTCACTGTGTGTGACGTCGTCGTATCCTGCAATGCGCATGCGGAACACTTTTAGGTCGCTTTTCGTTCATACTGAGGATCACATACAAGTCGCATATATTTGTTAATGTGAACGACCTCACAAAAAAATCAGATTTCACAAAAAAATCGGAATTGAGCATTAAGCCTTGCAGTGTGAACGTAGCGTTTGTCTAGCATGCGCTTCATGAACAGGCACATGCGCAGTCTTTCTCGCTCTCCCTTGCGCATTCCGTCATATGCGTGATGCAGACATTAACGTTTCGCGTGCACGCTCTTGCTCTAGATTCTGGGAGATATTATCCAATTTGCGGGCATCAGGGAGCCACTATCAATATGCGTGAGACTCCCGGAACTTCCGGGAGACTTGGGATGTCCGTTATATGCATGCGCAGTAGTGAAAAAACCGACAGCCTGACCGTCCTGCCAATAAACACATCGATTAACACAGACACGACACGCGCTTAATATGTGGCGGCTTTACTTGACGGTGTGTCTGAATCTTCGCTTCATATATATTTTTTATTTTCAACTAGCGAGCCAGGCTGGCTAGTGACAGGAATTACTCGCCAAATGACAAATTAAGTCGCCTCGGGCGACCGGACCACCGCGAATTTCGAGCCCTGTATATATATATATATATATATATATATATATATATATATATATATATATTACACCCAATGGTGCTTGAAAGTTTGTGAACCCTTTAGAATTTTCTATATTTCTGCATAAATATGACCGAAAACATCATCAGATTTTTACACAAGTCCTAAAAGTAGATAAAGAGAACCCAGTTAAACAAATGAGACAAAAATATTCTACTTGGTCATTTATTTATTGAGGAAAATGATCCAATATTACATACCTGTGAGTGGCAAAAGTATGTGAACCTTTGCTTTCAGTATCTGGTGTGACCCCCTTGTGCAGCAATAACTGCAACTAAACATTTGCGGTAACTGTTGATCAGTCCTGCACACCGGCTTGGTGGAATTTTAGCCCGTTCCTCCGTACAGAACAGCTTCAACTCTGGGATGTTGGTGGGTTTCCTCACATGAACTGCTCGCTTCAGGTCCTTCCACAACATTTCCATTGGATTAAGGTAAGGACTTTGACTTGGCCATTCCAAAACATTAACTTTATTCTTCTTTAACCATTCTTTGGTAGAACGACTTGTGTGCTTAGGGTCGTTGTCTTGCTGCATGACCCACCTTCTCTTGGGATTCAGTTCATGGACAGATGTCCTGACATTTTCCTTTAGAATTCGTTGGTATAATTCAGAATTCATTGTTCCATCAATGATGGCAAGCCGTCCGGGCCCAGATGCAGCAAAACAGGCTCAAACCATGATACTACCACCACCATGTTTCACAGACAGGATAAGGTTCTTATGCTGGAATGCAGTGTTTTCCTGTCTCCAAATATAATGCTTCTCATTTAAACCAGAAAGTTCTATTTTGGTCTTACCCGTCCACAAAACACGTTTCCAGTAGCCTTCTGGCTTGTCCACGTGATCTTTAGCAAACTGCAGGCGAGCAGCAATGTTGTTTTTGGAGAGCAGTGGCTTTCTCCTTGCAACCCTGCCATGCACACCATTGTTGTTCAGTGTTCTCCTGATGGTGGACTCATGAACATTAACCAATGTGAGAGAGGCCTTCAGTTGCTTATAAGTTACCCTGGGGTCCTTTGTGACCTCGCCGACTATTACACGCCTTGCTCTTGGAGTGGTCTTTGTTGGTCGACCACTCCTGGGGAGGGTAACAATGGTCTTGAAATTTTCTCGATTTGTACACAATCTACAACCCCGATTCCAAAAACGTTGGGACAAAGTACAAATTGTAAATAAAAACGGAATGCAATTATGTGGAAGTTTCAAAATTCCATATTTTATTCAGAATAGAACATAGATGACATATCAAATGTTTAAACTGAGAAAATGTATCATTTAAAGAGAAAAATTAGGTGATTTTAAATTTCATGACAACACATCTCAAAAAAGTTGGGACAAGGCCATGTTTACCACTGTGAGACATCCCCTTTTCTCTTTACAACAGTCTGTAAACGTCTGGGGACTGAGGAGACAAGTTGCTCAAGTTTAGGGATAGGAATGTTAACCCATTCTTGTCTAATGTAGGATTCTAGTTGCTCAACTGCCTTAGGTCTTTTTGTCGTATCTTCCGTTTTATGATGCGCCAAATGTTTTCTATGGGTGAAAGATCTGGACTGCAGGCTGGCCAGTTCAGTACCCGGACCCTTCTTCTACGCAGCCATGATGCTGTAATTGATGCAGTATGTGATCCTCTTCCCATCTTTACTTCTGAGAACCGCTGCCACTCCAAGATGCTCTTTTTATACCCAGTCATGTTAATGACCTATTGCCAATTGACCTAATGAGTTGCAATTTGGTCCTCCAGCTGTTCCTTTTTTGTACCTTTAACTTTTCCAGCCTCTTATTGCCCCTGTCCCAACTTCTTTGAGATGTGTTGCTGTCATGAAATTTCAAATGAGCCAATATTTGGCATGAAATTTCAAAATGTCTCACTTTCGACATTTGATATGTTGTCTATGTTCTATTGTGAATACAATATCAGTTTTTGAGATTTGTAAATTATTGCATTCCATTTTTATTTACAATTTGCACTTTGTCCCAACTTTTTTGGAATCGGGGTTGTATCGGATTGTGGATTGGTGGAGTCCAAACTCTTTAGAGATGGTTTTATAACCTTTTTCAGCCTGATGAGCATCAACAACGCTTTTTCTGAGGTCCTCAGAAATCTCCTTTGTTCGTGCCATGATACACTTCCACAAACATGTGTTGTGAAGATCAGACTTTGATAGATCCCTGTTCTTTAAATAAAACAGGGTGCCCACTCACACCTGATTGTCATCCCATTGATTGAAAACATCTGACTCTAATTTCACCTTCAAATTAACTGCTAATCCTAGAGGTTCACATACTTTTGCCACTCACATATGTAATATTGGATCATTTTCCTCAATAAATAAATGACCAAGTAGAATATTTTTGTCTCATTTGTTTAACTGGGTTCTCTTTATCTACTTTTAGGACTTGTGTGAAAATCTGATGTTTTAGGTCATATTTATGCAGAAATATAGACAATTTTAAGGGGTTCACAAACTTTCAAGCACCACTCTGTGTGTGTGTGTACAAGTTTACATACAGTGACATGAATGACGATTTCTATGAACTGTTCTTTTTCTGTGGCAGAATGATTGTACAGCATACATCTTTAAATTAAAAAAAAAACTAGTATTTGGTGCACAAGTTTTAATTTTCTTTGGGTTTTCTGAATTCAACACAGGGTCAAAAATGTACATACGCTCACTTAGATTATTAATTCAGAGGTGCTGAAACTTCCAAAATGTCTCTTATCTTGCAAAGGCCAAAGTCTCTTAACTTCTGGCTACAGATCAAAATTGATTATAGCTGGTAGCTTCTCTGTGTCTTCATAAAAAGGGTTTGTTTACAGCACTCACTGGATTGACCAACACATAGTAAAATGGGAAAGTCCAAGGAGCTCAGTGCAGATCTGAGAAAGAGGATCGCAGATATACACAACTCCGGAATATCTCTTGGAACCATTTCTAAACAACTGCAAATTCCAAGATCAGTTCAAACAATTGTATCCAAGTTATTGTGAGGTGTCGTCACTTTGCTTCAAGAAAGCCCAAACTGTCACCCTCAGCTGAAAGGAAATTGTTCCTGACCATCCAAACCAATCTGGGAACCACCATGGCACAGCCCTGTCATGAACTGGAAGCTGATGGATCACTGTCTACAGTTCAGATCACCATAGAGGCTGCTATCCAAGAAATAACCCCCTGCTCCAAAACTGACACCTTCAAGCTTAACTAAAGTTTGAAGCTGACCACATGGACAAATAAAAAGCCTTCTGGAGGAAAGCTGTATGGTCAGATGAGACAAAGATTGAGTTGTTTGGCCACAGTGACCACCATGTACAAAGGGACACTGTACCAGCTGGTGGTGGTGGTAGGATCATCATGCTCTGGGGCTGTTTTGCTGCCAGTGGAACTGGTTCATTGCACAAAGTGGATGGAATAATGAAGGAGGACTACCTCAGAATTCTTCAGCATAAACCATCAGAAACTTGAACACGACTTGGGAGTTACAACAGGACAATGAACCCAAACACGCATCAGAGCTGGTTGTGGAGGATAAAGCAGGCGAACATTAAGCTTAAAACAAGTCCTGACTTCAACCCTATTGAAAATATATGGACCGTGCTTATAAGTCGAGTCCATGCCAAGAAAAAAAGAAAAACTAATTTAATTGAACTCTACCATGAAGAGTCGTGAAATATCCAACCAGAATTCTGACAGAAACTTGTTCATGGTAAACAAAAAAAAAAAGTTTGGTCAAGGTGAATCTGCAAAGAGACATTTTACCTGAACATTAGGTGTGCTTTGTGTATATTTTTGACCCTGTGTTGATTTCAGAAAACCCAAAGAAAATTAAAACTTGTGCACCAAATTCTAGTGTTTTTTTTTATTAAAGATGTATGCTGTTCAATCATTCTGCCACAGAAAAAAAAAACCAACAGTTCAGAGAAATGACTGAAAGCCCAAATATTGCCGTGACATTCATATCCAAGATGACATTCATGTCACTGTATGTAAACTTCTGACCACAACTGTATACACACACAGGTCTGAGTAATTTATATTGTTGATCTCATGACATTCTATCTACATAAAAGCAAAACTTGATCTGAAAGACACTGAAAACATTTTTTTTTAAACTACGACTCTGTGCTTACTCTCTGTGTCCCAGACAGAAGGCCTGAATGTTGTATGGGGATCTGCAAAAGCTCACTCTGATCTTCTCATCTCTGTCTGCTGTGATGATGTACTTATCATCTGGAGACAGGGTCTGGAGAAAAGAATGTGAGATATTAAAGCAAACAGAAACACACACAATATCCTCAGGATAATTTCAGATGCACCACAATCACTGATTTTACAGTTAAAGCGCGAAACCTCTCTCAGGAACGTATGCAACAACAATTTTCAAATATTTATTCATTTAATTCTCTTTCTGCTTTCTGAAAGAAAGAAAAGTTACATTCACAAGAGTGTTGTTGAAAAGACTTTTCGAACAATCATCTTTCAAAACGCCAACAACCATGTGGATGGAACATCACACAGACAAAGTGCTGTCTATCCATCTGTATCTGTCTGTCTATACATCACACATTTTATATAAAGAAGAAAACAATTGGGGCAGGATATTAACACAAAGTCATCAATATACGGTGGTGTGATTCAGCCTGTTACACGGCAGAGATTAGGTTACCACTCCAAAGCTGATTATTTTCCTGTAACAGCTTGTGCCGAAGTGTTACATTCCTCTTAAAGAAGAACTGAAGGCAAATTTATCATCATCAAAATTCTCTCTCTCATTTTATTAAATATCGGAACACATTTCTGATCGCTATTTTGTCACTGCTATATCAAGTTATGAGTGTCTGAAATATGCTCTGTAATATATCAGTCCATATGTCAAAGCAATGGCTGTAAACGAGATTTGCTGAGACCTGTGCGAGACATCGTAGGACGGAAGTAAAATGTACAGTGGAAATCAAACCGACCAACATCTGCCAACGTTGTCAAAAGACGCACGTGCCCACTTTCGAATGCTGATGTAATCAAGCCGGAAGTTTTGTTTGTTTTGATAGCAATCAGGAAAGTTTGAAAAAAGTAGGCAGTAACCATCATTTAAACTCGTTTTTGTGCAATATTTCGTTTGGAAAACGGTTTTCAAAATGGCGGCACTGACACCTGGCTGACACTTCACGTTTCGAAGTCTCGCACAAGTCTCGTGAAGATCGCGCGGATAAGCGACGCCTGCCGTGGACCAAACGAACTAAATTCAACACGGCTAAAAACCAAATAGGCCGATAAGTATAATATTTAATTGCAATTAGTTGCCAATACGAGTCACGATATAAGGTTACTGAAACCGAAAACGTAATTGAATAACATGTTAATTAAGAAATAAAGCAAGCTTAAAAATTACTTCAGTTCTCCTTGAATCTGACCACAACAGTTCACTGATGATTACAAATATTCAAATCAAAAAACTCCAAAAATTTCGATTACAAATTTTTGGAGTCAATTATCACACAGAGGCTGTTTACTGATGATTACAAAAGGAGAAGTCACTTAGAATTTGTAAAAAAGTCTATTTACAAAGTACAGGGTTCTCCAAAAAATCTGCAGTAGTAAATTTTGCAATTTACATGCTTTCTGGTGCATTCTCAGCTAATAAATTACTAACAAAACATGGATGAACTTTCCTTCCAGATGTGTGTGTGTGTGTGTGTGTGTGCTTGGCTTCCTCAGTTCCCCTCTGTAGTACACTTCCTGGTTCGGTAACATACACTACCGTTCAAAAGTTTGGGGTCACCCAGACAATTTTGTGTTTTCCATGAAAAGTCACACTTTTATTTCCCACCATAAGTTGTAAAATGAATAGAAAATATAGTCAAGACATTTTTCTGGCCATTTTGAGCATTTAATCGACCCCACAAATGTGATGCTCCAGAAACTCAATCTGCTCAAAGGAAGGTCAGTTTTATAGCTTCTCTAAAGAGCTCAACTGTTTTCAGCTGTGCTAACATGATTGTACAAGGGTTTTCTAATCATCCATTAGCCTTCTGAGGCAATGAGCAAACACATTGTACCATTAGAACACTGGAGTGAGAGTTGCTGGAAATGGGCCTCTATACACTTATGGAGATATTGCACCAAAAACCAGACATTTGCAGCTAGAATAGTCATTTACCACATTAGCAATGTATAGAGTGGATTTCTGATTAGTTTAAAGTGATCTTCATTGAAAAGAACAGTGCTTTTCTTTCAAAAATAAGGACATTTCAAAGTGACCCCAAACATTTGAACGGTAGTGTAACTACATGGTAAGCTTATCTGGTGCGTGTGATGTACTTGATGTGCTTCTGGTGTGGTATTGTGTGTTGTATAGTTTTAATTTCCGCATAAATATTTGCACATAATTAGTTATTTGCACTTTATAAGTATGAAGCCTTAGCTAAGGGGCCAGACATCTCTCGGCACTCCGGGTCGCTTCTGGATATGAAAATAATAATTCTTAAGATATGAAAATATTAATTACGATTTATATGTACAAACCTGGGTGGCACGGTGGTGTAGTGGTTAGCGCTGTCGCCTCACAGCAAGAAGGTCCTGGGTTCGAGCCCTGGGGCCGGCGAGGGCCTTTCTGTGTGGAGTTTGCATGTTCTCCCCGTGTCCGCGTGGGTTTCCTCCGGGTGCTCCGGTTTCCCCCACAGTCCAAAGACATGCAGGTTAGGTTAACTGGTGACTCTAAATTGAGCGTAGGTGTGAATGAGAGTGTGAATGGTTGTCTGTGTCTATGTGTCAGCCCTGTGATGACCTGGCGACTTGTCCAGGGTGTACCCCGCCTTTCGCCCGTAGTCAGCTGGGATAGGCTCCAGTTTGCCTGCGACCCTGTAGAACAGGATAAAGCGGCTAGAGATAATGAGATGAGATGTACAAACCTGCAGAAATATATTTATTTGGCCCACGGAAGGTTTGAGTTTCTTCTTTGGTGGCATTTTATGAAAACAGAGTGAAATCATCTGCAACAACGACCAAGTGCATCTTTACCGTCATCTGCTACGGCATGGTCACGTGGTCCTGCTCAGCCAATCAGAGCGTGAGAATCGATCAACAAATACGGCGTTGCTTCCAGTCATGCTAGACCCGAATCAAAGACTATTTCATGGTGAAATAATTGGATTTGCAGAAAATTATGATTAGTGGAGATGATTTTTTTTTTCATTTTACCAATGAGCTCACTATATAGTCCTCTATATAGTAATTCCCTATATAGGGAGTAGTGAACGAGTGAGTGATTTCGGACACAGGGACTGAGTGTAGAAACAGTCATTTTCTACACTTTCTTTACAGTTTACAGGTAAACAGATACGGTACAGGTGTATCTCTGTATGGATCCTTTCCATGTTGTCAGACATTTTTAATAATGACGCGGATGAGTCCGTCAGTGGTCAAAACAAGTGGTTTAGTTTGACGTGGATGACTGCCCCAGAGGATTACATTGTATAGCTGTTTTGTGGTTCCTGGTTACAGGTTACAACGTTTTAAGTTGATAACGGACCAACGTCAATCGTCTTTGTCCCGAGTAAATATCTGGGTCCGGTTGCTCAAAACATGATTATCTGTTAACCAATGGTTAAATAGTGATTTACACCTCTCAGCCTGCGTTATCTTTTAACCACACATCAAAATGGTGCTCATCTTACAGGCAAACACTACTGGCACATTCCCGATTGTTAACACACGCCATCAAACAATCCAGATGAAGACCAAACAAGTTACTTCGATACAATGACAGATCGACATCAGTACCGATTTGCTAGACAACCTCTCCGTTATACATTTGATTTGTTGCAAGAAGATTTGGAACGCCCAGCAACGCGAAGAAGCCACGCATTGTCCGTTGACGAGCAGGTGCTCACTGCCCTTAGATTTTATGCAAGTGGCAGTTTTTTCCAAGTCACCAGTGATACAATGTACATCGAGAAAGGAATGGTTAGTAGAGCGGTTAATGACGTGACAAATGCCCTCGTGTCCAAGTCCAATCAGTACATTACATGGCCTCGTGATGACATACAGGTGCGGCGAATTAAGGAAGGGTTTTGATTTTGACATGGTGTGATGTCATAACCAACTGGTTATGGCTAAACCAATTGGTTTGCTCATGGTATGGTTAAATTCTTGGGTTTCAGTCAAGTGACTTTTCTTAGCGATTTCACTTCCGGTAAAACAGCTGGAGGTCTAGCAGAAAAATAAAACAGCTGCCGTAGTGCAAACCACTAGCAATAACTTATCAGAGTACGCTCGTAATCTAGAAGCCACTGCTGGCTTTAGATATATTCAGAAGATTGCTCTGTGCAATGGAATCGACCCCGACAGTCTGGGAAAGAAGGATTTGTCATACAATCTCGAAAACTACCCTTCAGTCGAGTTCCCCGACATCTCAAACTATCTGGTGTTGCAGACGTCCTTCTACACCGCAAAACAGATGAAAGTGTGGAAGAGTATGGAGGCTTACAACTTTTTTGTATGCGGCTGGGTAAAGGACCTCGGGATCAAGTCGCTGCCCAATGAATCCTGGATTGTTTTTGCCCGTGGAAGTAGGTTTTCTTTTTTTTAGCTTTTCTTCACGTCTTTACTGCAAGTTGAAGTGTAAACAAACAACAGTTGGCTTGATTCTCACTTGTGTTGGCTCTTATCTCTCAGCTAAATCATTCACAAAGATCATCAGAAACCCCTTTAAAGACCTGGATCTTAGTTAAACAAGACGGAGAAGTGATCACGGCGCATTGTAACTGTACGGCTGGGGAAGAATTTTGTCACGGCCTTCATGCATATGGACTTTATGAGGAGTGAACAAAGAAACAGCTGGGGACTTTAGCGCTTCGTGACTAAAAAAAGTACCGTAAAATAACGACACACAGCAAGAAAAGTACTTGGAAAACACTAAGGACAGAGCTGAGAGGGAAATACAAACCTTTCACCAAGTGAAACTCGAGCGTGCTTCGACTCGGCTCCCTTCGATTTCACGGAGAGGTTCGAAAGCCACCTTTCTCGACGTCTTTTTGTGAAATCCTGTGTTCGTTCACCCTTTTTTATTAGTTCACGGGGAACCCTGAAGAAACTTTTATCAGTTTCACAGTTTGATCGATTTGAACAACGCAAGCGTAAGGCATTTTTCATGAGAGCAATGCACCTTCTCCGTACAAACACTTTGTCAACTGAGCTTTGGTTGACCACCAGGTAAAGTTTTGAATAACTAATGAGGCGGATGTGACATCACATGAAACCCAGCAATTAGCTTCAAGAAACGATTTTTTAACGGCTGGTTAACGAACTTTGTTAAAATAACCATGTTTTGAACAACCGGACCATGGACCTAAAGAGATTGGAAAATAAGGGTCCGATTAAAAAACCCTGGAATTTTCCTTAAAACAAAGAAACACTTACAATGCCCAGTAGCATGGAGAGATGACCCAGCTTCAGCTCACCCTGCCTCTGTGGCTCCAGGACAGAGAATGAATAAACATCTCCAGATTTATCCGCCACAAACAGCTCATCCTCGGCCTGACTGAACACCAGAGAGGTACACCTGCGCACTACCCACCTGAAATATCAGAGATCAGTCCTCACTCTCGTACCAAATCCTCTGTATCCGAGTCACGTGATCAGAACGGCTACAGATACCTTGTGCTGATACACTGCCATGATGGTTGGGTGCGAAACAGAATCAATCTTTTGTTGTCATCTGTCAGAGCAGCATAATGTCCTGATCGTGACAGGGTGAGCGTGAGAATCAGGTCGCTTCCTTCCTCCTGAGAACCTCCACCATTGCTGAAAAGGGCAAAACACATGAAGACACATGAACAACTCTACTCCGCTACACTAGTTCACGTTCAGCGTGCTATACAAGTGTCCTACCTCTAACAAAATAGTAAAGTGTTATTTTAAAAAAAGTTGCCAGATCATGAAAAATAACTGTTTGCAGGTGTTTGTTACGTCACGTTATTTAATCACATAAACAAGAGAAAATTAAACTATTGATAAATTTTAACGTCCCATCAGTTATTTCTTACAGTGATTTAAAGCAGAGCTCAAAAGGACTGACCTCAATACCAACATCATATTGGAAACAAGCATGATCGGTTACCTTTCATCTGTTTCAGCTTCCTTCGGTTTCTGCTCTGTTTTTGTGCAGTCGAACACAAACGGTTCCCTTTATTAAAAACACACAAAATATCCTTATATGAGAGAGAGAGAGAGAAAGAGAGAGAGAGAGAGAGAGAGAGAGAGAGAGAGGATATGACATGACTACGTGAAGATGTGAAGTTTATCTTCGAGTGGTGAATGGATAAATTACGACGGAACAAAGTGAACAAGTGATATATTTTTCAACATGAGAATATAAAATTCACAGCCACCATGGAATGTTCTTTATATTATATAGACACATTCACAAAAAATACACAATCAAAAGAATTTTAATTTTGAACCGGTTCGCTCTTTTGACAATGCACATCTAGTCAGCAGGAAAACAGTGGGAGTGATGTAATCGGAGTGAAATATCAGGAAATATTATACACACAAGACGCTTTTTCCATGGAATAAAAACTTTTTTTTCGCGGTCCGGTTTCCATCAAATCCTGCGCTCTGATTGGCTGGCGAGCAGGGTCCGTACAATACGGATCCCAGTTACGGACCTCTGGCGACTCGCTCGTTCACAACAATAAACATTGTAGCAATTTTTAACATTTATTTTCGCATTTCTCAGAAGAACAGCATTAATTTTACAGCATGGATAGCGATAACGACAGTGTTCACAGCGAAAGCGAGTTTTACGACCCTGAGGAAGAAGAAATAAAAGAAAACATTTCAGGAGAAAGCTAAAAACCTGTAACTGTTGCTAACGCCGAGCAAAAACATGGCTGAATCCTGAATGACTCAATTCTGTATAAATAGGGGACTACATACGCGGCAAAATGTAGTTTTTTTCCTGCCATGGAAGTGCACTTGTATACCGAGGAGGAAGCCATTTGCATTACAGCCGTGAATGAGGATTCAAAAATGGTGGCTCAGCTCGGTTTTCCCTTTTGGGCGATCTCGTTTTCTATTAGAATTCGGTAAAGAAAAAAATTAATATATTATTTACCAGCTTAAGGTCGGTCTGTATGGTGAAATACCGTGACCTCAAAGGCCTCGGTCAGTACTTTCAAGACCTCAGTCACGGTATTTCATGATACGGACCCCCCAGCTGGTAAATAACATATGTATTCTTTCCCTTCTAGTGGGTTTATTGATAGCATGCAATATTATCATATCGCTGATCCTCCGTATATTATGCCACTCTCACCAATGGAGAATGAGCGTGCAATATTGTTATAATATTGCATCTTGTCAAGACAACACGACTTCATACGTCAGAGCTCATGCGACGATCCAATGACAAAACTTTTCTGCTGTGCATGCGCACAATCATTTCTTTGTTGGCCGGGAAAGAGAGAAGACGAGGCTAATCCAGTGCTCGGTTTAAACACTAAATAAATAAACTGAAACTAAAAGACACGCTGAACACCTGAAAGGCTACCAAAACTTCATTAGCTACTTTTCATGCATAATTACAAGAGAAAAACATACCAACGGACATCAAAAAACTGGAAGAGAGACACGTCAGAGATGTAAAACTTCCGTGCTAGTGAGTGACTGACAATTTGTAAACAAACATGGATACCAGGTTTGCTTCATTAAAAGGGAGAAGATTTTGAGAAAATTTTGGCTGCCAGGTCGCTCCGTTGTGTGTAGCTGTCGATGTTGATTTTAAAAGTAACTCAGTCAATTACACAGGGATAATAATAATAATTGGTTTGACTGTGCTAGCACTGGCCTTCGCTAACGCTACACCAGCTGGAAGGTAACTGGACTGCCGCACTAACAGCAGGTAAGCTAGCACTGCCTTAAAGAATGCTGATATGAAGAGTATCTATAATATTTTTATATTATATGTTTCTCCAAGAGGCGGCACGGTGGTGTAGTGGTTAGCGCTGTCGCCTCACAGCAAGAAGGTCCTGGGTTCGAGCCCCGGGGCCAGCGAGGGCCTTTCTGTGCGGAGTTTGCATGTTCTCCCCGTGTCCGCGTGGGTTTCCTCCGGGTGCTCCGGTTTCCCCCACAGTCCAAAGACATGCAGGTTAGGTTAACTGGTGACTCTAAATTGAGCGTAGGTGTGAATGTGAGTGTGAATGGTTGTCTGTGTCTATGTGTCAGCCCTGTGATGACCTGGCGACTTGTCCAGGGTGTACCCCGCCTTTCGCCCGTAGTCAGCTGGGATAGGCTCCAGCTTGCCTGCAACCCTGTAGAAGGATAAAGCGGCTAGAGATAATGTGATGTGATGTGTGATGTTTCTCCAATAGGCCAGATTATTCGTAACCATGGCCTTAACTTTCATTGTTATGCTGATGACTTTCAAATCTACATCACCATCACCCCTTCCATAGCCTCTGTCCAGCTGCTAAGGACTTGCATCACTGACCTTAAGCAATGGTTGCATAAGAACTGCCTTAAACTTAATGCTAGCATAACGGAGGTTCTATTAGTAGGTACCAAAAGACAGGTTCTGAACCTCTCCTGTTTCACTATTGATGTTGATGGTTTGTCTATTAGTCCTTCCCAAGTTATAAAAAACCTTGGAGTTCTCTTTGACTCCACCCTTACATTTGAACCCCATCTTAAACTAATTACTAAGAACGCTTTCTGTCACCTCCGCAATATTGCAAGTCTCCGCCCTCTTCTCTTGGAAACTGATGCCAAAATGTTGGTCAATGCGGTTATCTTTTCTCGTCTTGACCATTGCAATTCTCTCTTTTATGGTCTCCCTGCCACATTGCTCAATCGCCTGCAGTCCATCCAAAACTCAGCAGCTAGAGTCCTCACACTCACCAAGCGCACTGCTCACATCACTCCTGTTTTACAGCAACTTCTTTGGTTGCCAGTTATTTCTCAGATCAAATACAAAATCTTGCTTTTAACCTATAAAGCTCTTCATGGTTTCGCCCCTTCCTATCTCTGTGAGCTAATTCATTTGTACTGTCCCTCTCGCTCCCTCAGATCTTCTGTCTGTGGACTTCTGACTGTCCCACGTTTTAAACTGGCATCTATGGGTGGCAGATCATTCATTGTTGCTGCTCCTAAACTTTGGAACTCATTACCACAATCGCTTCATGACTGTTCCACTCTCTCTTCCTTCAAAGCTAACTTGAAAACTTTCCTCTTTACCTCACACTACTCTTCCTAGTGTGGCTTTTTTTTTTTTGGTAACTCCTGTGTAAAGCATCCTTGGGGTTGTGAAAGGCGCTATATAAATTGAAATTATTATTATTATTATTATTATTATTATTATTATATTGGCTGTTTTTTTCCGTGGTATAGCAGATATATTCCATTCAGCTACTCGTCTTCAACTCGTTCAATATCATGCGAGCTGAACGGAATATATCTGATATACCACTCAACACCAGCTAATATTATTTAAAATATTATGCATACAGGACACTTTTTCGATGGAATCAAAACGTGTTCTATTCCCTTCTAGCAGGTTTCATTCATTTCATTTGATAGCATGCAATATTGTCATCGTATCACTTATCCTACGTGTATTATGTCAATGGAGAATGAGCGTTGAATATGATTGACAATACTGCATGGTCGTCAAGACAACATGATGTCACACATCAGAGCTGATGCGAATATTCAATGAGGAAGTTTCCTGCTGCGCATGCGTGGAAGCACTTTGTTTGCCAGCGGTGTCTACAGTAAATTGTCACAGTGATTTGAAATAAATAAATTATAAATATACAGTACCAGTCAAAAGTTTGGAAACACCTTCAAATTCTATGTTTTTTTTTCCGACATTGTAAATTAATACTGAAGTCATCCAGACTATGCAGCAACACGTAAGGAATCATTTAGTAAACTTTAAAATGTTAATCAAACCAAAATATGTTTTAGATTCTTCAAAGTAGGCACCTTTTGCTTTGATTACAGCTTTGCACACTCTTGACATTCTCTCAATCAGCTTCATGAGGTAATCACTCGAAATGGTTTTCCAACAGTCTTGAAGGAGTTCCCAGAGGTGCTGAGCACTCGTCGGCTGCTTTGCCTTCACTCTGCGGTCCAACTCATCCCAAACTTTTTCAGACTGACTGACCTTCATTTCTTAAAGTAATGATGGACTGTCGTTTTTCTTTACTTAGTTGAGTAGTTCTTGGCATAATATGGATTAGAGCAGTACTCAAATAGGGCCATTCACTGTATACCAACTCTACCTCTTCACAACACAACTGATGGTCTCAAACACATTAAGAGGTCAAGAAATTAACTCTTGACAAGACACAGCTGTAAACTGAAAGCCATTCCAGGTGACTACCTCGTAAAGCTGACTGAGAAAATGCCAAGATGTGCAAAGCTGTCATCTAAGCAAAAGATGCCTACTTTGAAGAATCTAAAATCTCATCTCATCTCATTATCTCTAGCCGCTTTATCCTGTTCTACAGGGTCGCAGGCAAGCTGGAGCCTATCCCAGCTGACTACGGGCGAAAGGCGGGGTACACCCTGGACAAGCCGCCAGGTCATCACAGGGCTGACACATAGACACAGACAACCATTCACACTCACATTCACACCTACGCTCAATTTAGAGTCACCAGTTAACCTAACCTGCATGTCTTTGGACTGTGGGGGAAACCGGAGCACCCGGAGGAAACCCATGCGGACACGGGGAGAACATGCAAACTCCACACAGAAAGGCCCTCGCCGGTCACGGGGCTCGAACCCGGACCTTCTTGCTGTGAGGCGACAGCGCTAACCACTACACCACCGTGCCGCCCCAGAATCTAAAATATAAAACATATTCTGGTTTGATTAACACTTTTTTGTTTACCAAATAATTCCACATATATTTCTTCATAATGTCGATGACTTTAGTATTAACCCACAATTCAGAAAATTTTTAAATAATGAAAAAACACTGAATTAGAGGCGTTCCAAAACTTTTGACTGATACTATGTGTGTGTATATATATATATATAAATAAACCAGCATGTTCTATTTAACCTATAAGTAAACAGGTCCAACTTTAGCAATCTTTGCCATCCTGTTTTCTACTTGTGGCTGAAACATCTGATTCAGCTCTGATCAGCTGATTACTGTCAAATCTCAATTAAAAATAAATAAATTAAATTCTATGCTGAATTCAACATGTTTAAGTATTGTAAACAACTTGAACCTACAACCAACAAAGAATTGCTATAATTTCTGCTAATTGGTGAAATCAGTTATGATCATCACCAGAAGGGAAATGAAATGAAAATCCCACTTGCAGAAGCAGATTTACTCTCATGTGCCGCTTCCCACTGAGACTCGATCTACTCTGACTCACAGATCAACCACCGCTGTGTAAAATCAAACACAACATGAAGCTTCAGACCTGTTCTCTCTGACATTCACAGCTATTAAATAATGCGAGCTGCTCATCACCAGCCATTCTCCCGCACAGCACACAGCAGCCATGTTCACCGCTACTCACATCACATGGGAAAACCCGGCGCATGATTTACACGTCACCCATATAATGGCCTGACTGCACTGAGCTCTGAATAAAACCTGGAGAGCTCAGAGTGAAGCCATCCGGCCGCCATCTTACCACTCCCATCACATGGTTTTGGCTTTTGTTTTAAACTGTGGTATCCGATCAAATTTGCCCCAAGAAAAGTATCTCCTGACTTCCCCCCTCATTACCTTCTCTTATTTTCTCAACTTCACCCACATTCCTTCCATCTCTTTATAGTGCTCCCCTTCACTGTCGTTGCTTTTTTTTTCCTTTTCCAGTTCAGTCTCTGACAATTTTTTTTGAACGGCTCTTTTACTAATATAATTATTTTTAGGGAGAGTATTTCAGTTTTTTCTCTTATATAGTGTATCTTTCTCTTCCTTATATCGTGACTCGTATTGGCAACTAACTGCAATTAAATATTATACTTATCGGCCTATTCGGTTTTTAGCCATGTTGAATTTTAGCCGTTTGGTCCACGGCAGGCGTCGCTTATCCGCTCGATCTTCATGAGACTTGTGCAAGACTTCGAAACGTGAAGTGTCAGCCAGATGTCAGTGCCGCCATTTTGAGAACTGTTTTCCAAATGAAATATTGCACAAAAACGAGTTTAAATGACAATTACTGCCTACTTTTTTCAAACTTTCCTGATTGCTATCAAAACAAACAAAACTTCCAGCTTGATTACATCAGCATTCGAAAGAGGGCACGCGTGTCTTTTGACAACGTTGGCAGATGTTGCCCTGTGTCCAAAATCGCTCCCTCCATAGGGCACTATATAGTGGGGATGCAATTTTGTAGTAGTAATTCCCTCTATAGGGGAGTAGTGAACAATTAAGCGATTTTGGACACAGGGTTGGTCACTTTGATTTCCGCTGTATGTTTTACTTCCGTCCTACGATGTCTCGCACAGGTCTCAATGAATCTCGTTTACGGCCATTGCTTTGACATATGGACCGATATATTACAGAGCATATTTCAGACACTCATAACTTGCTATAGCAGTGACAAAATAGCGATCAAAAATGCATTCCTATATTTAATAAAATGAGAAATAGAATTTTGATAATGAATTTGCCTTCAGTTCTCCTTTAAGCAGTCATGTTTTACAGGCTGTTTCAGTTTTATTGTTTCAAAGTTCACGTGGGCCGAATGAAACGAGGCTGTGGGCCTGGAGTTTGACCCATGTGCCATCACACTTCCTTTCTGATGAGCTTCACTTTCTGGACTGTTCAGTCAGCGTGCTTTGAGGGCCCGTCTACACAAGTACGCGGCCTCACCCAATACGCTGTCGTTTTGAAAAAAATCTCCGTAAACACGGCGTCGTTTCCAGAAATATCTGCGTCCACACGGATTCACTGGAAACGACCCAAAACGCTGTAGTACATATGCCAGACCTGTATGTGGCGCTGTGACGCCGCCACACCAATACGCTAAAACCGGAAGAGAAGCCATGGAGCATGCGTATAAAGGTCACACGCTGTTTACAAACAATGTTGTTCTCCATGTTCTTTTGTTGCTCCTCGCAGTAATATAAAAGCAGAAGGTTTTGTTGTAGCAGTCCTAATAGACTGAGTTGTTTCTGCAGTACGAGCACAAGCCTGTAGTCCGCCATTGCTGTTGTTATGACGCATCTAGCGGCGGCGGCTGAGGTTAAAGGTTAGAGAGGCGGGGCTTATACGTCATCGTTTCTGAAAAAATCCGCATTCGCCGTCCAGACGACTCCAGGCTATCCGGCGTTTTAGGATTTTCCCACTCTGGGACCCGTTTTCAAAAAATACCGGTTTCACACCTCGAAAAAGCCGGATCCGTCTGGACGTGAGGCCGAAATGATAAAGTACTTATGCGGATTCGACAAAAACGTACTCGTGTGGATGGGCCCTGAGACAGTTAGGTTTCCACTCTATAACTCTGTGCTCTGTGGGCTATAACCTCTGGTGCTGCCACCTAGTGTGTAAGAACAGAAAAAGAAGAAACCTTTATTTGTCACATGCACACTTCAAGCACAGTGAAATTCATCCTCTGCATTTAACCCATCTGAAGCAGTGAACACATGTGCACACACACCCAGAGCAGTGGGCAGCCACACTACAGCGCCTGGGGAGCAGTCAGGGATTAGGTACCTTGCTCAAGGGCATTTCAGCCCAAGGCCACCCCATGTTAACCTAACTGCATGTCTTTGGACTGTGGGGGAAACCGGAGCAACCCCACACAGACACGGGGAGAACATGTGAACTCCACACAGAAAGGCCCCCGCCAGTGGCTGGGCTTAAACCCAGAACCTTCTTGTTGTGAGGCAACAGTGCTAACCACTACACCACTGTGCTGGTAGTGTCAGAGGTAGAGCACAAAAAGAATATTAAATAGAAATATCACAATACATATGAGCAGCAAATTTGTCTCTCCCAGTATTTTGTATTGTGATATTTGAGAAAATGAAATTTTGTCTCATGCCTCCTCTATAATGTTGTACAGTAAACTCCAGATGAAGAGATCAGACTCACCAGAACCCAGCTGTGTCTCCATGAAGAGTGATGAGTCTATGCGTCTTCCTTTGTACTTTAACAAGGAAAACCCCTCATCTGTCCACAAGTTTGACCTGAGTAAATATATCAGTCCAGAGAAGATAACAGGGTGGGTTCTTGTGAAGGTGATGCCTGTGATTGCAGCATCCAGAAAAGCAGTGTAAGTAAAGCTGAATATAACTGTTCTACTGTTCCACTGTTAGAAAGAGAGAAACTGAAAGCACTTGGACAAATATGCACTTTGGGACAAAATCCACAACTCCATTACTCGAGTGAAAGTAAAGATCCTCCTGGTCAAATGTTACTCCAATACAAGGGAAAGTTGTTCAGTCTAATTTTTACTTGAGTTACAGTACTGGAGGATTTGCTTTTAAAAATACTGAAGTATTCAAAAGTACTCTTTAAAGGTTCAAGTTTAATTGGTTTTTTTTTTTTTTAATATCAAGGTGTTGTATTGTTGCCACAATGCATTTACAGAATCTAATGACTCGGAAACAACCTACTGAATGCAGTCACTCGCTTGTAGAACCTGTAGAATAAAGTGTGTATAATTTGATACAAATCCTGTAGAAATGCTGATAGAAACACAACTGAATTGACAAAAGGACTTTTTTTTTTTAAACACCCCACCCTGCCGAATACACACAGAGCACGCGTGCGTACACACACACACACACACACACACAGACAGAGAGCGCACTTGCTCTGCAGGTAGTGAGGAATGTGAGTCTGTCACTGAGGAGCTTGGGAGGTCCAAGGTTATTGATCAGATCCAGACACACACACACACACACAGAGTGCACGTATGCGCACACACAGAGCATGCGTGCGTGCACACAGGGAGATTTGTGGGTAATTCTATGGATCTGTGATGCCTGCTGGAAGAGATGATCAGGGAACCATCACAAAGACACGGACAAAAAGCCCAGAAACTCCTCCTTACCTGGGCAACAATGAAACAAGATTTATTTTGTAGTGTCCTGATCCCCAGATCTTTAACCCAGACACATATAAAAAGTTGTTCTTCCAGGTTTTAATCTGTGTGTCTGTGTAGAACGATGTCTGCAGCACCAGGTAGTTTGAGATGTCAGGGAACTCAACGGATGGATAATTTTCCAGCTCGTAATGAATGAATAACTTTATTTAAACACAATAAGTTGATCAGCAGAGCTGGTGGGGTCGTGCATGTACAAATACAAATAATTACAAATACAAAAGACTAAAATCTACACAATCTTAAAAAAAAAGCTTAAAATCTGTTGATTATCTTTAGATGAAGTTAATTAACAGTATGCATAACTATTGTCTTTGTATTTAGTTACGGCTACAATATGATCAAAATTTATTCTACTAATGTCATTTAGGTGGCGGCACGGTGGTGTAGTGGTTAGCGCTGTCGCCTCACAGCAAGAAGGTCCTGGGTTCGAGCCCCGTGACTGGCGAGGGCCTTTCTGTGTGGAGTTTGCATGTTCTCCCCGTGTCCGCGTGGGTTTCCTCCGGGTGCTCCGGTTTCCCCCACAGTCCAAAGACATGCAGGTTAGGTTAACTGGTGACTCTAAATTGACCGTAGGTGTGAATGTGAGTGTGAATGGTTGTCTGTGTCTATGTGTCAGCTCTGTGATGACCTGGTGACTTGTCCAGGGTGTACCCCGCCTTTCGCCCGTAGTCAGCTGGGATAGGCTCCAGCTTGCCTGCGACCCTGTAGAACAGGATAAAGCGGCTAGAGATAATGAGATGAGATGTCGTTTAGGTGGTAAAGTTTTCTTTCATTGGAAAAATCCTTCAGAGTGAGTTCTATATCCACTTCTTTTGAGCCGACTTCTTGGTTTTAATAACCTGCTTGTTTGCTGAACTCAAACATGGCAATAATTTCTTGTGTGAATGGATCAGACTCCACTTTTGGATCATTAATCCCTTCTGACTGAGAATGACCTGCATCCATACAGCTTTAAATACAATACCTCCAATCTAAAAACGTGTTTTTATTGCATTTATTTAAATTCCCATCTGTAAGAGGGAGTGATGTTGCATCCCATGAATACACTTTATAGTAGATTATTAGATTCTAATAGAATAGATGAGCCAAAATAATTGGGGATCTTTTTTAATGGGCCCCGACTCAGTACAAGTATGAATAAGTGGGCCTTAAAGCAGAAAAGGTTGAGAACCCCTGCTCTACAGGGCCCGGATGATGCGTTTAATGCTGAGAGGGCAGTCCACCTATGGTGGATGTTGGGACAGCATGAACGGTGCCCACAATTTGCAGAGGCTGCACAGGAAGCTGATGTAGATGAGGAGGACAGGTTGTTTAATTTCCTCCTAAATGCAACGGCAGACTGAATGATGAGACAGTACTGCAGTACAGACGCCTGTTTTATTATGTTTTTAGTTTTATAATTCATCTTTGCAATATTGCTAGTCATTGTTAGGTAAAACAATGTGTGTTTTGTGTCTTAAAAAGATGTATTATGTACTCATATCCCATGTGCCAGTGATGACGTGTGCAGCAGAAAACTAAAATCCGAACAGCTCTAACTGTGAATTACTGTATTTCAGTGTATTGTCGACTCGGAGTTTGTATTTTTGTCATTTATGAAAATGAAATGGTGCAGTGAAAGATTTGAGGACCTGTTTGATCATTTGTGTGAGTTTATTATGTATTATTTTATTTCCTTCAGGATCAGTTGTGATATAATTGAAGGGAGCAGCACTGAAGCTCTGGTCTCAGTGCTCAACTCAGAAACCTCCAGTCTGAGAGAACTGCATCTGACTGTGAAGACACTGGCGCTGTCTGGGAATAAACTAGAAGACTCAGGAGTGAAGCGTCTCTGTGCTGGACTGGAGAATCCTCACTGTAAAGTGGAGACACTGAGGTAAGATCATCTCTCTGAGAGTCACAATAACTCACTAAAGCAGCAGTTAATAGTTGTATACAGTGTTGTTTATCAATTAAAAATTTCTGTAAAAGTAAAACATGCAGAGCAAATATATTAGTCATGAAGTGATAATTTCTCCTCAGAATCACTTTTACTTTCAAGAAATAATTAAAATGTCTTTACAGTTAAATATGTGAGCATTAAAAATCCAGTCAAGCAGAGATAAATTCTACAAAACCTGACTCTTCACTTAAACCTTTACATTATTGACTTTTTGCTGAATCATTTGCACCTCGAGTAAACTTAATGTCAGTAACAGTGGTAATGTTTGAGTCATTATTAATAATATCTTGTGATTGGTGAAGAGAATAGAGATGGTCCAACATAAGACATCATCATCTTCACAACCACTATTACACCAAGATGAAAATCTTTTGATGAAGTGTGTGTCATTGTGTCTCTGCAGGTTGTGGGGTTGTGGTGTCTCAGATGAAGGCTGTGCTGCTCTGAGTTCAGCTCTGAGATCAAACCCTTCACACCTGAGAGACCTGGATCTGACTAATAATAATCTGGGAGACTCAGGAGTGAAGCGTCTCTGTGCTGTACTGGAGAATCCTCACTGTAAACTGGAGACACTGGGGTAAGATCATCTCTCTGAGAGTCACATGACCTGCTCCTCAGTAAGACACATTCTCTAATAGTGAGACTGAAGCAGAGGTTTTAGGTTCATCATCAGTGTCCTGAGGAGGAAGATTGTTTCTGTTCACTGCACACTGATGATTTGTCAGAGTCTTTGGGTCAGATGGATGTATGTGAGAAGCTGCAGCACAAAACGGGACTTGATCCGACTGCGATGTGTCTGAAATCACTGTGAAATTTACTACAGCACTGTAACTAATCACACAAACTGCACCTGAGACACAAACTAACTGCCCTCTGTGTGAGCTGCAGGGTTTAAAAGCAGCAGTGACATGGTGGAAATGATCTCAGGAATATAGAGTTTAAAAACTAAAATGAGACGTTAATGCCATAGAACTGAAGCGGTAAAAAATTAAATATATAAAGTGACTCATTTCATCATCTGTAGCCACTTTATCCTGTTCTACAGGGTCACAGGCAAGCTGGAGCCTATCCCCGCTGACTACGGGCGAAAGGTGGGGTACACCCTGTACAAGTCGCCAGGTCATCACAGGGCTGACACATAGACACAGACAACCATTTACACCTACGGTCAATTGAGAGTCACCAGTTAACCTAACCTGCATGTCTTTGGACTATGGGGGAAACCGGAGCACCCGGAGGAAACCCTCGCGGACAACATGCAAACTCCACACAGAAAGACCCTCGCCAGCCCCGGGGCTCGAACCCAGGACCTTCTTGCTGTGAGGCGACAGCGCTAACCACTACACCACCGTGCCGCCCACAACAGGATTTAACACATCATTTTGAGGTGAATGGAGTGTGGGTGGGTATGTTTTATACAGAAGAAAAAAAACATCTCAGCATGAGAAAGAGAGAGAACTGTAATGAAGAATAGACATTTTCTCTTCTGAAATCAAAATTCTTTCACATACTTGGAAAAATTCACCAATTTTAAGACCCACAAAATGTTTCTTCATAAATAACAGGGAATTTTTAAAGAAAATTATTTCACTACTTGTGTTTGCAAAAAAGTTTTTGAAGACATTACCTGGTTTTCTTTTATAATAAAACATGGTCTAATCTTCATCCGAGTCAGAATACTAGACAAACACATTCTGTCTAAAGAAAACAGTCACACTTGTTCTTGTCAATCCTGAAAAATCATTTAAACATTCACACTCTGGGGTTTAAAAAGTGTGTGAACCTCTGAGCGAACGACTTCTCCAAGAGCTCATTAGAAAGCAAAGCAAAAACATCAAAGCAAATCTTGATGTTCATAAACTGAGGCAGTGAAGTGTGTCCTTGTGTCTCTGCAGGTTGTGGCGTTGTGGTGTCTCAGATGAAGGCTGTGCTGCTCTCGCTTCAGCTCTGAGATCAAACCCCTCACACCTGAGAGTACGGAGTCTGTATGGGAATAAAATAGGAGACTCAGGAAAGAAGTTTCTCTCTGCTCTTAAGGATGATGAACATTACAAACTACAGGAACTCTTGTAAGTAATAACCTTTTTAGGTGAATGTTGGAAAGAAAAAGCATAATTTAACCTCATCATCGTTTTTCTTTAATTTCAGTAAATGTCACATGACCAGGCCATGAAATGAAACCAGTTTTAGAAATTTTCACTGTTCTGTTTAATCCGACTTTTTCCTCCCAGTTGTCTTTAATGCTGTTTGTTGTTCAGTAAAATTGATTTAAATTTAATCTGAAAGCAGAAGATGGAGTCAGTCAGAGTCTCCAAAATGTCCCGTCTGAGTGCATGAGAGTGATTGTAAATGAACACCTCGTCTCCTTGTGACACCCTGCTGTCTCTGACTTCATCCTGCTGCTTTTGTCTGAATAAGATGATCTCGGCTTTTCCCTGTTTCTGATCAGCAGCACACTTTCTTCTCAACTCTCCTCAAAACTCCAGTAAAATGATCATCTTTAATGCCACACTGCCACAAATATGTGATTTAAGGAGCCACTTTACTCACTCTGACACTCCTTCCTGCTCTCCACCTCCACACCATGTCTTCTGTCGTTCCTGTAAAATTCACCTCGGCTTCTTCTTAAAGTCTGCACTTAAATCTACATGTAGAACAAGAGATCAAACCCACCGCAGTGTGAGTTACTGTTTAAAAAGCTCCAAAGCCTGTGATTGGGTAAGAGCAGTGATGTGATGGGAAACGTCTGCTCACTTTCCTCTTAGATCTTGTGGAAGTTCTCGTTTGTTGGAGCTCAGTGTTAGAACACAGATATTATATAAGACTGAATAAATGTTGAATTAAATTATAAACAGGAGATAATAATATTTCTCTTGGAGCAGAGATGATTACATGCTGTTGGTCATGAGATACCACAGTCCAGTGTGTGGGGATTAATCCAGATGTTTTTCTTTTATTTTCAGGTTTTGATGAACATCTGTGTGTGTGATGAAGACTCCGGTGTTCCTGCATTTCCATGTTGGGGAACAGACAACACATTCATAAACACGGCAGTCATTTAGTTCTAACAAATGAAAGTGACTCGGAGACGTGGTCAGTGTGTGTTCATGGTGCACAGTGAATCAGATTGCACACAATTCTGCATTGAATGTGGAACAACTTGTGATCTGCATGAAACTGCCTGGACCTCAGTCCCTTAAACCCTGAAAGAGCAGGTGAAAAAGCACAGGGACTCGAGCTGAACCCAGTCAGTGGAAGAGGGAGCTGAAATGGACAGGAACAGTTTCAGGACATTGGTGGGATTCTCACCTAACAGGATCGGCATGTGGGGAGTTAGTCTGAGGAAGCCCCGAGGAGACTCACTACAAGGCACATTTATCACTTTGTCCTTTGGTTGGTATTTAATTTACTCACTGAGCACTTTCTTAGGAACACCTAGATGGAAACGCCTTGTTGATGAGAGGGTTCACCAGAGAACAGCCAGACTGGTTTGAGCTGACAGAAAGGCTGCAGTAACTCCGATAACCACTCTGTACAATTGTGGTGAACAGAAAAGCATCTCAAAATGCACAACACACTGAACACTGAGGTGGATGACCACGTCGGGTTCCACTTCTGTCAACCAAGAACAGAAAGCTGAGGCTGCAGTGAGCACAGGATCATCACAACTGGACAGGTGAAGAGTGAAAAAACGTAGCCTGGTCTGATGAACCTTGATTTCTGCTGAAGCTCACAGATGGCGGGGTCAGAATTTGTTACGAACAGCATGAATTAGTATTCCTAATAATGTGCTCTGTGACTGTAGTTGAGATTTTTGTGACAGGATCAGACCCAATCTGTTCTTTATTTTCTCTGAGCTCTGATCCTGAGTTTTTGCTGGTATCAGCCGATCATATCCGACATGGGATTATTGCCATCTCTTTTACTTCAGACTATACTAAGTACAATATATTGCATAATCATATCAGTCCGATACATTTTGATTATCACATTTTAGTGAAAATGAAGTGCATGTTTTTTCTTTCCCCTTGTGCTGAGGATTAAATACAAATTGCATAATGATCTTAAGGTAAAATGAAAGACAAAGATCAGAGAATATTGTCATTATGTTTAGATATCATTTGGGACATAGATGGAATCACCTTGCTTGTAATTGTGCCAATGTTCCTTTGAGTTTATTAAACTTGATAAACTTTATCAGCGTTTATTTTATGATTTTATGACTTTTGAACAAAGATCAATTTGCCTTATCGGTGACTTGCTGGAAGTGAAGTCTGGTTTATTGGAGAGACAGAAAAAAGTGTGTGTGCATTATGAGTGAAAGAGGGAGGGTTATTCTCAGGATGTCCTTCACATACAGCACTGAGATTTGTCATGTTTGCCAGTTCCTGACAGTTTGGTATTTAAAGCCCTTTATAGGAATTTAAACAGGATGAACAGGAGTGGGCACAAATCTCTTAAATAAAAATAAATAAATCAAGGTAAAACACATTGCACATTGATTGAGGGGCTTTGAGTTAGTTTATTAAATCAAAGATATTCATTCATTCATTCATTCATTCAATACATCACTACCCTTTAGTCATTAGTGGGCCTGATAAGGCTGTGGTTCACATTTTGTTACAGTGATGGAAATCATAAACCCACCATTTCAAGCTCAAGATAATTATTCCTATAAATAATGTCACCTGGATGATATCTAATGACATTTTTCATGAAAATGGGTTCTATGTGTGGGAAGTTAAATCAAAATTAAAACTGCTCTTTGGCTTCAATAAATTGATAAAATATTCTTGCACACATTTCAGGCTAAATATAATCTTCCAAAATTTTTAATAGTTCCAGGAAATTAAATCTGTACTGTATTTAAATCTATTGTAGAGTCTGTAATGTTAGACCAGAGTAAAGTCATGATGTTATTTGTCAGAGCCTTAAGATGGAGCCAGCAGCAAAAAGAAGATATTCACCTGCATGCCAACATTTTACAACTGGATCAACTAATCAGGTAAAACGTCTCATATTTAGTGTTCTGATGGGTTTTTCTATGGACCCGTCAATCCCATTACATCTTCAATATTTACAGTAGGTTTTAATTCTCAAGAGATATTTAAAAGCCCAACATTTCTAGATCAGAGGACCCTTTGCAGTTCTGGGCAGAACAGAAGGATGAATCCCCACATTTCTATCCCCTTGCTTTGAGATGTTTGTGGACTCCAGCCTCATCTGGTCCCTGAGAAGGGTTTTTTCAAAGGTGGGTGAACTTCTATTTATTTATTTATTTATTTATTTTTAAATCGTCTTAGCCCCAACACTGTGGAACAAATTCTATTCCTTAATAAGAATCAATAAGATTTTTCAGTCCAGTTCCACAAGCACATAAGTCCCATATAATTCAGTCCCACAGGCTCTTCTAAAAATTGCCACAGTTCACAGTAAATCATAAATTTAATAATAATAATTAGAATAAGAAGGATAAATTTATTTCTGTAACCTTTCATACATTTAAAATGCTCAAAATGCTTCATAGTAGTAGGTATCCTTCAGTCTCGGGAGATTATGGAATTGTGCTCAGAGATGGCGTCCTTGAGCAGTGGCGGTTGTGACTATGTAGTCCCATCCTTGAGTGACAGTCCCGCTGGCAGCTCATGCAGATAAAAGCTGTAGCAGTCTGTGTTGGTGGTGGTAATTTCCTGTACTGCAGTTTCTCTTCGTGTTTGTTGGCAATGGTTTCTTCAAGCACTGCAAGGCTCTTCCCCACCTCTTTCCTCTACCTCTCTCTGTCTTGCACTAGTTGCTTCCAGGCACTTGCATCGATGTTTAGGGCTTTCAAATCCTGCTTGCACACATTCTTATATCTCAGGTGTGGTCTTCCAGTGGGACGCTTGCCTGTTGCTAGTTCACCATACAGCAGGTCCTTCGGTATTCTGCCATCCTCCATGTGTTCCACGTGCCCTAGCCACCACATCCTTCGCTGTTTTAGCAGGCTGTACATACTGGACATACCGGTGCATTGTAGCACAGCAGTGTTTGTGACGCGGTCTCTCCAGGTGATGCCTAGGATGCGACTGAGCCAGCGCACGTGGAAGGTGTGCAGTTTCCTTTCCTGGTGGGCTTTCAATGTCCAAGACTCACTGCCATATAGGAGAGTGCTGATGATGCATGCTCGGTAGACATGGATCTTGGTTTTCAGGTTTAGTTTGTTGTTGGTCCATACCCTGGAGGACAGCTTGGACATCGCTGTGGCAGCTTTCCCAATGCAATTCCCCAGGTCAGAGTCCAGAGAGAGGGTGTCTGCTATTGTTGAGCCAAGGTATGTGTAGGTGTTGACTACATCCAGAGTATGCTCACCAATCTTGATTTCAGGGATTCCCTTGGCACCCTAAGCAATGATTTGTGTCTTTTTCAAGCTTATGGTGAGGCCAAAGTGGTTGCAGGCATCACTGAAGCGAGTCATCAGACATGGTAGCCCTTCAGCTGAATGAGCACTGATGGCAGCAGCATCAGCAAACAGGAAGCTCCGTAGGCATTTAGTCCGGACCTTAGTCTTTGCACGAAGTCTTGAGAGGCTGAACAGGTTTCCATCACTTCTTCTTCTGAGAGAGATGCCCTCTGTGGCAGAGCCAAAAGCGTACTCCAGGAGTACAGAGAACATGCCAAATAGCGTGGGAGTGAGCACGCATCCCTGCTTGACACCACTACAAATCTTGAATGCTTCTGAGACAGAGCCATCAAAGACCACTGTGCCTTTCATATTTGAATGGAAGGATTCGATGACACTGAGGAGTTTGGGGGGCATCCAATCTTTGTGAGGATCTTGAACAGTCCTTCCCTGTTGACAAGGTCAAATGCTTTTGTCAGGTCAATGAAGGCCAGGTACAGCGGACGCTGTTGTTCACGCCACTTCTCCTGCAGCTGGTGTACAGAGAAGATCATGTCAATGGTGGATCATTTTGCTCTGAACCCACATTGTGACTCAGGGTAGACTTGCTCAGCAAGGACCATGAGCCTTTGTAAGGTGACTCTGGCAAACAGCTTTCCCACTGTACTGAGGAGGAAGATACTGCGGTAATTATTGCAGTCAGAAAAGTTGCCTTTGTTCTTATAGAGCGTCACAATGTTAGCATCCCTCATGTCTTGTGGCACTTGACCTACTCTCCAGCATAAGTGAAGAATATGGAGCAATTCCGGCACATCTTCCTGGCAGCATTTCAAGATTTCGGCTGGAATGCCGTCTCTTCCTGTTGCCTTACCAGAGGCAAGCAATTTCAGGGCCTTGAGTAGTTCTCCTTCTGTTGGTTCTTCAAGTTCCTCTAGAACAGGCAGTTGTTCAATGGTGTTGAGTGCTGTTTCTGAGACTTGGTTTTCTCTAGCATAGAGCTCGGAGTAGTGCTCTACCCAGCGCTTCATTTGGAGTTCTCGGTCTTCTATGATGTCTCCAGCTATGGATTTCAGGAGAGCAGACATCTTCTGGACAGGGCCAACAGCCAGCTCGATACCTTCATACCTGCCTCTGATGTTGCAAGTGTCTGCTGCTGTTTGGATCTTTCTGCATACCGTAGCTCCATCCAATAGTCATTGGCACAACGGTGGGCTGTTGCCTGGACTTTACTGCTGGCAAGGTGCACTACTTTTTTGGTTTGGTCACTAGGAGATGCTCTGTGGGTCGCTAGCACTCTGTTTCTCTCATCAATGATGGGTATCATGGTTTGAGAATGTGCTTCAAACCAGTCTGCTGATTTCCTTGTTTTTTTTTTCCAAAGCAGGATGTTGCGGATGCATGGATGTTGTCTCTGAAGTGCTCCCATCGCTCTTTTGCACTTGTGGTTGGAAGTTCCATGAGAAAGCCCTGCACTGCCATTCTAAATTCAGTGACTCTCTCCTGTATACAAGTTTTGCAGACATCAATACATGGTCTCCCAGTCTTCTTTGAGCAGTGGATCCTCTTGACTTGGAGCTTCACTTTACTGCAGACTAGAGAATGGTCTCTGTCACACTTGGCACTCTGGTAGCTTCAGGTGATCCTACTGGTTGACAGATCTGAACGTTTGGTGAGGACTATGTTGAGCTGGTGCCAGTGCTTGGACCTGGGGTGGCACCATGACACCTTGTGCTGAGGCTTGCAGTTGAAGAAGGTGTTGGTGATGCACAGACTGTGGTGACAGCAGAGCTCTAACAGGTGTTGACCATTCTCATTGATCTTACTGATGCCAAAGTGTCCCAGGCAGGTAGACCAGGAGTTGTAATCTGCTCCTACTCTGGCATTGAAATCACTGAGGATGAACAAGAGCTCTGTGTTGGAGACTTGACTGATGGCAGAACTCAAGTTGTCATAGAACATGTCTTTGGCTTCTTGGGATGATGTCAGTGTGGGCGCATAAGCACTAATCAGTCTTACTGGTCCTACAGAAGTCTGGAGCTGCAGATTGGCAATCCTTTCGGAGCACGTGTCTTCTGTTGGTAGAACCACAGCATTCAGTAGTGCATTACGAACAGCAAATCCAACACCATGCTCTCTTCTGGTGCTGGTGGGTTTTCCTTGCCAAAAGAATGTGTAGTTCTTTTCTCGGATGGATCCTCATTCTGGAAGTCTTGTCTCCTGAAGAGCAACAATGTCCATTTGCAGTCTGTTCAGTTCGGAGTCAATCATGGCTGTCTTCCGAGCATCGTCTACATCTTGTAGGTTGTCTGTGAAGCCAGGCATCATCGTCCTGACATTCCAGGTGCCCGACTTTAGGGCAAGACATTTTCTTCTAGTAGCTCGTGGTGTAGGGTTTATCGATCTGCTTTTCAGTTTGACCCTAAACTGCCCACACTTGGAGTTAGCTCAGTTAGTGGACTGTGGCGGGGCAGCACCCTAGTGGCTGGGGGCTGCCCAGCTTGAGGTGAGCGATAGCTGCCCAGTGAGACTACGATGGCCTCTCCCACCGACAGAAGCAACCCCTAACGCCCACGTCTTAACCAAACAAGCATGAGTCTTATGACCGGTAACTGTTGCTTCCCGTGTTGTTTCCACCACTTGAAGCAAGCGGTGTTGGAGTGTCCTCTCCAGAGCACAAAGCCTGGGTGTAGCATATGGAGGACAAGGTGTCACCCAAGCACCCAGTCCCCCTCTCCACATTGTTGGGGTGGTCTAATGGAAAGGCGAGAGCCGATACGATTGGTTCCAACTTCGTCGCAGGATCTGCCAAGATGAGGATGCTTGCATCGTCAGGTTGCCTGACAGGGCCCCACTCCGGTGATTTTTCATTTGGGGCTCACTTGCCTAGCCTTTGCGTGGAACGCAAAACCTACAAGGCAGCAGGTGGGTTTGGTTTCGGAGTCACCTTCTCCTAGCCTTTGCCTCTGATAGCAAATCCTACAAGGCAGCAGGGGGCTGCAGTTTAATGTCTTGCCCAGGACACAAGTGCTTCATAGTGTGAAGTTCATAAATACCAGAAAAAAAGTAGTAAGAATATGTGCAAATAATAATAATCATAATAGTAATCTAAGTAAGTAATAGCAGTGCCACACGACGTGACCCGACGAAGATGGCAGCATAGAAGTGAGGCTCTGATCAACCCTGCACAAAAATCCGTTTATTCCCCAGACAGTGGCTTGGAATTCAGATTCTCCACTCAGAGTTAAATATGTCGACATCTCACGCGACTAAGGAATGTGACATTTTTACCAGAGCTCGAAAACCGACCGCTCAAAACAAGAAAATGGCCCCGTCACCCGAGCAAGCAGATGCTAGTGACATGGCTGACATAGCGGATGTGCTAAGAGAGCTAAAGTCGCTCCGCTCCGAGTTTGGACTAAAACTGAACGGCATTAATACCCACCTCGGAGAGGTAACCAATGCGATAACTGCATTAGAAGGCAAAGTGACTGAAGTTAAACAAGATGTATCGGAGCACACTAAACGCATTGGAGAAGTGGAGGACCGGGTGATGGCGGCTGAGGAGGAACTTGAGAGTGTGCGGGTGGAATTGACTTCAACTGTAAAAAGGCTGTCATATTTGGAGATGAAGACCGACGACTTGGAGAACCAAGGCAGGAGGAAGAATCTGTGTTTGTTTCGTCTCAAGGAGGGCGCCGAAGGTACGCGACCTTTGCTGGATTTTATCCGATAAATGTTACTGAAGTGGCTGGAGCTCACTGCGGAACAGACCCCAGTGTTGGAGTGGGTGCATCGCACCTTGGCACCGGCAAAGCCTAACCAGCACAGAGCCGTCCTTATACGCGTCTGGAAATGTCAGGATAGAGAGACTGTTTATCGTTTTTCATTACAGAAAAATATTCTACACGATGGAACTAAGATCACTCTGGTACAGAACTTTTCAGCAGAAATGATGCGGAAACGTCGGGAATTCAACACGGTCAGAAAGTTGTACAATGAGATGGGGAAATTTCGAGGATTCCAGTTAAATCCCTGCAAGATGAGAGTGGTTCATGATGGGAAGGTGTTCCTCTTCTCTTCACCGCGTGAAGCAGAGGAATTTCACCGTGAAATTCAGCCTAAAGATTAACTCTTTCCTTCATAGTCAGCCTCTGATGACAGGTAACACCAGTAAGAAGTACAGTAACAGTGAGACGGACTAACGGGACTGGCAATATGAATGTTATAAATGACCCAGCACTTTTTTTTTTGGTTTACTAATGAAGGTATTAGTTTATTGTAAATTGTTTAATGAATAATCCATACGGAGTGTGAAGCGGGTATGGTCTTCTTGAGCCCCCCCCCGTTTTTTTTCTTTCTTCTCTTTTTTTTGAGCTTAAAGTTGTTAGTCTCATTGTGACAAAGACAAAGTTTCTTTTTCTTCTTTTTTCTTACTTTGCTATTGAAGCTCATTTATGCAAAATGATTGCTGGAAAGGGGGGAGTAGGTAAAGGAGTAAATTTAATTTCAATTTATTGAATTTTTTTTTCTAATATAGACAAATCCGTCCCTTTTTGAACATCCGGGGAAAAACTGTAATTTTGATTGTTGTAAGCGTTGTGCAGGGTTGGTGATGAGCTTAAAGGGGTACCAAATATAATATATACAGTTGCTGATGTGACAAAGTAACGTATTCTTAAGTATTCTATCAAATTTATATACTAGAAAACAACGAAATATCTTGGTAATTGTAAATATAATAGTCGGTACGTTAAACGGCACAAGAGTCGCCATTTTTAAAAGACCGTGACGTCAGCCCTACCCACTGCACTAGGAGAGAAGCGTGTAATCATGGCGTTGGGTGCATCAAGTGAAAGCGACAGCTCTGTCGAATCATACGAAGAGATCCCGCAAGACACTGCAAGCAGGCTATGGCTTAGAAGGGTACCAGTTTGAACCTAGGAGAGGTACTCTCGACTCCGGTGATGACGAAAGAAGAGAAGAAAGCTCGAACTCGCTTGGTGTTTTTCAGCGGAAACGAGTGAAAAGACACGTCTGGAGGATTATGTTTTCCATCGGTCCTGTTATTACACCCAAAAGCAACACACTGTGGCATTGTGTAGCCGATCACTTACAATTCATCCTACTTTCTGATTCACACGTGCTATTCCCAACCTCAATGAGCCAACACAACTGGGCACATACATATGTCATGAGTGTTACGCAGAGAAAATGAACGTGCATTCTGATTGGATAAAATTAATATCATGGCGGGCTGTTCAAACTGCGGAAATAGTTTGCTCGAGCTACTTTCAAAACACTATAACTTTCCAACCTTAGAACAAAAAACTTTTGTAAGTCTTGAATAAGGTTCGTTAATGTGTGTTTTATTGTTATATTTACTCTATATATTGCCCTCTGTTCCCCTTTAAAGACACACGTTGACTAATTAACTGCTCCTCATGTAAATGTGGATCAGTGCTCCTCATTCATTTAGCAAAGATGGGAATGATGGGAACAATGTTCAGTGTTCCGGTCTTAAAACACTTCAGTTGGGGAAGTGTGGGGGCGGGAAGTTGGGATATCTGGCATGGTATGCGGTTTGTTTTTTGTTGTTGTTTGTTTTCGGTTTTGTTTTGTTTTTTGTTTTTTACACACTATCAAGGCTCCTATCAGCCATGTCTTTGTTTACTTATTTAGTCTAATTGGCAGGACAGAACTGCATCTTGCTCATGAGACTAAAATACTAATATCTCATTTCATCTCATCTTATTATCTCTAGCCGCTTTATCCTGTTCTACAGGGTCGCAGGTAAGCTGGAGCCTATCCCAGCTGACTACAGGCGAAAGGCGGGGTACACCCTGGACAAGTTGCCAGGTCATCACAGGGCTGACACATAGACACAGACAACCATTCACACTCACATTCACACCTACGGTCAATTTAGAGTCACCAGTTAACCTAACCTGCATGTCTTTGGACTGTGGGGGAAACCGGAGCACCCGGAGGAAACCCACGCGGACACGGGGAGAACATGCAAACTCCACACAGAAAGGCCCTTGCCGGCCACGGGGCTCGAACCCGGACCTTCTTGCTGTGAGGCGACAGCGCTAACCACTACACCACCGTACCGCCCTAAAATACTAATATGTCTGAAATAAAAATTACTAGTTGGAATGTTAGGGGGCTGAGAGAAATGACTAAATTGAAGCAAGTCTTAAACAGAATTAAACAACTTAAGTCCCAAATAGTTTTCTTGCAGGAGATACATTTAAGGGCAACAGAAATTGATAGATTAAAAAAAGAGATGGCCAGGTCAGGTCTTGTGTGCTCCATATAGTAATCATGCTAGGGGTGTACTTATACATAAATCTCTACCGTTCCAAGCCACTAATGTTATTTGTGATCAATATGGCAGGTATATCATTATTCAAGGTAACATATCCACATGTGGAATAAATTTGGTATGCATCTACGGTCCGAATGATGATAATCCAACATTTTTTTCCTCACTCTGTCCACCTTGCAAGGTATGTACATTATTGGTGGTGATTTTAATTGTACTTTAGTACCCACAAAAGATTGCACTACTAATCTTGACTCTACTCATGTATGAACAAGGAAAATATTATTGCAGTCTTGTAAAGATTTGAATCTGTTTGAAGTATGGACGGAACTACACCCAGATGAAGTTGAATACTCCTGTTATTCGAATACACATGGCACCCACTTTCGAATTGACTATTTTTTGGTCTCATTTGGACTTCTTTCAAAAATTAAAGGATGCTGGTATGATAGCATTGTCATTAGTGATCATGCAGCTGTATCATTAAACCTACAAATAGATACATTTATCCATATCCCTAAGAGATGGAGATTTCCTGTTGAATTACTGCAGGATGCAAAGTTTATAAAATTTGCTGAAGAACGCATTAACAATTACTTTGAAATCAATCGCGACCGACCTGGCGACTTGTCCAGGGTGTACCCCGCCTTTCGCCCGTAGTCAGCTGGGATAGGCTCCAGCTTGCCTGCGACCCTGTAGAAGGATAAAGCGGCTAGAGATAATGTGAATGTGATGTGTGGATCAATCGCGACCAGACTGACGCTTGCGTTAGATGGGAGGCATTCAAAGCATATATCAGAGGGGAAATTATTAGCTTTACAAAATCTAAAGCGAACCAACAACGTATGGAAATGGAGACAATTGAAAATCAAATTAGACTGTTGGAACAGGAATTATATAATAATTACAGCCCACAGAAAGCAAAGGACTTACAAATTATTAGAGCCAAATATAACAAATTATCCATAGAAAAAGTCGCAAAAAATGTAATGTGGCTTAAACAGTCTTATTATTATCAGGGAGAAAAATGTGGTAAACTGTTGGCTTGGCGACTTTAAAAAAAGCAGCTGGACAGAGCAATCAACAGCGTCAAGACGCCTGCAGGCGATGTGGCCTCAGAACAAGTGGAGATCAATAACATTTTTAGGGATTTCTATTGCCGCTTTTCCACTACAAACGCGGCTGAGCCGTGCCGTGCTGAGTCGAGCTGAGTCGAGCTGAGCGGGGCTGTTGGAGTTGCATTTCGACTACAACCGCGCTGAACCGTGCTGGCTGGAAGTGGGTGGACACATTGGGTGGAGTTAGCGAAAGTGGGTGGACGTCACGTGATGTCGTTAAGCAGCACAAACAGTGACATCAGTGAGCTTTTAAGCGGTAGTCTCACGCCCCGGATAGTAAACAATAAACATGGAGGACATGGAGTCGTTAGTGTTGCTGGTCTTGGTGCTGTGGCTTGTTGTCACCGACAACGCCAACAGATACTGGCAAGAGCGTATAGATGAGACGAGGCGCATAAGGCTTCAGAAATTCTCGTAATTCGTAATTCTTCTTCTTCCGGGTTTGCGGTGTTTACAGATCCCAGCGTGCTTGCGGGGCGTGTGTGGGCATGTGAGGACACTCCTCCTCACCAATCAGTGCACAGGGGAGTGTCTGCTCACGCCCCCAGCCTCACTCGGCTCGCTTTGGCTCGCTTCAGCCCCACTCCAAAACGGTGCGAGTTTTAGGGGCTAAGCAGGGCTGAAGCGAGCCGAGTCATGCTGTTTTTTGGTAGTCGAAACGCGAGCCGTGTCGGGCTGAAGTGAGCTGAAAAAGGGTAGTGGAAAAGGGCCATATGAGGCCTTGTATACATCAGAGCGTTTAGATGATTTACACCGTCAAAATTCTTTTTTAGATCAATTGAGGTTTTGGACTCCGTTAGAAAATGAGCGAAAGGAGTTGGATTGTAGCTGTGCTCACTCTAGGACCCAAATTGTTTTAGCGAAAAGTGCTAAAGACTCAAATTTTTCTTTAGCAATTTGCAATTTCGCTTAGCAAGAAATGCTAAAAGAACAATTTTCTTTTTAGCAAAGTAATTTTTTTAGCAAGATATGTTATACTTCTAAATGTTTCTTGCACTGACATAATATTGAAAAATGAATTATTGTAGTTTGTTGGTTTCAATAGTGTTTGCAAGCTTGTTTCCTGCCTTTGTCTTTCCATGTTCTTGATTTATGTTCATAGCATGCTTATTTATTCTTGAATCCTCTTATTTGAATCATTTCATCAACTGTATATATGTAATGAAATTGTGTGTTTAATTTAACCCGCTTAATCTGGTTTACGGAGTCCATATTTTTCATTATAATTATATCTAATATCTGGTGTGATGTGCTTTGCATTCTTTGCTATCGATGCACCTTTTAGCCCTTAGTCACCCTCTATAGTATGCTGACTGGCCTGTGTGGGTATGTGTGTGTATAATTGGGATCCATGTGTGTGTGTTTAGAGGGAGGGGGTGTCTTTATGGGTAGGATGAAGGGAGCTCAGGGAGTTAAAATCAATGGTTGTTTCTTATAAATTAATCTCATAACCCAAATATAACGATATTCACCATTAATTTCTCAAGTGAAACACTTGCAGTCAAAACTTTGAACCATGTGCGTCAAAACGCTCTGAAAAAAAGGTACACTTGGTCGATATATCCTGGTTCATCTGTGAGTTCTTCCAAAGTTCTGTCAGGGTTGATATGTAGAAAATACGTCTTTAGAATGGTTATATTGTGTTTTTATCCCTAACTGAGAAAGCTAACAGAATATTCTAATATGTTATCTCACTTTTTAGATAAGTTTTTGTCATACGTAAAGTCGGATAATTTATTTTAAACAAACCTCGCTATAATCTTGTTCACTAATGAGCGAGAATTGCCGACATTATCAGCGCAACTCGGAAATTGATCATTTTATATGTAAGGTCCGATGCTATTGGAAGACATAATTTGCGGTTAACCAATAAGAAGCTTTGAAACTCGGGGGCGTTGGTTATAAATCAAAACATCGAAGATGGACACGAAAGGCAGGGCCTGAATTTCATTTTTCAGAATGGGGGGGAATTCCCCCCCCTCAGTGACTCAAATGGGGGGGATTTATACAGTTTGGGGGGGATTTATACAGTTTGTGGGGAACGCTACTTGTGGGCTTAAATAGCTTAGGTCTTACATTCTGCCACTACTCAGATTGAAGATCTCTACAGTATGTAACCTTTTGTCACCATTTGAGGGATCCTTTTTAGTAGACTTTTCATTTTGATATCTCCAAATTTGGATAGCACTGTCAGACAAAGGGTGGATAAATGCAAGTATTATTCCCACCAGCCGTCTAAGATATGGACTGTTCAGTTTCGGGTGGAGGGTAGAAAACCACCACAAAATGAAAGAGATCCTTTACAGCATGACATTGCTGACTGATTGTTATGCCATCAAACACCAATAGCCTTTTTCTAGCAGTGCGAGTAAGGCTACATCCACACGACAACGGCAACGAGATGTTATTTAAAAATATATTGCGTCCAAATGGGCAACGATCAGTAAAATATCAGGTCCATATGGCAACGCAACGCTTGCTGAAAACGATGCAATACACATGCCACACCTCTAGGGGCGCTGTAAGACGGTCCCTTCGGACACACCAGAACAATAGAAGAAGTAAGGACGCATGCGCATAAACTATTATGCACGAGACTTCATATTAGCCACAAAGTCAGGAAAATCTGTTTGTAAAATTACATTATAATGACCAAATACAATGAAAAGTATTTTTCCAGTCTCACCTGTGAAAGGTAATCCCATGTGATCTCGTTTGGACGGCAAACCTGTTGGTACAGTTAAACGCAGCTAATCTTTATTCTCCGCTTTGACCTATCCAATATGGCGGCGAGGATGACGTATGATTCTACGCGGAAGGCGGCGTCTTTAATGGTCCGGAATAAATTGAATGCTACACGTTGATGGATTAATTTGTTGTTTCTCACCTGTGAAAGGTAATCCCATGTGATCTCGTTTGGACGGTAAACCTGTTGGTACAGTTAAAGGCAGCGCATGAATCTTTATTCTCCGCTTTGACCTATCCAATATGGCGGTGAGGATGACGTATGATTCTATGCGGAAGGCGGCGTCTTTAATGGTCCGGAATAAATTGAATGCTACACGTTGATGGATTAATTTGCTCCTCTACGCCCTTTTTGAGGAATGTATTGTCGGACTTAAACCCACATCTGAAGAGGTGAGATCGCTCCTTTTTTTCCCTATTTTTGCTGGCGGGATTGACTCTGCCCTAAGGGCAGAGTCTCTCTCTCTCTCTCTCTCTCTCTCTCTCACTTTGCACCATTACACAATAAATATTCACAGTGAAAATATTTTGTAAGCGCGTTTCATGAACCAAGTTATAGGATTTGTTGACAACTCGCATCGCATCGCAATGAGAAGATCATTGGCACTACTGGTGTTAAGAATTAGATCATTTCATAAATGAATATTTTGCTGTAGAGCTGCAGTGTTTGTACAATTGCATGTTTTTGCTTCACTATTACTGTCACTATTCTGCTTCTTGCATTACTATTGTGAACTAACACTGAACATAATAATAATAATATCCAAGCTCGTGTTTCACTCTCACTAGTGCTCTGTAAGGCTTTTTCCTGGTGATATCCTGGTGATATTCGTTACACTTCTACCCGGCGTGAAGCACTCACAGTCGTGTGGTCGTGACGTCATCATAAACAAATCCGTTCTACTCATCCAGACGACTTCACAACGGCACCGTTGCCAGATCTTTCCACTCTGGAACCCGTTCTCAAAAAGATTGCGTTTTGGGCACCCAAAACGCCGGTGCCGTGTGGACGCCAGGCCTAAACGATAAGCAATTGTATCGGAGTCACCTGAATCCGTTGCCATGTGGACAGGGCCTAAGGCTCTAGGAAGAGTTTGGAAGGTTGTGTGCCTTTTAGTTAAGCTAATTTTACAACCTCCTTAGTGTTGCTTTACACAGCTGCTTCTTCGTCATCTTCATGCACTATTCTTTAAGTGTCACTGCTTTGTTTAATTATAAAAAAGAAAAAAAATCAGTCCGTTCTTAATAGCACTCAATGAATTTATTGACACAACAAGTCTAACTTAAAATCTAACTTAAACCAGTCTGCTGACTTTTCAGGATTCTCTTAACTATCTTTGTGTTATTTGTCTCTTCTTTTAGTGGCCATCTCTTTAATCAGTGACCTTTGCTTTTTCCTTTTATAACATTTTTATATCATCTTTTTTTATCAACTTTTATATCATTTTTCTATTCTCATGTCTGATCTGATCATCCCTGTCCTCTGTTTAATGTCTACAATTAAAATAAGAAAACACTATCAAACTGTTCTTAACACTGAATCAATTTACAAACTTTGTTTCAGTCCACATATAGAACATTAACATGACAACAGTCTTTGTTGACTTTTCAGGATTCTCTTATACCATATAGCCCTGTCTCCTGTGTCATATGCCATCTTTAATTAAAAAAAAAATCAAATTGTTCTCAACACTTCTTTGCTGAGTGCAGGATTCTTGTACATATGTAGTCTTTCCTACTCTTTCTCCTAGTGGTCCTCCCTTTTGTCAGCATCAGTGTCCTTTGCTTTTCCTTGTAAATACTTTTTTCTTATAGCCATGCTCTGATCTAATCCCCTTTGCAACGTCGACGTTAATGTTAGCTGTCTCGTCCTGTGTATTCTCAGCAGTATTCTCAACGGTATCACTCACACTGCTATTACCACCATCGGATTCAGGAGTTTTCCTCTTGGCAGGGGAAACTTCTACCAATGCACTTGTACGTTTTAGCCAGCGGTCCATGTGTTTTACAGCTAAAGTCCGAGAGAGGAAGAGTGCGCGCGCTGTATCTGTGTGTGTGTGAACTGTCTGTGTCTGCTGTGTTTTTTCTGAGTAGGCTATGGGGGGAGAGGGGGGTCAGTCAGTAAAAGGAAGGTTAAATTCAAGTAACCTTAAGAACAGAAGGTAGTCGCGCATTCACACTGATCCATTATTAGATTGACATTGTCAGGCAATGCAGTAATGTGTGCGGGAATCTCTCGTATTAGAATCGTTAAAGGTGCGGGAATTAAAAAAAATATGCGCGATACCCGCAACTCTGCGCCCAAATTCAGGCCCTGAAAGGTACTGTTTATCTTGAGAAATCACAATTGTTTGATGGATTTTGCTTAAACTTTAAATGACTTTCGCATAAAATGCGAATACAGATGATTTTCTTTTCGCAAATTGGAATAAAACTTCGCAATTTGCGGACGTGCGAGCGGCTAGCGTGAGCCCAGTGTAGTCTAACAACAAAGGAATTAGCAGAAGCCATCCAAAGTATGCAGAGTGGGAAAGCACCAGGGCTGGACGGCTTTCCAATTGAATTTTACAAGAGATTTGGGGAGAAACTTCTGGTCCCATGATTGGACATATATAAGGAATCCTATATAAAGGGAATACTCCCTCCGTCTTTGAGACTTGCGATAATAACTTTAATCCTGAAACCAAACAAACCACCAAATGAATGCTCCTCTTTCAGGCCTATTAGTTTGATGGGGTGTGACATTAAAATACTTTGCAAGGCCTTGGCCAGAAGACTGGAGTTTTATCTACCCCATTTTGTTGACAATGATCAAAATGGCTTTGTCAAAAATAGACATGGATTTCATAATATTCGGCGTGTTCTGAATAGATTGTATGAAAAACACAACTCTAGAGATACAGCTGTGTTATCCTTAGATGCGCGTCAAGCCTTTGATAGGATCGAGTGGGGTTTCCTTTTTAATGTGCTTCCGCGGTTTGGAATTGGTGCAAATTTCCTGAGATGGATAAAGCTCTTGTATACAAGCCCAACTGCTGAAATATTGACCAATAATAATGTCTCTAAGCCATTTGCTCTCCATCGATCAACGAGACAAGGGTGTCCATTATCGCCTTTGCTATTTGTGTTGGCTATTGAGCCCTTGGCCATAGCCATAAGAGCTCATAAAGACATCACGGGTATAACTATTGGAGGATATGAGCATCGCATAGCTTTATATGCGGATGACATAATTCTTTTTTTAACAAACTTAAAAGATAGTATTCCCCAATTACTAAATTTGATGGAGACATTTGGAAACATATCAGGGTATGAAATAAATAATTTCAAATCCGCATTAATGTTTTTGAATGAAAATGAAAGACTGCAACCTATTATAGATACACCGTTCACAGCCACTAAAGAAGGCTTTACATATTTGGGGATTAAAATCGGTCCTGATGTGAAACAAATAGTTTCTTTAAATTATGACCCCCTGGTGGACGGGGTGAGGGAGATGTTAAATCGCTGGACCAGGATGCCTATATCTGTGATTGGTCGCATAAACATAATTAAAATGTTGGTCTTACCAAAGTTTCTATATCTATTTAAATCACTTCCGCTTCCTTTACCCGAAATCTTTTTTCTTAACATTAATAATATACTGAATCAATTTATCTGGAATGGTAAAAAGGCCAGGCTACAATTAAAACTATTATGTTTACCATATGAAAGAGGTGGGATTCAGCTCCCCAATTTAAAACTCTATTACTGGGCTGCCCAGCTAAGGACAGCAATGTATTACTTTTCAGTAACTTCCCTTCCTGCTTGGGTGACTATAGAGGAGACATCAACACGAGGGCTTCCTCTCAAGCTTTATTTATATTCAGCAAGTGTCAGAAGACTGGTTAAACAAACAAAAAATCCCTTTCTTCGAAATACCATTTCAGTGTGGTACTCTGCACACCAACAGGTTGGAGACACACCAGCATTATCACAGTTTTCCCCTATATGGGGCAATACACCAGGGAGAGCAGATGGTGGATTTAGGGTGTGGTTTAACAAAGGTGTTGCAAAATTTTTTGGATTTATACGCAGAAGGTAGCTTGTTGTCATATAATCAACTGTGTGAGAAATATGATATTCCAAGAAAGCACTTCTTTAAATACGTCCAACTGAAACATTTTATTTTATCCACACATAAGCAATTGTCTGTACCCCCACTATCTAAAATTGAGGACTTGACTCTATCCCACATGGAGGGTAGAGGACAAATTTCACTGTTTTATGATTTACTGTTACAACATTCAAAAGAGTCATCTTCTAAAAAGCTGGAGGCATGGATAACTGATTTAAAGGAGGATATCCAGGAAATTGACTGGGAAAGGGCTTGTTTTAAGGCTCAGACCCAGTCGGTTAACACCAGATATAAGCTGCTACAATATAAGTGGTTAATGTGCACTTATCTTACACCTTGCAGGTTGAATCATATATACCCTAATGTACCTGATATTTGTGTGAAATGCAGAGAAGAAAAGGGTACGTTAATTCATTGCTTGTGGGAATGTTCAAAGATACACCAATTCTGGAAAAATTTATTACATTGTATCAGTCTCATAGCTGGTAGGGAAGTCCCGTTGCGAGCCAAAATATGTTTACTGGGAATATACTCAGAGAACTTTGTTGTGTCCCAACGGCAATCACTGCTCATTGACTTTGGACTCTTGCAAGCCAGGAGGATAATTGCATTATTGTGGAAAAGTATGGACACACCTTCTATTGGAATGTGGACAAAAGAACTGATGTCCTGTCTCGCTTTGGAGAGACTTACATAGATTGTAAAAAAGAAAAAGAATTTTGCTCACTTATGGAGACCTTATATGGACTTTCTGGAGACTCACAACCTTGAATTGTTATTAATTGTATAAGTTCTGCAATTTGTGCACTGCTGTGACCCTATTGAAATGTATTTTTGTTTTATTAATTATTATTACTTATTTACATTAATATCATTTTGTTTGTTTTATTTAATGTTTATCTGTTTTTTTGTGGGTTTTTTTCTTTCTATTATTATTATTATTATTATTATTATTATTATTATTATTATTATTATTATTGCCAGATTGGGGTATAATGTTTGTTTAAATGTCAATGTGTAAATCAATGGAAAATCATAAATATTTTAAAAATAGCAGTGCCACACATACATATTGTGGGGGGGGGCATTATTGTTAGTTCACTGTCATCACATTATGCTACACATTATGTATATTTAATGCAATAAATTGTGTAAAAACAGAATAAACATACACTAAATAAAATTTCATGTCATGTCCCAGTAAACAAAAGGAAAACGAAAGTGTAACACTTTGAGCGGGTGGGTGGAGCACAGAAGTACGGCAGGCCAGAACTGAGTTTCAAAAACTCTTTATTAGCAGCTTTTCAGCATTCACACTCTCCCAGTTCACACAGACACGCGCACACACATCATCCGTCTGGCTGGGGAGAGAGCTCCTTTCCTCGGCTCTCTCTCTCCTTATATAGAGCACGGTCACTGGGGAAGACACACAAACACAGATTAACAGACATCAGGTGTAGTGATTCTGCCATTTACCTTCCCTGACTCCGCCCTCCGGTCACAGACCAACGTTTGACGATGCGCCCGCTGCCACATACCCGACTCAGGCCGGGCAGCCGTCCGGCCTGCAGCCGACTCCCCCCCCCGATGGGAGAGGAAGTCCGCCACGACCATCTGCGCCCCCAGCCTGTGGACCACCTTGAAATTAAAGGGCTGGAGTGCCAGATACCAATGGGTGATCCACGCGTTGGGATCCTTCATGCGGTGGAGCCACTGGAGGGGCGTGTGGTCCGAACAGAGGGTGAAAGGGCACCCCAGGAGGTAGTAGCAGAGGGCGAGGACTACCCACTTGATGGCTAGGCACTCCTTCTCTATGGTGCTGTAGTGCCCCTCACGCACCGACAGCGTTCTGCTGATGTACAGCACGGGGCGATCCTCCCACTCCTAGGACAAAACAGCCCCCAGTCCTCTGTCCGACGTGTCCGTCTGCAATATAAGGGGAGAGAAAAGTCAGGGGAGTGTAACAGTGGTCCACACAGGGCAGCCTTCACCTCAGAGAAAGCTTGCTGGCATTGCTCCATCCACTGGACATCTGGTGCCCCCTTTCTAGTGAGATCAGTCAGCGGGCTGGTGACGTCCGAATAATTAGGTATAAACCTACGATAGTAGCCAGCCAGCCCCAGGAACTGTCTCACCGCCTTTTTGGTCTTGGGCAGGCTGCAATCGCTGCAGTCTTATTAATTTGGGGACGCACCTGCCCATTGCCCAAGTGGAAGCCCAGATACCGTACTTCCACCCGCCCAATTGCACACTTCTTTGGGTTGGCTGTGAGACCCGCTCACCTCAGCGACCTAAGGACGGCCCTCAGGTGTTGCAGATGCCGCGGCCAGTCATTACTATAGATTATGATATCGTCTAAGTATGCAGCCGCGTGGGGCCGGAGGACCCTGTCCATAAGCCGCTGGAATGTAGCGGGTGCCCCAAACAGCCCAAACGGAAGTGTTACAAATTGGTGTAAACCAAACGGTGTGGAAAAGGCCGTTTTTTCTCGGGACAGTGGAGTCAAGGGGATCTGCCAATAACCCTTTGTTAAATCCAGTGTCGAATAAAAGCGAGCCGTGCCTAGTCAATCCACCAACTCGTCAATACGAGGCATTGGGTACGCATCGAATTTAGACACCCCGTTGAATTTCTATAGCCCACACAGAACCGGACCGACCCATTGGCCTTGGGAACCAAGACCACCAGGCTGCTCCAGTCACTGTGGGCCTCCTCGACAATGCCCATTTCGAGCATGGCCTCGAGTTCTTCCCGAACCACCTTTTTCTTGTGTTCGGGTAGCCTGTAAGGGCAGCTGTGCACTACCAGCCCCGGGGGCGTCTCAATGTGGTGTTCTATGAGGTGGGTGTGGCCGGGTGGAGGCGAGAACACGCCCAAAAATTTGGTCTGCAACTGGGCAACCTCTGTGAGTTGGGTCAGGGAGATGTGGTCTCCACAGGGGACCGGAGAGGTAAGCGATGGCAATGTTCCTTTTTGAACCTCCGGCCCCAGCTCCGCCTTCTCCGGAACCAACGACACCAATGCCACGGGGACCTTCTCACTCCAGAGTTTGAGCAGATTGAGGTGGTAAATCTGTAGCGCCCCATCCCTGTCCGTTCGCCTCACCTCATAGTCAACATCCCCGACTCGCCATGTGACCTCAAAGGGTCCTTGCCACTTGGTGACCAATTTGGAGCTCGACCTGGGCAACAGTACGAGTACTTTATCTCCCGGTGCGAACTCCCTAAGGCGCGCACCCGTTGTACAGGCGGGTTTGCCGTTCTTGGGCCTACCGCAAATTCTCCTGGGTTAGGTGTGTGTGTGTGTGTTGAGTTTTGCGCACAGGTCAATAACGTATTGAATTTCATTTTTGCTCTGGGAAGGTCCCTCCAAATTTTCCCACAGTGCATCTAGGATGCCGCGCGGCTTATGCCCATATGTGGCAGCGGGGGCGTGGTCAAGCATCGGTCTGTGACAGGAGGGTGGAGCCGGGGAAGGTGAGTGGCAGATTCGCTACACCTGACGGTAATTAACCTGTGTTTTGTGTGTGTTTTCCCAGTAAACCGCTCCCTATTTTAAGAGGCTGAGAGAGAGCAGAGGGAGCGCGACCCGGGAGTGGAGGCTGAGAGTGTGTCTGTGTGCTGCGAGTTCTTTTTAGACTGAAAAGTTTATTAATAAAATACGCTGTTACTACCTCCAAACGTTGTCCTGCCGTCCTCTGTGCTCCACCCACGCATTGTCCGCGCTACAGTGGTGCCGAAACCCGGGAAAAGGTGGAGCACCAGTGCTACAGCTCCATGGAATCCTCCCCGTTCGCGGACTTGGTCCACGCCCTCGCCACGGCTCAGCAGAGCCAGCACCAGGCACTCGTCACGCTCCGAGCGGAGCAGGAGCGCCGCTTCGAAGCCCTGGTGCTGGCTCAACAGGAAGATCGAGAGGCGTTCCGGCGGCTCCTCGCGTCGGCGGGGTCCACCAGCGCCCCGGCCGCGGGCCCGTCTCCCCTCACTGTGACCAAGATGGGCCCGCAGGACGACCCCGAGGCTTTCATCACCTTGTTCGAGCAGGTCGCCGAAGCCTCGGGGTGGCCGATGGAGCAGCGCGCGGCGCGCCTCCTCCCCCTCCTGACTGGAGAGGCGCAGCTGGCCGCATTACAGCTCCCCGCCGACCGCCGGCTGGCCTACGCTGACCTTCGCCGGGCCGTCCTCCAGTGCGTGGGGCGCACGCCGGAGCAGCAGCGCCAGCGCTTCCGCGCGCTGCGGATGGAGGAAGCCGGCAGCCCGTTCGCGTTTGGCCAGCAGCTCCAGGACGCCTGCTGGCGGTGGCTGAGGGCCGAAGATCGCAACGCCGAGGGAATCATCGACCAGGTGGCGCTGGAACAGTTCGTTGCCCGCTTACCAGCCGGAACCGCGGAGTGGGTCCAGTGCCACCGCCCGGCGTCGCTGGATCAGGCCGTAGGACTGGCGGAGGATCATCTGGCGGCTGTACCGGCGGCAGGACAACGGATGACATCGTCTTCTGTCTCCTCTTCTCTCTCTCTGTCTTCCCCCCTTCCCCCCGTGTCCCGTCCTCGCCCCATTCCCCCACCACGGAGGCGGGGGCCGGCCCCACCCCAGCCGGCCCGCCGCACCCGTGGTGCCCTCCCGTTTCTCCCTTCTGTGTCTGTCTCTCCCCCCCCTCAGGTGAGTGAGCCCCAGAACACAGTTGCAGAGGGGAGGCCCGGGCCGGTTTGCTGGCGCTGCGGGGAACCGGGCCACCTGCAGCAACAATGTGCAGCGATGGAGGTGGGGGCGGTGGTGCGGATCCCCGACGCGCCAGAGGCTGCCCTCGATCGGGCCGGAGCGTATCGCATACCGGTAAGTGTACAAGGGGCTACATATCAGGCGTTGGTGGATTCAGGCTGCAATCAGACCTCGATCCGCCAAAGCCTGGTGCAAGACGAGGCATTGGGGGGAGCACAAGGGGTGAAGGTGTTGTGTGTGCACGGGGATATTCACAGCTACCCGTTGGTGTCAGTCCACATATATTTTAGAGGGGAAAAATCTATAGTGAAGGCGGCGGTTAATCCTCGCCTTACCCACTCTTTGATCTTGGGGACCGATTGGCCGGGATTTCGGGGTTTAATGGCACGCCTAGTAAAGAGTGGGTCCTGCCGGTTGACGGGGGAGGGTCCCGGTGTCGCTTTGGCTGGAGAGGCGGTCGCAGAGCCGTCTACGTCACCTCCGTGACAGGGGGAGGAGCCGCCGGCCCCTCCTCTTTCTATTGGGGAATCCCTCGTGGATTTCCCACTAGAACAATCGCGAGACGAGACTCTGCGACACGCGTTTGACCAAGTGAGAGTAATCGATGGTCAAACGCTCCAGCCGAACGCCACCCCGTCCTTCCCCTATTTTTCCATTTTGAAGGATAGATTATATCGAGTGACGCAGGACACTCAGACGAAAGAGCGAGTCACCCAGTTATTAATTCCAAAGAGCCGCCGGGAATTGGTATTCCAGGCGGCCCACTTTAATCCCATGGCTGGACACCTCGGGCAGGATAAGACACTCGCCCGGATAATGGCCCGATTCTATTGGCCGGGGATTCGCGGCGACGTCCGTAAGTGGTGTACGGCGTGCCGCGAATGCCAGTTAGTAAATCCAGCGGCCATTCCAAAAGCGCCCTTGCGCCCCCTACCATTAATCGAGACCCTGTTCGAAAGAATTGGGATGGATCTCGTTGGGCCATTAGATCGGTCAACACGAGGGTACCGCTTTATATTAGTTCTGGTGGACTATGCAACACGATACCCGGAAGCGGTGCCTCTTCGCAATATCTCAGCACGCAGTATTGCAGAGGCCCTCTTCCACGTCATCTCCCGGGTTGGAATCCCGAAAGAGATTCTGACTGACCAAGGCACCTCGTTTATGTCACGAACACTGAGCGAACTGTATGGGCTACTAGGTATTAAGCCGATCCGCACCAGCGTTTATCACCCACAGACGGACGGTTTAGTTGAACGGTTCAATCGCACCCTCAAGAATATTATTAAAAAATTCGTAAGTGAGGACGCACGTAACTGGGATAAGTGGCTCGAACCCTTGTTGTTTGCAGTGCGAGAGGTCCCCCAAGCCTCCACGGGGTTTTCCCCGTTTGAATTATTATACGGGCGTAAGCCGCGCGGCATCTTAGATGTACTGCGGGAAAATTGGGAGGAGGGACCTTCACAGAGCAAAAACGAAATTCAGTACGTTATGGATCTGCGCGCAAAACTCCACACGCTCACCCACCTAACTCAGGAGAATTTGCGGCAGGCCCAGGAATGGCAAGTCCGCCTGTACAACAAGGGCACGCGCCTTAGAGAGTTCACTCCGGGAGAGAAGGTACTCGTCCTGTTGCCCACGTCGAGCTCCAAATTAATCGCCAAGTGGCAAGGACCCTTTGAGGTCACACGGCGAGTCGGGGACGTCGACTACGAGGTTAGGCGAACGGACAGGGAGGGGGCGCTACAGATCTACCACCTCAATCTGCTGAAACTCTGGAATGAGGAGGTCCCCGTGGCGTTGGTGTCGGTAGTTCCGGAGAAGGCGGAGCTGGGGCCGGAGGTCCCCAAAGGGTCATTGGCATCACGTACCTCTCCGGTCCCCTGTGGAGACCACCTCTCCCCGACCCAACTCGCGGAGGTCGCCCAGTTGCAGGCCGAGTTTTCGGATGTGTTCTCGCCCCTGCCCGGTCGCACGAACCTCATAGAACACCACATAGAGACGCCCCCGGGGGTGGTAGTGCGTAGCCGCCCTTATAGACTACCCGAACACAAAAAAAAGGTGGTTCGGGAAGAACTTCAGGCCATGCTCGAAATGGGCATCGTCGAGGAGTCCCACAGTGACTGGAGCAGCCCAGTGGTCTTGGTACCCAAGGCTGACGGGTCGGTCCGGTTCTGTGTGGACTATAGAAAAGTCAACGCGGTGTCTAAATTCGACGCATACCCAATGCCTCGTATTGATGAGCTGCTCGATCGACTAGGCACGGCTCGCTTTTACTCGACACTGGATTTGACGAAGGGATATTGGCAGATCCCCTTGACTCCATTATCCCGAGAGAAAACGGCCTTTTCCACACCGTTCGGCTTACACCAGTTCGTCACACTTCCGTTTGGGCTGTTTGGGGCGCCCGCTACGTTTCAGCGGCTGATGGACCGGGTCCTCCGGCCGCACGCCACCTATGCGGCCGCGTACCTAGACGACATCATCATTTATAGCAATGACTGGCAGCGGCACCTGCAACACCTGAGGGCCGTCCTTAGGTCGCTGAGGCGGGCGGGACTCACTGCCAACCCGAAGAAGTGTGCGATTGGGCGGGTGGAAGTACGGTATCTGGGCTTCCACTTGGGCAACGGGCAGGTGCGTCCCCAAATTAATAAGACTGCAGCGATTGCGGCCTGCCCGAGGCCCAAGACCAAAAAGGGGGTGAGACAGTTCCTGGGGCTGGCTGGCTACTATCGTAGGTTTATACCTAATTATTCGGACGTCACCAGCCCGCTGACTGACCTCACTAAAAATGGGGCACCAGATCCGGTCCAGTGGACGGAGCAGTGCCAGCGGGCTTTCTCTGAGGTAAAGGCTGCACTGTGTGGGGGGCCACTCTTACACTCCCCTGACTTCTCTCTCCCTTTTTTGTTGCAGACGGATGCGTCGGACAGAGGGCTGGGGGCCGTTTTGTCCCAGCAGGTGGAGGGGGAGGACCGCCCAGTCCTATACATCAGCCGCAAGCTGTCAGTGCGTGAGGGGCGCTACAGCACCATTGAGAAGGAGTGCCTGGCGATCAAGTGGGCGGTCCTCGCCCTCCGTTACTACCTGCTGGGGCGCTCTTTCACCCTCTGTTCGGACCACGCGCCCCTCCAGTGGCTCCACCGCATGAAGGATGCCAACGCACGGATCACCCGTTGGTATCTGGCACTCCAACCCTTCAACTTCAAGGTGGTCCACAGGCCGGGGGCGCAGATGGTCGTGGCGGACTTCCTCTCCCGTCAAGGGGGGGGGGGAGTCGGCTGCGGGCCGGACGGGCGCCCGGCCTGAGTCGGGCGGTGGGGGTATGTGGCAGCGGGGGCGTGGTCAAGCATCGGTCTGTGACAGGAGGGTGGAGCCGGGGAAGGTGAGTGGCAGATTCGCTACACCTGACGGTAATTAACCTGTGTTTTGTGTGTGTTTTCCCAGTAAACCGCTCCCTATTTTAAGAGGCTGAGAGAGAGCAGAGGGAGCGCGACCCGGGAGTGGAGGCTGAGAGTGTGTCTGTGTGCTGCGAGTTCTTTTTAGACTGAAAAGTTTATTAATAAAATACGCTGTTACTACCTCCAAACGTTGTCCTGCCGTCCTCTGTGCTCCACCCACGCATTGTCCGCGCTACACCATATAATAATTAGAACGGGGAGAACCCCATGGAGGCTTGTGGGACCTCTCGCACTGTGAATAACAGGGGTTTGAGCCATTTATCCCAATTACGTGCGTCCTCACATACAAACTTTTTAATTATATTCTTGAGTGTGCGATTGAACCATTCGACTGAACCGTCCGTTTGTGGGTGATAAACGCTGGTGCGGATCAGCTTAATTCCCAGTAACCCATACAGTTCGCGCAGTGTGCGTGACATAAACGAAGTGCCTTGATCAGTCAGAATCTCTTGGGGGATTCCGACTCGGGAGATGATGTTGAAGAGCACTTCCACAATACTGCGTGCTGAGATATGTGCCCAAATCCAGAATCCAGGGACACATGTCCGCCCAGGGGCATTTTGAGTTATTGATAGATTCAGAAAGTACAGTTTCTAAGCTTTCCAATGATGCCTTCCATGTGGAGATCTGACAATATTTGAAGAATGTGTGGCCTTTTGAAAGTGCATACCTCTTAAAACAGAAAAGGGAGAAAATCGCCCTCAAAGTTTTCCATCTCAGCTACTCTGGGTGTAGGGCGGGCACATAATGGTGCTCATTTGCATGATATTAAGGAAAGCCATACCCCCCTACAAGCTAGCACAATACTACTTTCATGTAAACAAAGATCACTACGTCAATTTTCCTTCCATGCAAAGTATGCCCAAAACAATTATGAAGTCCAAAAATAAGTCCTAAAGTATACTTTAACGTTTTGTGGTTGAAAAATTACTCACACCGTAAGAAAGATAGCACGATGATAACACAACTAACACAATGCTAGTTTCATGTAAAGCCTCGGTCACAACCGGCTGTACGTGCTCCTACGGCCGGTCTACATGCAAAAAACGCAAGAAACGCACGGAGGGCGCGTGTGAAACGCACAAGAGCGCGCGTGTGATGTGCTGATTTTCGAGCCGCAGACCGGCCGCAGAGGTTCGTCGTCATGTCAAACAAACTCTATGGGCGCTTACGTTTTTTTCAGGTTACAAGACAAACTTACAGCCAACGCGCGTCTTTCTCCATGAACAAAAAAAAAAACGCAGCGATTTGGGAAATGCCAAAAATCACACGGCCAAAAAATCGTACGTCCGGTTGTGACCTAGGCTTAACCAAACCACAACACTCTCCATTACATGCAAAAATAACCACACAGCCTTAGATTAATAAACTTACCCCATCAGAAAGAGAAACGGCGCCTTGCACACAGCAATGCCTCCGATGGAATGTAATCCTAGCTTCCTTTTGGTTGGGTTTTTTTGCTAGAAATGGTTATCTCCGATGTAAAAACCGTGTGTCTGTTTGCTTCATGGTGTTTCAGCTCCTCTGTGCTGTTTAGCTTGCTCATTCCATAGCGAAATTACATGCCTGTATGCAGCTTAAGTAGCCACGAGCTCAGCTCGTATCATACAGCTGATTCGCGAAAAAAAAAAGACTTAAACCATCATGTGAATGGCCCATATGGTAATTTACCCACACCCCCCAGCAGGCTACAGTCCTGACAAAAACGAGACAATTTGCAACAAAAAAATGTATGCTTTTCCAACAAAACAATCTATTATCTGAAATACTGATTGCATTCTTCAAGATCTCAACTTGCACATGATGGAAATAAACAATCACAAATTTCGGAAAAAAAATGTTTCTTTTGCGATTATCTTGGATTCGTTTCGGCCGACATGTGTCCCTGGATTCGGTGAGGGGTCACATATTGCAAAGAGGCACTGCTTCCGGGTATCGCGTTGCATAGTCCACCAGAACTAAAATAAAGCGATATCCCCGTGTTGACCGATCTAATGGCCCAACGAGATCCATCCCAATTCTTTCAAACGGGGTCTCAATTAATGGTAGAGGGCGCAAAGGTGCTTTTGGAATGGCTGCTGGATTTACTAACTGGCATTCGCAGCACGCCGTACACCACCTACGGACATCGCCGTGAATCCCTGGCCAATAGAACCAGGCCATTATTCAGGCTAGTGTCTTATCCTGCCCCAAGTGTCCAGCCATGGGATTAAAGTGAGCCGCCTGGAATACCAATTCCCGGCGGCGCTTTGGAATCAAAAGTTGTGAGATCATTTCCTTAGTCTGAGTGTCCTGCTTCACTTGGTATAATCTATCCCTCATAATGGAGAAGTAGGGGAAGGACGGGGTGGCATTTGGCTAGAGCGTTTGAACATTGATTACTCTCACTTGGTCAAACGCATGCCACAGAGTCTCGTCTCGCGACTGTTCTAACAGGAAATCCGCGAGGGATTCCCCGAGAGGAGGAGGAGGAGCCTGTGGCTCCTCACTCTGATGCAGTGATGACGTAGACGGCTCTGTGACAGCTGCTCCCGCCAATGCCACACCGGGACCTCCCCCTGCTGAACTATGGCAGGACCCACTCTTCACTAAATGAGTCATTAATTCCCGAAATCCCGGCCAATCAGTCCCCAAAATTATCTAGTGGGTAAGGCGAGGATTAACCGCCGCCTTTACACTAAATTTCTCCCCTTGAAATAGAATGTGGACCGACACTAAAGGGTAGTTGTGAACATCCCCATGCACACACAACACCTTCACCAATTGTGCTCTCCCCAATGCCTCATCTTGCACCAGGCTTTGGTGGATTGAGGTCTGATTACAACCAGAGTCCACCAAAGCCTGAGATGTATCCCCTTGGCCACTCACTGGTATGCGATACGCACCGGCCTGATCGAGGACGGTTCCTGGTGCGTCGGGGATCCGGACCACTGCGCCCACTTCCATTGCCGAGCACTGATGCTGGAGGTGCCCCGGCTCCCCACAGCGCCAGCAAACCAGCCCGAGCTCTATCTCTGCACCGGCGCTCTGGAGCTCACTCACCTGAGGGGGGAAGAGACAGACACGGAAGTGGGAAATGGGAGGGCACACGGGGGCAGCGGGCCGGCTGGGGTGGATCCGGCTCCCACCTCAGCGGTGGGGGAATGGGGGGAGGACGAGACACAGAAGGGAAGGGGGAGAGAGAGAGAGAGGAGAAGAGGAGATCTGCGATCCTGCCGCGGGAACAGCCGCCAAATGATCCTCCGCCAACTCGATGGCCTGATCCAGTGACGCTGGGCGATGGCACTGGACTCACTCCGCGGTCCCTTCGGGAAGTCATGCGATGAACTGCTCCAGTGCCACCAGATCGACGATTCCCTCGGCATCGCAGTTGTTAGCCCTCACCCACTGCCAGCAGGCGTCCCGGAGTTGCTGGCCAAACGCGAACGGCCAGCCGACCTCCTCTAGGCGTAGAGCGCGGAAGCGCCGATGATGTTGTTCTGGGGTGCGCCCCACACGCTGGAGGACGGCCCAGCGCAGGTCTGCGTAGACCAGCCAGCTGTCGGTGGGGAGCTGTAGCGCGGCCAGCTGCACCTCGCCCTCTAGCAGGGGGAGGAGGCGCGCCGCGCACTGTTCCACCGGCCAGCCCCAGGCCTCGGCTGCTTGCTCGAAGAGCGCTAGGAAGGCCTCGGGTTGTCGTGTGGGCCCATCTTCATTAGGGTGAGGTGGGGAGGGCCCGCGGCGGTGGAGGTGGTGGACCCAGCCGATGCAAGGAGGTGCCGGAATGCCTGATGATCTTCCTATTGCGCCAGCACCAGGGCCTCGAACCTTTGCGCTTGCTCCTTTCAGAGGGCAACCAGCGCCTGGTGCTGGCTCTGTTGGGCCGTGGTGAGGGCATGGATCAGGTCCACGAAGGGGGAGGACTCCATGGGGCTGTGCTCTGTTCCAGGTTTTGGCACCACTGTAACACTTTGAGCGGGTGGGTGGAGCACAGAAGTACGGCAGGCCAGAACTGAGTTTTCAAAAACTCTTTATTAGCAGCTTTTCAGCATTCACACTCTCCCAGTTCACACAGACACGCACACACATCATCTGTCTGGCTGGGGAGAGAGCGCCCTTCCTCGGCTCTCTCTCTCCTTATATAGGGCGCGGTCACTGGGGAAGACACACAAACACAGATTAACAGACATCAGGTGCAGTGATTCTGCCACTTACTGTACCTTCCCTGACTCCTCCCTCCAGTCACAGACCGCCGCTTGACCACGCCCCCGCTGCCACAGAAAGTTAAGATGAAGCATTATGATTATTTATTGGTGTGTTCCTGATCTTTGGAAAAGCTGCTTGTTGACTCTCTGTGTTTCAAGTGAGGAACATGGAGAAATGTGGAGACGGCTAAAACACAAGACATGATTTGGAACAACTTTATTCAGTATTTGTAGTTGTAATAATCTTCCATTAAGCCTGAGAACACTGCTATGTGTCTGTCTTCTTCACAGATTAAACTAGAAAAGCACTCGGAGAGCGCAGACCTTCACCAAGAATCCTTTAAAAAAATCTGGGATCCAGAAGGTGATCCGGATCACCGCCAAAATTTAATGGACTGTTACTTGTGCCCAGTCACACCTTTGGAAAAAATTTCAGAGCAATCCGTTCATTACTTTTTCCGTAATGTTGCTAACAGACAAACCAACAAACCAACAAACAAACCAACGCTACCGAAAACATAATCTCCTTGGTGGAGGTAATAATAATAACTAGAATGCATTTCTGGAGAAAATGTGAAAGTGTGCTTGCTCAGGTGCGCCGCCATGGCGACCCGGCAAGAGAGGCGACCGCACGCCCGCACGACAAGTTTTGTGTCAACACGTGAAAGTTTGGCCAAGACACAAGGTGGATTCTCATACGGAGATGACAGGCTGGCAAGGTTCTTTACAGGGACATCCCAGAGCATCACTAACATGAAAATGTAGATGTAATTCTAAATCCGTAAAGAGATATGACCCAAAACACGTTTTTGCTCATTGCGGCGCCCCCTAGTGGCCAAATGACACCAAATTTGATGAGCGTACATGAACTTGTGCCACAAGTCATCTCAACAAATATGGTCTTGATATATCAAAGCGTTTCTGAGATATGAGCCAAAATACATTTTTGCAAATTGTGACGCCCCCTAGTGGCCAAATGACACCATATTTGATGAGACTAGTTTGGATGGTGTCCAAAGTCATGCCACTAAATATGGTCTTGATATGTCAAAGCGTTTCCATGATATGAGCTCACTTCCGGTTTGGTGGCTTCGCCATCGATTTTGATTGGCTGCCACGGGCGAACGCTTTAACGTATAAGAGCAAAACGAATATCATTCATTCAGTATTGACTGCAGATCATGTGTGCCAAGTTTCGTGATGATCGGACAAAACATGCAGCCAGGGTCACTCTACATTCACTTTAGACAAAATTCAAAATGGCGGAAAATCTAATAAGGTGAAGAATGACGGCATAGAGTGCATTAGAATCGTCTAGCTCCAAGGATTCCAACAGCACCAGACTTATGAAAGTCGGACATATGGATCAAAAGTTACGTGCATGAACGCATGTAAGACTGTGATCAGTTGGTGGCGCTAGAGCGTGAGACGTACCAACATGAAACATGATGAAATCAATCAGTGTCCACTCCTCTATCAGTGTACCAAGTTTCATGACTTTACACCTTACAGTTTGGCCTACAGAAGGAAAAATCTGTTTTTTGCGTCGCGCGCCCATTCATTTCAATGGGGAAAAAATTAATCCTTTAAAAAAATCCGGGATCCAGAAGGTGATCCGGATCACCGCCAAAGTTTAATGGATTGTTACTTGTGCCCAGTCACACCTCTGGAAAAATTTTCAGAACAATCTGTTCATTACTTTTTCCATAACGTTGCTAACAGACAAACCAACAAACAAACAAACCAACGCTACCGAAAACATAACCTCCTTGGCAAGGCAAGTTTATTTATATAGCGCATTTCATACACAGTGGCAGTTCAATGTGCTTTACAGAGGTAAAGGCAAAACAGTAAACAATAGAAAATAAAATTACATAAAATAAAGGGGGAAGAAGAGAGAAAAATAAAAATATAAGAATTAAACAATACTAGAAATAAAGTAATAAAATGAAGTAAAAGTTCAGTAAAAAACAGCAGAATAAACTGGAATAAAAGTTAAGTAAAGTTTAAAACATGCAAAGACTGTAAAAGTTAAGTAAAGTTTAAAACATGTAAAGATGATGATATTTATCAGTTAGCAGAAAGCATCTGAAAACAGCTTGGTCTTTAGTCTGGATTTGAAGCTGCCAACAGCAGGAGCATTTTTGATGTCCTCTGGCAGTTGGTTCCATAGCTGTACTGCATAGGAGCTAAAAGCTGCTTCACCACACTTTGTTTTAACAACAGGTTTTAACAGTAAATTTTGCTGCTGCGATCTGGTAGATCTGATTGGGTTAGGCCGCTGCAACATATCAGAGAGATAATTGGGCCCTGTACCATTTAGAGATTTGTACACCAGCAGCAATGCTTTAAAGTCAATTCTGTAGCTTACTGGAAGCCAGTGAAGGGACCTTAGAATTGGTGTAATGTGCTCTGTTCTTTTTGTTCGTGTGAGAACCCTAGCCGCTGCATTTTGAACCAGCTGAAGTCGTTTGATTGTCTTTTTTGGCAGGCCTGTGAAAAGGCCATTGCAGTAGTCAACCCTACTAGAGATGAAGGCAAGTATAAGTTTTTCCAGACCATTTTTTGACAAGTCCTCTTAGTTTGGAAATGTTTTTTAGGTGATAAATGCCGATTTAGTGATTGCTTTCATGTGACTGTCAAAGTTTAGCTCGCTGTCAATGAAAACACCAAGATTTTTAACCATATCTTTTGTTTAAATCCCCTTTGTGTCAAGAATAGTGGTAATCCTGAGTCTTTCATCTTTTTCCCAAATAGAATTACTTCTGTTTCATTTGTGTTCAGCTGAAGAAAATTTTGTGACATCCACTTGTTGATTTGGCTGATACACTGGTAGACATATTCAAGGGGGGCATAATCATTAGGTGATAGAGCAAAATAAATTTGGGTGTCATCTGCATAGTAGTGATACAAAATTGAGTTGTTCTTGATAATTTGTCCAAGTGGAAGCATATAAAGGTTGAATAGTAATGGTCCAAGGATCGACCCCTGGGGGACACCACAGGTCAAGGACATTGATGTTGAGGTACAATTTCCTATGGTAACAAAGAAGCTTCTATCTTTTAAGTATGATTTTAACCAATTGATAACTTTACTAGTCAACCCAACCCAGTGTTCAAGTGGATATAGCAGTATGTTGTGATCAACAGTATCAAAAGCTGCACTGAGGTCCAGCAACAGGTGGTAAATATTCCACAGAGTTGATTATTAACTCCAGTGTGACCATCGGGTCCAAAGTCTCATGTTAAAAGACTTAATGTGTTCCATATTCGAGCAAAGGCCACCTCCAGTCTGAGGTCATCTTTCACACAGAAGCTGAGGAGAGTTAGGTGTGTGTGTGTGTGTGTGTGTGTGTGTGTGTGTGTGTGTGTGTGTGTGAGAGAGAGAGAGAGAGAGAGCGCGCGCGCGCTGTCCCAATCTGAAAACTGAACATCACAAATATTCCATTTTCTGTTTACATTCATGCTGGATTTTGTTACCGGACCAGGCTTGTATGGTTCAGCAACATAAAGGGAGACCATGCAAGGATGAAGTTTAACAATGGAATTATTTATTAAAGTAAATAAGTATACCAAAAAATAAAATGCCATCAGGATAAATGTGATGGCATTTTATAAGTGGCGTAAATCAGTCATATGATAAAATGCAACGCCAAAAGCGACACTTGCTGGAATGGAGAGAGGGAATGCCAAACACTTGCGAGGTGGCCCTTTTTAAAGCCCCAGTACCACCATCAAGCGACGAGGAGCACCTGTGCATTAACTCTGCCCTGTAAAACACAGACAGAGACCAAAACAACACAGACAGGCAGTAACTGGCTGGCCTGTAACAATTTATTTCTCAGTTTAATTTCTAATCAGCAATCAGCTGCTTTTGTATTATCCTGATAATAGATTTCATATAATTATGAGTAAATAAACACAAACATTGGTAAGAACATCAGAAATACACAAGCAGCAATTAATATACCTTACTTCAGATAATAGAAAATTTAGTTTCAGTTTTATTTAAAGACAAAGAGAGAAAATAAAAACAAATTTGGCTGCAGATCCTCCCTGAAGTTGGCACCCCATATGATGAGAACGTAAATAAAATTCTATTTGTTTGTGTATCATTTGCTTATGCAAAATAATAATTTGGGCTCAAACAACTTTAGAGAAATTCACCGTTAGATGTTTTAATGACCAGCACCCCATTAACACCCAAATGACTCCAAACATGTCTGATTCATTTGTACAGAGTTTAAACATGTGCTTCATTATTTTTTGTCATTAAACATCATTTTCTTGACTTGTGATGTCACTCAGGAACCTTTTTAGTGAAGCACATACAGTGGTGCTTGAGTTTGTAAACTCTTTAGAATTTTCTATATTTCTGCTTAAATATGACCTAAAACAACATCAGATTTTCACACAAGTCCTAAAAGTAGATAAAGAGAACCCAGTTAAACAAATGAGACAAAAATATTTTACTTGGTCATTTATTTATTGAGGAAAATGATCCAGTATTACATATCTATGAGTGGCAAAAGTATGTGAACCTTTGCTTTCAGTATCTGGTGTGACCCCCTTGTGCAGCAATAACTGCAACTAAACGTTTGTGGTAACTGTTGATCAGTCCTGCACACCGGCTTGGAGGAATTTTGGCCCGTTCCTCCGTACAGAACAGCTTCAACTCTGGGATGTTGGTGGGTTTCCTCACATGAACTGCTCGCTTCAGGTCCTTCCACAACATTTCCACTGGATTAAGGTCAGGACTTTGACTTGGCCATTCCAAAACATTAACTTTATTCTTCTTTAACCATTCGTTGGTAGAACGACTTGTGTGCTTAGGGTCGTTGTCTTGCTGCATGACCCACCTTCTCTTGAGATTCAGTTCATGGACAGATATCCTGACATTTTCCTTTAGAATTCGCTGGTATAATTCATATTTCGTTATCCCATCAATAATTGCAAGCTGTCCTGGCCCAGATGCAGCAAAACAGGCCCAAACCATGATACTACCACCACCATGTTTCACAGATGGGATAAGGTTCTTATGTTGGAATGCAGTGTTTTCCCTTCTCCAAATATAACACTTCTCATTTAAACCAAAAAGTTCTATTTTAGTCTCATCCATAAACAAAACATTTTTCCAATAGCTTTCTGGCTTGTCCACGTGATTTTTAGCAAACTGCAGATGAGCAGCAATATTCTTTTTGGAGAGCAGTGGCTTTCTCCTTGCAACCCTGCCATGCACACCAGTGTTGTTCAGTGTTCTCCTAATGGTGGACTCATGAACATTAGCCAATGTGAGAGAGGCCTTCAGTTGCTTGGAAGTTACCCTGGGGTCCTTTGTGACCTCGCCGAGTATTACACGCCTTGCTCTTGGAGTGATCTTTGTTGGTCCACCACTCCTGGGGAGGGTAACAATGGTCTTGAATTTCCTCCATTTGTACACAATCTGTCTGACTGTGGATTGGTGGAGTCCAAACTCTTTAGAGATGGTTTTGTAACCTTTTCCAGCCTGATGAGCATCAACAACGCTTTTTCTGAGGGCCTCAGAAATCTCCTTTGTTCGTGCCATGATACACTTCCACAAACATGTGTTGTGAAGATCAGACTTTGATAGATCCCTGTTCTTTAAATAAAACAGGGTGCCCACTCACACCTGATTGTCATCCCATTGATTGAAAACACCGGACTCTAATTTCACCTTCAAATTAACTGCTAATCCTAGAGGTTCACATACTTTTGCCACTCACAGATATGTAATATTGGATCATTTTCCTCAGTAAATAAGTGACCAAGTGTAATATTGTTGTCTCATTTGATTAACTGGGTTCTCTTTATCTACTTTTAGGACTTGTGTGAAAATCTGATGATGTTTTAGGTCATATTTATGTAGAAATATGGAAAATTCTAAAGGGTTCACAAACATTTGAGCACCACTGTATGTTTATTTTGTGCACAAACGAATCAGACACGTTTGGAGTCATTTGGGTGTTAATGGGGTGCTGGGTTATCAAAACATTTAATGGTTAATTTATCTAAAACTGTTTGAGCAAAAAGTTGTATTTTTTGCGCCCAGTTTAGTTTTGGCTGGGCACCACCTGAATAATCATATCAGTGTTTCTTGGCGAATCAGACACAAGGTATGCCACCACTCTTGCCAGAGCAGTTGGGGGTTAAGTGCCTTGTTCAAGGGTACCTTCAGCCAGTCCTGCTGGTCCAGGGATTTGAACCAGGAGCCTTTTGGTCCAAAAGTTGCTTCTCTAACCCTTAGAACCATGGTGTTTCCCTAATGTGCCCAAATGAATTGGATTCACATTCTCATCATATGCGGAGTCAACTTCACAGAGGTGGTTACAAATTATTGTAATAAACTCCAGTAAAATGGTAAGGTAATAAGGTAAATGAGTGATGAATCATTACATTACTGATTTGGACTCCACTAATTTATGAAGAGAGACATTATGTACTGTACCATTACATCATCCATCAGGATCATAATCTTAAGAAAAGAAGAAAGCCATTACTGGTCAAAGGAACCTTCATTAAGTTAAATTTCAAGGATTTAACTAACCAAAACAAGTAGCAATCAGAACAGCCTGTATCAAGTTCAAGCATGCCAAACATATATTTCTATCCATAGTCTGCACCTCTAATGGTACGTTAAGTAGTTTACTTTTAACTTCTTAATTCACTAATTCTGGATGGAGTTACTGTCATTTAACCGGACCATGAAGTTAAGATGTTAAATTTAAACTACTTAATTTACTATTAGTGGTGTGGACTGTACCGGTGGAACTGCACTTTGGAGTGCAGCCCGTATACCGGCAATAACCACCTGCTCAATCTCTCCTATTGGGAGCGAACTGGCCATGTTTGTGTTGCTTCTCCTCATCTCACCTACTGATCCACAGTCAGTGGTGTGGGCAGGCCATGTAAGCTGAGGCTATGGCAAAGGGCGTTGACCAGAGCGCTGACTAAAATTGAGTATTTTCAAAATATTTAGGTTTATACTTGGTGACCAATTTAGAATTAGATTTAACATTTAGAGTTAACATTTATATTTATATTTAACATTTATATTTAGATTTAACATTTATATTTAGATTTATTTTATGTATACACATTAACAATTATACATAACATTGTTTTACATTAATTTCTGTCTCAAATGAAAGAAAAATGAGCTAAATGTGAGGAAAGTGAGCTAAATATCCAAAATATGTCAGCTATAAAACTGTAACTGAATTTTTACATTCAGCACCCCATCCCAAACCCCACACACATAACACACACTGCAGGTAGTGAGGAATGCGAGTCTGTCACTGAGGAGCTTGGGAGGTCCAAGGTTATTGATCAGATCCAGATAAGAGAACAAGCTGCGTGTGCAGTGATCCTGCAGAAATCTGAACAGTCCATGCAGCAGATCATAAATATTAAATACACAGAAAAAGAACATTTAATTATTAATTATCAAGAATTATATGTCTGTGTTTTCTGAGTGTTTTCTGTGACAACGAGGAAAAATATTGTCACATCTGTACTGGATTCCATTCTAGACTCCATTTCCCAGAACCCACCACAGCTCTCACGTTCAAGCTCACTGAGCTTCTAATCATACACAACCGTCTTTAATCACAGCATTAAAGGACTGCACACACACACTAACGGCAAAGTAATCACTCAGTTAACATGAAATTCTGACATTACCAAGCAATTGTTTGTGCTTTGACCCTGCATCTGATTACTGGTTTCTGCTCTCTGATTTTGCTCGTTATATTGTTTGCTGATCACATGACCTCTGCCTGTCTTTGATCAAGCCTCTGTCTGATGTTTTGTACCTGTTTGCCAAGTGTTCATGAAAGACTCTAATCTGCAGTTGTATCCGTGCCTCTTCCTGTGCGAGACAGATTACTTCACCCTATAGTATGGATGCAGCAGATTCGGAGGCTCAGCATAATGTGCTTTCTGCCCAAGGACATTTCAGAGGAGGGCAACAACAGGGGATCCAAGTGGTTGAGGCCCAGGTCCAGCAACTCACTGAAGCCCTTGCCCAAATCTTGAACCAGCAGGTCATACCTACAGCATCCCCAACTCCAGTGGCATAAGTTGTTCCCCTCATTCTGCAGCCTGACAAGTTCACAGGAGACCCTTCCAGTGTAGAGGATTTCTACTTCAGTGCTTCCTCTATATGGCCGATCAGGAGGGCACCTCCAACCAGTCCATAATCGCCAAGTTCCTGGGTTTGCTAACTGGCAAAGCCTTCAAGTGGTCTACAGGTGTATGGGAGAGAGAGAGAGGTAGCAAATCTATCTCTTCCTGCAACCGCTTCCTCACAATGTCATACAGAGTGTTTGACAATGCCCCTGAGGGAAAGGAGATCAGAGAACAGCTACTGGCAGCTAAACAAGGAGGGAGACGAGCGGTGGAATATACCCTCGAGTTCTGAATGTTGGCTGTGGGGGGAATGAGGCCATTTTAAAAGCTGCATTTTAACAGGGCCTCGATGTCGAAGATTCATTCACATCACTTGGAGTGAATCAGTTTTCTGAAGGTTAAAGTATTTCTTTTTCAGCCTCGACACCATTTTATTGCTGTTGGGGGGGAACTTCAATCCCAGACAGAAACGATGACATTAATGAAACACAACATGGAGTGTTGAGTAAAAGTGATTTGTTGAACAGAAATGTGGTTGTATTTGACTGAGCTCGTGTAAAAACAGCAGTAAAACTACAACCCCAATTCCAAAAAAGTTGGGACAAAGTACAAATTGTAAATAAAAATGGAATGCAATAATTTACTGTAGCGAGAATAGCATGTGGGTGGAGCACAGAGGACGGCAGGACAGAGATCAAGGTTTTCCAGATGGCTTTATTGCCGAACTTTTCAGTCTAACAATGTTTTAAACCACGCGGGCAGAGAGACACACACACACTGTCGGCTCTGCCGGGGAAGAAGCTCCCTTCCGCTCTCCCTTTCCCTCCTTAAGTAGGGCGGTTTACTGGGGAGAACACACAAAACACAGGTTAATGACACTCAGGTGAAGCGATTCTGCCACTTACCTTCCCCAACTCCGCCCTCCTGTCACAGACCGGTGCTTGACCACGCCCCCGCTGCCACATACCCCCACCGCCCGACTCAGGCCGGGCGCCCGTCCGGCCCGCAGCCGACTCCCCCCCCCTTGACGGGAGAGGAAGTCCGCCACGACCATCTGCGCCCCCGGCCTGTGGACCACCTTGAAGTTGAAAGGTTGGAGCGCCAGATACCAACGGGTGATCCGCGCGTTGGCATCCTTCATGCGGTGGAGCCACTGGAGGGGCGCGTGGTCCGAACAGAGGGTGAAAGAGCGCCCCAGCAGGTAGTAACGGAGGGCGAGGACCGCCCACTTGATGGCCAGGCACTCTTTCTCGATAGTGCTGTAGTGCCCCTCACGCACTGACAGCTTCCGGCTGATGTATAACACTGGGCGGTCCTCTCCCCCCACCTGCTGGGACAAAACAGCCCCCAGCCCTCTGTCCGACGCATCCGTCTGTAACAAAAAAGGGAGAGAGAAGTCAGGGGAGTGCAAAAGTGGCCCCCCACACAGTGCAGCCTTTACCTCAGAGAAAGCCCGCTGGCACTGCTCCGTCCACTGGACCGGATCTGGCGCCCCCTTTTTAGTGAGGTCAGTCAGCGGGCTGGTGACGTCCGAATAATTAGGTATAAACCTACAATAATAGCCAGCCAGCCCCAGGAACTGCCTCACCCCCTTTTTGGTCTTGGGTCTCGGGCAGGCCGCAATCGCTGCTGTCTTATTAATTTGGGGACGCACCTGCCCATTACCCAAATGGAAGCCCAGATACCGTACTTCCACCCGCCCAATCGCACACTTCTTTGGGTTGGCAGTGAGCCCCGCCCACCTCAGCGACCTAAGGACGGCCCTCAGGTGTTGCAGGTGCCGCTGCCAGTCATTACTATAAATAATGATGTCGTCTAGGTAAGCAGCCGCGTAGGTGGCGTGGGGCCGGAGGACCCGGTCCATCAGCCGCTGAAACGTAGCGGGCGCCCCGAACAGCCCAAACGGAAGTGTGACGAACTGGTGTAAGCCGAACGGTGTGGAAAAGGCCGTTTTCTCCCGGGATAATGGAGTCAAGGGGATCTGCCAATATCCCTTCGTCAAATCCAGTGTCGAGTAAAAGCGAGCCGTGCCTAGTCGATCGAGCAGCTCATCAATACGAGGCATTGGGTACGCGTCGAATTTAGACACCGCGTTGACTTTTCTATAGTCCACACAGAACCGGACCGAGCCGTCGGCCTTAGGAACTAAGACCACCGGGCTGCTCCAGTCACTGTGGGACTCCTCGACGATGCCCATTTCGAGCATGGCCTGAAGTTCTTCCCAAACTACCTTTTTTTTGTATTCGGGTAATCTATAAGGACGGCTGCGCACTACCACCCCCGGGGGCGTCTCTATGTGGTGTTCTATGAGGTTAGTGCGACCGGGCAGGGGCGAGAATACATCCGAAAACTCGGCCTGCAACTGGGCGACCTCCGTGAGTTGAGTCGGGGAGAGGTGGTCTCCACAGGGGACCGGAGAGGTACGAGATGCCAATGTCCCTTTTTGGACCTCCGGCCCCAGCTCCACCTTCTCCGGAACTACCGACACCAACGCCACGGGGACTTCCTCTTTCCAGAGTTTTAACAGATTGAGGTGGTAGATCTGTAGCGCCCCCTCCCTGTCCGTTCGCCTAACCTCATAGTCGACGTCCCCGACTCGCCGTGTGACCTCAAAGGGTCCTTGCCACTTGGCGATTAATTTGGAGCTCGACGTGGGCAACAGGACGAGTACTTTATCTCCCGGAGTGAACTCTCTAAGGTGCGTGCCCTTGTTGTACAGGCGGGTTTGCCGTTCCTGGGCCTGGCGCAAATTCTCCTGAGTTAGGTGGGTGAGCGTGTGGAGTTTTGCGCGCAGATCCATAACGTACTGAATTTCGTTTTTGCTCTGTGAAGGTCCCTCCTCCCAATTTTCCCGCAGTACATCTAAGATGCCGCGCGGCTTACGCCCATATAATAATTCAAATGGGGAGAACCCCGTGGAGGCTTGGGGGACCTCTCGCACTGCAAACAACAAGGGTTCGAGCCACTTATCCCAGTTACGTGCATCCTCACTTACGAATTTTTTGATAATATTCTTGAGGGTGCGATTGAACCGTTCAACTAAACCGTCCGTCTGTGGGTGATAAACGCTGGTGCGGATCGGCTTAATACCCAGTAGCCCATACAGTTCGCTCAGGGTTCGTGACATAAACGAGGTGCCCTGGTCAGTCAGAATCTCTTTCGGGATTCCAACCCGGGAGATGACGTGGAAGAGGGCCTCTGCAATACTGCGTGCTGAGATATTGCGAAGAGGCACCGCTTCCGGGTATCGCGTTGCATAGTCCACCAGAACTAATATAAAGCGGTACCCACGTGTTGACCGGTCTAATGGCCCGACGAGATCCATCCCAATTCTTTCGAACGGGGTCTCGATTAATGGTAGGGGGCGCAAGGGCGCTCTTGGAATGGCCGCTGGATTTACTAACTGGCATTCGCGGCACGCCGTACACCACTTACGGACGTCGCCGCGAATCCCCGGCCAATAGAATCGGGCCATTATCCGGGCGAGTGTCTTATCCTGCCCGAGGTGTCCAGCCATGGGATTAAAGTGAGCCACCTGGAATACCAATTCCCGGCGGCTCTTTGGAATTAACAACTGGGTGACCCGCTCTTTCGTCTGAGTGTCCTGCGTCACTCGGTATAACCTATCCTTCAAAATGGAAAAATAGGGGAAGGGCGGGGTGGCGTTCGGCGGGAGCGTTTGACCATCGATTACTCTCACTTGGTCAAACGCGTGTCGCAGAGTCTCGTCTCGTGATTGTTCCAGTGGGAAATCCGCGAGGGATTCCCCAATAGAAAGAGGAGGGGCCGGGGGCTCCTCACTCTGTCGCGGAGATGACGTAGACGGCTCTGCGACCGCCGCTTCCGCCAAGGCGACACCGGGACCCTCCCCCATCAACCGGCAGGACCCACTCTTTACTAGGCATGCCATCAAACCCCGAAATCCCGGCCAATCAGTCCCCAAGATCAAAGAGTGGGTAAGGCGAGGATTAACCGCCGCCTTCACTATTGATTTTGCCCCTCTGAAAAATATGTGGACCGACACCAACGGGTAGCTGTGAATATCCCCGTGCACACACAACACCTTCACCCCTTGTGCTCCCCCCAATGCCTCGTCTTGCACCAGGCTTTGGCGGATTGAGGTCTGATTGCAACCTGAATCCACCAACGCCTGATATGTAGCCCCTTGTACACTTACCGGTATGCGATACGCTCCGGCCCGATCGAGGGCAGCCTCTGGCGCGTCGGGGATCCGCACCACCGCCCCCACGTCCATCGCTGCACACTGTTGCTGCAGGTGGCCCGATTCCCCGCAGCGCCAGCAAACCGGCCCAGGCCTCCCCTCTGCAGCTGTGTTCTGAGGCTCACTCACCTGAGGGGCGGGAGAGACAGACACAGAAGGGAGAAACGGGAGGGCACCACGGGTGCGGCAGGCCGGCTGGTGTGGAGCCGGCCCCCGCCTCCGTGGTGGGGGAATGGGGTGAGGACGAGACACGGGAGGAGGGGGGAGAGAAAGAGAGAGAGGAGAGGAGAGAGAAGACGATGTTGGTGGTTGTCCTGCCGCCGGAGCAGTCGCCAGATGATCCTCCGCCAGTCCCACGGCCTGATCCAGCGACGCCGGGCGGTGGCACTGGACCCACTCCGCGGTTCCGGCTGGTAAGCGGGCGGTGAACTGTTCCAGCGCCACCTGGTCGATGATTCCCTCGGTGTCGCGATCTTCGGCCCTCAGCCACCGCCAGCAGGCGTCCCGGAGCTGCTGGCCGAACGCAAACGGGCTGCCGACTTCCTCCATCCGCAGTGCGCGGAAGCGCTGGCGCTGCTGCTCCGGCGTGCGCCCCACGCGCTGGAGGACAGCCCGGCGAAGGTCGGCGTAGGCCAGCCGGCGATCGGCGGGGAGCTGTAGTGCGGCCAGCTGCGCCTCTCCCGTCAGGAGGGGGAGGAGGCGCGCCGCGCGCTGCTCCATCGGCCACCCCGAGGCTTCTGCGACCTGCTCGAACAACGTGATGAAAGCCTCGGGGTCGTCCTGCGGGCCCATCTTAGTTAAGGTGAGGGGAGACGGGCCCGCGGCCGGGGCGCTGGTGGACCCCGCCGACGCGAGGAGACGCCGGAACGCCTCTCGATCTTCCTGTTGAGCCAGCACCAGGGCTTCGAAGCGGAGCTCCTGCTCTTTCCGGAGCGTGACGAGTGCCTGGTGCTGGCTCTGCTGAGCCGTGGCGAGGGCGGGGACCAAGTCCGCGAACGGGGAGGATTCCATGGGGCTGCAGGACTGATGCTCCACCTTGCTCCCGGGTTTCGGCACCACTGTAGCGAGAATAGCATGTGGGTGGAGCACAGAGGACGGCAGGACAGAGATCAAGGTTTTCCAGATGGCTTTATTGCCGAACTTTTCAGTCTAACAATGTTTTAAACCACGCGGGCAGAGAGACACACACACACTGTTGGCTCTGCCGGGGAAGAAGCTCCCTTCCGCTCTCCCTTTCCCTCCTTAAGTAGGGCGGTTTACTGGGGAGAACACACAAAACACAGGTTAATGACACTCAGGTGAAGCGATTCTGCCACTTACCTTCCCCAACTCCGCCCTCCTGTCACAGACCAGTGCTTGACCACGCCCCCGCTGCCACATTTACAAATCTCAAAAACTGATATTGTATTCACAATAGAACATAGACAACATATCAAATGTCGAAAGTGAGACATTTTGAGATTTCATGCCAAATATTGGCTCATTTGAAATTTCATGACAGCAACACATCTCAAAAAAGTTGGGACAGGGGCAAAAAGAGGCTGGAAAAGTTAAAGGTACAAAAAAGGAACAGCTGGAGGACCAAATTGCAACTCATTAGGTCAATTGGCAATAGGTCATTAACATGACTGGGGATAAAAAGAGCATCTTGGAGTGGCAGCGGCTCTCAGAAGTAAAGATGGGAAGAGGATCACCAATCCCCCTAATTCTGCGCTGACAAATAGTGGCGCAATATCAGAAAGGAGTTCAACAGTGTAAAATTGCAAGGAGTTTGAACATATCATCTACAGTGCATATCATCATCAAAAGATTCAGAGAATCTGGAAGAATCTGTGCGTAAGGGTCAAGGCCGGAAAACCATACTGGGTGCCCGTGATCTTCGGGCCCTTAGACAGCACTGCATCACATACAGGCATGCTTTTGTATTGGAAATCACAAAATGAGCTCAGGAATATTTCCAGAGAACATTATCTGTGAACACAATTCACCGTGCCATCCGCCGTTGCCAGCTAAAACTCTATAGTTCAAAGAAGAAGCCGTATCTAAACATGATCCAGAAGCGCAGACGTCTTCTCTGGGCCAAGGCTCATTTAAAATGGACTGTGGCAAAGTGGAAAACTGTTCTGTGGTCAGACGAATCAAAATGTGAAGTTCTTTATGGAAATCAGGGACGCCGTGTCATTCGGACTAAAGAGGAGAAGGACGACCCAAGTTGTTATCGGCGCTCAGTTCAGAAGCCTGCATCTCTGATGGTATGGGGTTGCATTAGTGCGTGTGGCATGGGCAGCTTACACATCTGGAAAGACACCATCAATGCTGAAAGGTATATCCAGGTTCTAGAGCAACATATGCTCCCATCCAGACAACGTCTCTTTCAGGGAAGACCTTGCATTTTCCAACATGACAATGCCAAACCACATACTGCATCAATTACAGCATCATGGCTGCGTAGAAGAAGGGTCCGGGTACTGAACTGGCCAGTCTGCAGTCCAGATCTTTCACCCATAGAAAACATTCGACGCATCATAAAACGGAAGATACGACAAAAAAGACCTAAGACAGTTGAGCAATGAGAATCCTACATTAGACAAGAATGGGTTAACATTCCTATCCCTAAACTTGAGCAACTTGTCTCCTCAGTCCCCAGACGTTTACAGACTGTTGTAAAGAGAAAAGGGGATGTCTCACAGTGGGAAACATGGCCTTGTCCCAACTTTTTTGAGATGTGTTGTTGTCATGAAATTTTAAAATCACCTAATTTTTCTCTTTAAATGATACATTTTCTCAGTTTAAACATTTGATATGTCATCTATATTCTATTCTGAATAAAATATGGAATTCTGAAACTTCCACATCATTGCATTCCGTTTTTATTTACAATTTGTACTTTGTCCCAACTTTTTTGGAATCGGGGTTGTACGTCCTGTCAACGGAACTGAAATCACCTGAGAAGGAGTTTAATGGCTAAATACAGGTGCAATGTCCTGGCATCAGTGATCAGTGTTTTCTCATAAGGAGTGTCTTTAGGCTGCTTTCTTCCCTCTGGATATTTTTCCAAACACCTGTTTTCACGGTGTCTGTTGTATACCGTAAATTCCAACATTTCCATTTAACTGATGTGGAATGTTTTCAGCTCCAGATTCTCTGTGTTCTTGGCCATGCTGATAGTAAACAAAATGAGGAAATGTAACCCAAGGAGCTGTTGACTCTGGGTTATTATTGGTTTGTTCCTGTGTCTTTCAGGGAGACCATGAGCTGGACTAGTGAATAAAGTCTGGCTCAGAAAACAAGATGCCATGTCTCAGCATTTTCAGAACAACTGACAAAATATATTGAGTATCACGGTCCATGTGATCCCTCAGTAAAAACAGATCATGGATTGTTCATGGTGTAAAACAGTCATATCACACACCCCTACTTTAGGCTCACAGAAATCATCTCTGTTTAGTGCAACTGATTTCAGACTGACTTCTGGATCAGAAATTATTCAAACTAAAACCCATTTAATGCTGGTAAAGAGAAAGTAGTATTAGACTTAAAGTAGCCCTTCTATTAACCACAAATTATTTTAGTCACCTCCTGTTTCAGTTTTTTAGTAAAGGTGTCACAGCTACCTGCTTGGACTTCAAACTTTGTCTCCTCCTTTCCAGCAGGAGTTTCCCTCCCCGATGACTGTTCACCACCTCCTGTCTGGAAGGACACAGACACACAATGACGTCTTTTTCCTCCAATTTGAACAGCGTGTTTGTTTGTTTTCTAATTTTTAGGAGCATATATCATTCAATTCAAGAGTAATCCAAGAGATCAGCATCTTCAGGAATCTGCAGCGAGTCCATGAACTGTGTCCATACACTATTATTCAAAAATGGAGAGCTGTGATCTGGACACAGATAATGTGACCCCACCCTCAGAAAAGTGGTAAGCTGCCATATTCTAATATTTTAGTCATTAACTGTTGATATCTGAAATACACTACCGTTAAAAAGTTTGGGGTCACTTTGAAATTTCCTTGTTTTTTAAAGAAAAGCACTGTTCTTTTCAATGAAGATCACTTTAAACTAATCAGAAATCCACTCTATACATTGCTAATATGGTAAATGACTATTCTAGCTGCAAATGTCTGGTTTTTGGTGCAATATCTCCATAGGTGTATAGAGGCCCATTTCCAGCAACTATCACTCCAGTGTTCTAATGGTACAATGTGTTTGCTCATTGCCTCAGAAGGCTAATGGATGATTAGAAAACCCTTGTACAATCATGTTAGCACAGCTGAAAACAGTTTAGCTCTTTAGAGAAGCTATAAAACGGACCTTCCTTTGAGCAGATTGAGTTTCTGGAGCATCACATTTGTGGGGTCGATTAAATGCTCAAAATGGCCAGAAAAATGTCTTGACTATATTTTCTATTCATTTTACAACTTATGGTGGTAAATAAAAGTGTGACTTTTCATGGAAAACACAAAATTGTCTGGGTGACCCCAAACTTTTGAACGGTAGTGTATATAGTGAGCATATATGAAAAGATTAACTTAAAAACAAGTTATACTATGAAATAAAGTTAGCAGTAAACACTTGACAAAATGCCAGATTCTGTTCATTGTTAGTAAAATTATGTTCTTATAAAATTAAAAAAGCTGTTGTATGAGACAGTACATTACAGGCATTTAACATACGCTGTTATCCAGAGTGGCACACATCTGCAGAGCAGCCTGGGGAGCAGTTGGGGGTTGGGTGCCTTGCTCAAGGGCACTTCAGCCCTTCCTGCTGGTCCAGGAAATTGAACTAGTGACCTTTTGCTCCCGAATCTGCTTCTCTAACCATAAGGCCTTGGCTTCCCAAATCAAACCACTGCAATATCAATACAGTCGGGGTGTTAAACTCAGATCCTGTGTCAAATCCGGGCGTTTATTTTAACCTGCGTTTCAGACCGTGGTCAATCCAGCCGTGATAGAAACTGGAGTGCACATATGTATATACAGCGGTTTACTGTAACTACCTTCAGATGGCTCCACTACAGATCTCTGTGAAAGTTTTATCTAATCTAATCTAATTCTGGATAGTGTGAAAATGTGAAGCAGTCGTGTTCTACAGACTGTTTCAGTTTTATTGTTTCCAAGTTCACGTGGGCCGAATGAAACGAGGCTGTGGGCCTGGAGTTTGACCCATGGGCCATAACACTTCCTTCTGATTAGCTTCACTTTCTGGACTCTGAAGTCAGCATGCTTTGAGGCAGTTAGGTTTCCACTCTGTAACTCTGTGCTCTGTGGGCTACGACCTCTGGTGCTGCCACCTAGTGTGTAAGAAGAGGTAGAGCTCATAAAGAATATTAAACAGAAATATTTCAATCCATGATATGAGCAGCAAATTTGTCTCTCCTTGTATTGTGATATTCGAGATGATGAAATTCTGTCTCATGTCTCCTCTATAATGTTGTACAGTAAACTCCAGTAATAATTAATAATAACCAGTGTAGTTGGTGTATATAGAGGACTGTCTATAATGTTGTACAGTAAACTCCAGAGAAAGAGATCAGACTCACCAGAACCCAGCTGTGTCTCCATGAAGTGTGATGTGTCTGTGGATCTTCTTTGGCACTTTAAAAATAGAGACTCCTCATCTGTACACAGGTAGCATCCTGTAATTGTCATAGTTAGTCACAGTTACAGGCTGTGCTACACTGTCAATAGTAGCAATTTTGATTTAATCAATATTATAGTTTCTATCATTTGACTGTACAGCTTATACAGTGGTGCTTGAAAGCTTGTGAACCATTTCGAATTTTCTATATTTCTGCATAAATATGACCCAAAACATCATCTCCCTTGTGACCCCCTTGTGCAGCAATAACTGCAACTAAACGTTTGCGGTAACTGTTGATCAGTCCTGCACACCGGCTTGGAGGAATTTTAGCCCGTTTCTCCGTACAGAACAGCTTCAACTCTGGGATGTTGGTGGGTTTCCTCACACGAACTGCTCACTTCAGGTCCTTCTGCAAAATTTCCATTGGATTAAGGTCAGGACTTTGACTTGGCCATTCCAAAACATTAACTTTATTCTTCTTTAACCATTCTTTGGTAGAACGACTTGTGTGTTTAGGGTCGTTGTCTTGCTGCATGACCCACCTTCTCTTGAGATTCAGTTCATGGACAGATGTCCTGATATTTTCCTTTAGAATTCACTGGTATAATTCAGAATTCATTGTTCCATCAATGATGGCAAGCCATCCTGGCCCAGATGCAGCAAAACAGGCCCAAACCATGATACTACCACCACCATGTTTCACAGATGGGATAAGGTTCTTATGCTGGAATGCAGTGTTTTCCTTTCTCCAAACATAACGCTTCTCATTTAAACCAAAAAGATCTATTTTGATCTCATCCGTCCATAAAACATTTTTCCAATAGCCTTCTGACTTGTCCACGTCATCTTTAGCAAACTACAGCTGAGCAGCAATGTTCTTTTTGGAGAGCAGTGGCTTTCTCCTTGCAACCCTGCCATGCACACCATTGTTGTTCAGTGTTCTCCTGATGGTGGACTCATGAACATTAGCCAATATGAGAGAGGCCTTCAGTTGCTTAGAAGTTACCCTGGGGTCCTTGGTGACCTTGCCAACTATTACACGCCTTGCTCTTGGAGTGATCTATGTTGGTCGACCACTCCTGGGGAGGGTAACAATGGTCTTGAATTTCCTCCATTTGTACATAATCTGTCTGACTGTGGATTGGTGGAGTCCAAACTCTTTAAAGATGATTTTGTAACCTTTTCCAGCCTGATGAGCATCAACAATGCTTTTTCTGAGGTCCTCAGAAATCTCCTTTGTTCATGCCATGATACACTTCCACAAACGTGTTGTGAAGATCAGACTTTGATAGATCTCTGTTCTTTAAATAAAACAGGGTGCCCACTCACACCTGACTTGTCATCCCATTGATTGAAAACACCTGACTCTAATTTCACCTTCAAATGAACTGCTAATCCTAGAGGTTCACATACTTTTGCCACTCACAAATATGTAATATTGGATCATTTTCCTCAATAAATAAATGATCAAGTATAATATATTTGTCTCATTTGTTTAACTGGGTTCTCTTTATCTACTTTTTAGGACTTGTGTGAAAATCTGATGATATTTTAGGTCATATTGATACAGAAATACAGAAAATTCTAAAGGGTTCACAAACTTTCCAGCACCACTGTGTATACATACATACACACACACACGTGCATTTCAAAAAAATTTGAATATCGTGAAAAAGTTAATTTTTTTCATTATTTAATTCAAAAAGGTCAACTTTCATATATAACATTTTCATTACACACAAACCAAAATATTTCAAGCCTTTCTTTGTTTTAATTTTGATGATTATAGCTTTTACAGCTCATGAAAATCAGAAATCCAGTCTTTCAAATTCTTAGAATATTTCCGAAGATCAAGTAAAAAAGATCGACAATGCAGAAATGTCCAGCTCCTTAAAAGTTTGTTCATTTATACACTCAATACATGGTTGGGGTTCCTTTACCATGAATTACTGCGTCGCTGAGCCGTGGCATGGAGGCGATCAGCCTGTGGCACTGCTGAGGTGTTACTGAAGCCCAAGTTGCTTTGATGGTACCTTCAGCTCATCTGTACTTTTGGGTCGGGTGTTTATCTTCATGATAATACCTCAGATTCCAGCATTCCCCCTGGGTTCTGAAAAATATTCCCCTTTTTCCCTTGAAAAATCAAGTCAAAGAAGTATTTTTCACTTTTTATTTTTTTTTTCCACTTAGCCTGTATTTTTTCTTAGTTACTGACATATCAAAGTGGACTTAATACAGGTTTATATTAACCAAACTGGCACAGTTCAAATATTTGTACAGATACAGCTCGGCCTCTCCATTACATATAAAATTTAGGCTCCACTCCAGACTCTAATCCTTCCCAAGTGCAGGATGAACAGACTCAAAAACTCCCTTGTCCCTCATGCCATCAGACTGTACAACTCCTCTCTGGGGGGGAGGAGGGGTAACAGGAGGACAGAGGATAGGAAGGAGCAGTAGCCTAGCCTAACAATAAGCAATACCGGACAATGTGCAATATAATGTGCAATAACCCCACTTCTCCCCCTTTTCTCTCTTCCCCATATCTTATTCTTTTATATTTGTATATGTAAATACTTAATTTATTTTAATTTATCTAGAAGTTTCTCTTTTTCTCTGTTTATCTGTAATGATGCTGCTGGAATCTTAATTTCCCTGAGGGAACCCTCCCAAAGGGATCAATAAAGTTTTATCTAATCTAATAAGAAAGACTTGATTTTTGGTGCTCTGTGCAGCATCAAGCTAAAATAAACCTCTTTAGTTTGAGGTTACTTAAGGTTATATTAACATGGAATTATTCAAAAGCGGTTTTGGGACTCCCTTTAGCCTTTACGTCAACAGAACTTGATTTACAATTGAAAAGAGTTGCGAAGAGTCTTGGAACAACCAACAGTGAAGGAATCCGATGTTCCTGTCAATTTAGAACATGAGCACAGAATGACGCTGTTTTTCATCACACGTTCTACACGGGGACTCAACATGCCATGCCCCCCAAAATGTAGCTCCCTTCAGTCGCTTGCCAGCTGACAACACTTTCACTTTGGCATTTTTTTTTTAATATTACTGACACTGTCCAGTGAACTAGGGGACGGTAGGGTCTCTGAATGTACCTCTGTCCGTCCTGCGCACTGTGGCGCGTGCACCTGAAGGCATGCCCCGGGCTGTGCGCACGTCGAGTGGACTCCAGCATGCACGCCATTAACAATGTGGCTGTAAGCCCGTATTGAAAGAGGGTGCAGTACCAACAATTAAAGGAAAAGAAAACAAGAAAAGTATTTTATTTTTTTAAAGTGAGTTCAGTTGCACCAGTTCTCCTGGAGCGTGAGACAAGGGTTGTTGATAAAACTCGGGACGGAACAGGACGGGACATATCGCTCAGGCAGTGACCTCCCTGTGGTTGTTGCTAAAACCAGTGACATCCCGTTCTGTGCCGGGATTTAGTAATTGCCTGAGACGAGCAGTAATGGTGGAGTTGTCAGTATGGCGAGAGAGTGGAGCAGCCGCCTGATTTCTAAACTGGATATTGCTGCCATCTCACCCTTATGTGGAAGTGAATGAACAGAGAACTGAACGAACAATGGAAAGTCAGATTGTTTCAAAACAGTCGGCCACAAGGTTGGCCTTCAAGACGCGAGAACACAGACGGGTGAGCTCCGACTCCCATTTCGATATAAAACAACAAAAATGACACTCGTTGTTTACCTGCATTTAGATTAATACATGCAACTTGTGTGTTTAAGTTACGGGTATAACATTATTTAATTTGCTTCAGAATGTGATTGTCTCGGTTCATCTGATTATTTAATTAGCCTTTTACGTTTTATCAGTGAAAATGCATGCATGTACATGTATGTTGCATAAGTTACAACACCTATCCTGTTTTAATGAGAGTCAACCCACAATCAACAAAGTAAAATCAGTCTTAATTGAGCAAGTTGGTAATGGTATTTCTTACTTTCACTGTGGGTGGTAAAAGAGAGCAACTGGACTTGCTTGAAGATTCTTGAAGACGTTTCACCTCTCATCCGAAAGGCTTCTTCAGTTCTGTCTGACTGGTAGGGAGCATCAGGTATTTATCCTCTCATGGATGAAAAGCTCATCTAAAGTGACAGTCATCCTGTTGGTGTGGGTACCTGGGGGCTGGTTGTGAATGGCCTAGAGAGTCATTAGGATGATCAATGGATTGCCTGTTAGGGTGATCAATGGAATGCTGATTCTCTGTCCTCCTGTGAGTCACTGAAAACAGCTGGGTTTTGGTGTGCATTCAGTTGTCTGGGAAGTGTGCCAAGGACTGCATTGTAGGTGGCTGATAAATGATGTCTTAGACCCCCACCTGGTATGAGCGAGGAGTTAAAGAAGCCATTTTTGTCAACTTGGAATGGCCATCACTGAACAGAGGTGGGGGTCTAAGACATAATTTATCAGCCACCTACAATGCAGTCCTTGGCACACTTCCCAGACAACTGAATGCACACCAAAACCCAGCTGTTTTCAGTGGCTCACAGGAGGACAGAGAGAATCAGCATTCCATTGATCACCTTAACGGGCAATCCATTGATCACCCTAATGACTCTCGAGGCCATTCACATCCAGCCCCCAGTGACCCACAAGGATTTGTCTTTCTTCTCCATGAAAAAGAATCCTGCCCCTGCAGGAGAAGAGGAGGGATAAATAATTCCAGCTGCTAAGGACTAGGTGATGTATCTATCCATGGCTTGCCTTTCAGAAGGAGAAAGAGAGTAAAGTCACGCCTTAGGTGGTGCCGTGCCAGGGAGAAGGTCAATTCCATAGTCATAGGGCCTATGGGGAGGAAGGGAAACAGCTTGAGACTTGCTGAACACAGATTTTAAGTCATTATACTCGGGAGGCACATTAGAAAGGTCTGGATAATTCACCAATGGTGGGCTGGAGCAGCTCGGCGTGAGGGAGGGCAGATCTCAGGCATGACAATAAACAGAATTGACTCCATCCTAAAATGGTGTTGTTAATCCAGTTGACATGGGGGTTATGTAGAGTTAGCCAGGGCAGACCAAGAACTATGGGCACATGGGGATTGCTCATGATGAAAAACTGGATGGATTCAGAATGGTTGCCCAAAATTCTTAAGGTGACCGGGACTGCTTTATGGGTGATAGTGGTCAGACCAGTACCATTAAGGGTCAGGACAGTGAGGGACGGGTTCAGAGCCAGTAGTGGAATCCCCAGGCGCTTGGCGGTGGTCGAGCAGATCAGGTTTCTGTCATCCCCTGAATCAATGTGTGCCTGGAGGTCATGGGGCTGATTGCCATGGATGATGACCACTGGGAGTAGTGGTCGATTGGTAGGGGGCTGATTCTGGACTTTGCCCACCAGGGCCCCTAAACTCACTGGTGGGCTCTTCCTTTTAAAGGGCAAGATTGGCAGAAATGCCCCAGCTGTCTGCAATAAAAACATACCCTCATATCCCGATGGTGCTGTCGTTCCTCAGGTGAGATGTGGACTCGGTCTACCTGCATTGGCTCAGCAGAAGGGATGGAAGGCTGAGGGGGAGCAAGACTAGTCCGAGTTCTTTCTTTCACCCGCTGTCTGATCCGGGAGTCAATATGACTGGCGAGGTCCATGAGACCGGGGAGATCAGGTGGCAGTTCTCGTGAGATCAGAGACCAGAGATGGAGTGACAGCCTGTTCAAAAATGTGTCAAACAAGGCATTCTCATTCCAGCCACAAGGTGCCACCAAAGTGTGAAACTCAATCGCATAATCAAATGTGGATCGGGCACCCTGCCTAAGTCCCATGATTTCAATTGTTGCCTTTCTGCCAGACAGAGAGTGATCAAAGGTTCACCTCATCTCCTCTGTGAAATTCTTGAAGCTGGCGCAGCATGGTGCATTGGCGTCCCACATAGCTGTTCCCCACTCCCTAGATTTGCCAGTGAGGAGAGTGATGGTGTAGGCCACTCGGGAACGCTCCATAGGGAAGGCCAGTGGTTGAAGCTCAAGGGTTAGCGAGCATTGAGATAAAAATGATTGGCAAGTACCTGGTTCTCCATCATATGGCTGTGGGGCAGGAAGTCTCGGCTCTCTGAAGAGGGCTGGAGCAGGAACTGGAGGAGCAGTAGGCGGAGGAGGTTGTGTAGGAGCAGATGTTACTTGAAGCTGTTGCAGCTGAGTGGCAAGAAGATCGAGAGTGTTAGAGATGGTGACAAGGTTTTGGTTCACCTGTTGGATGTCCTGTTGGTGGGTCCCAAGGAAAGCTCCCCGTTTTTGCACTGCTGCTCTTAGCTGGGCAAAATCTGCTGGGTCCATGTTGGCCAGACTATGCTGTCAGAAATGGCGAGCTGAGGTGAAGTGAGGACCCAAGAGCAGACTCAAAACAGGCAGTGTGCAGAAAAGAACTTCTTTAATGAAGTTGAGGGCAGAGGTACAATAGGGCTCAGGCAAAACTCAGTGGTCAAAGAATGGGCCAAGAGGTCAAAACACAGAAGAGCAGGCAGGCATGGTCAGGGACAAAAACAGGATAGAAAAATCTTCACAAAAACTGAAGAAAATAGGGACAAGGGAAACCCAGGCAGAGGAAGCAAAAAACACAATCCAGAAGAACAGGCAGGTAAAACATGGGCAAAAACTGGACAGAAAAATAGACAAAAAACATGAAACAATACAGGCAGGAAGAATCAAGAACTCACAATACCAAAGGGCTGTAGCAAGGTGAGGAAAGTCTGCAAGAGACAGTCTGGCAACTGGAGTAGCTCCAAACAGCTCTTAAGAAGGCCCTGGCTGATAGGAGAGGAGTGGTAGCAGGTGTGGGAGTGCCACTTCATGGAAAATGGCCTACAGCAGGGCAGGACTGAATTCCTGTACTGGATCCGGCCTGTAGCCGGCATGGAAGTTCCATAAACTCAGGCATGGATGGACTGGACCGGACTGTGACAGTTTCATGATTTGTATTTAGCCTGCCAATTTGGACTGTTTGCCTTTGTGTGTGTTTGCACTGTAAATAAACATATATTTCTGCACATACATCCACCTACCTCATACCTGACCAAATACTTTGCCCAACAATGGATGTAGCAGAGGTATTCCAGTACGCCATTCCATGCTGCTTCCGGGTCTCCATATTTAAGGCCCTCGTGTTTTATTTCCTGCAGCGTATTGGGATTGGAGCCCCAGCACTCTACCATGGAATATATCCTCCTGGGGGATTTAGCCTTCAGTGCAATCTTTTCTACTCGGACCTCAAGAACCCACACCATCAGAATCGATCTGGGTGAGCTTCGTGATCATGCTGATTTCTGGACGAGCACGCCATTGAGTGGATTCCCTAATCCAAGCCGAGCACCCATGCCTTCGGAGTTCACAGTCTTTCTTAGTCATGCTCAAGTGTATCTATGAATCTATGGAAAAGGGGGACCACCATAAAATTATTTTGGGGCGGCTATCATGCCTGAGGCCAATGCAGCAGCAGCGGAGGAAGCTGTTGCTCTCAAGCACCTCCAAAAGGCCATCAGTCCAGAACTAGTTCCACAGCCTGCATTAGAGCCAGCGCCTGAACCCAAGACAGAACCAGCGTCTGTTCCGGTGCCAGAGCCAACGCCAGTGTCTACTCCAGAACCAGTGCCAGAGTTGGAGTCAGCGCCAGTGTCAGTTCCAGAACCAGTGCCAGACTCGGAGTCAGCGCCAGTGTCAGCTTCAGAACCAGTGCCAGAGTCAGCAGCAGTGTCTACTCCAGAACCAGTGCCAGAGTCGGAGTCAGCTGCAGTGCCACAGCCAGTGTCAGTGTCTACTCCAGAACCAGTGCTCGAGCCAGCGTCAGAGCCTGTGTCAGTGTCTACTCCAGAGCCAGTGCCCATGTCAGCTAGAGCATCAGAGCCAATGCCAGAGTTGGAGCCTGTGCCAGCTCCAGTGCCTATGCTAGAGTCAAGGCCAGTGCCAGAACTTGAGCCTGTTTCAGAACCTGTGTTAGAGGACAGTGGGGCGACCTCTGCCTCAGCTGGCTATGAAGGCGTTGTTGTCTGGTTGGAGTCTGATTGCATCGCTCCTGTGTTGACTTGACTTGACTTGGAAGTGACATCATTGGAGTGAAATATCAGGAATTATGTCAGTCAGGTCCTGGATGTATTTTGTATGAAAAATGAGCCATAACATGTGCCATAACACTTCCTTCTAATGAGCTTCACTTTCTGGACTGTTAACTACCTCAAAGCATGCTCACTTAAGTTTCCACTCTATAACTCTGTGCTCTGTGGGCAACGATCTCCTGGTGCTGCCACCAATTGTGTAAGAAGAGGTAGAGCTCATAAAGAATATTAAACAGAAATATCGCAATCCATGATATGAGCAGAATATTATTCTCTCCCAGTATTTTGTATTGTGATATTTGAGACAATGAAATTCTGTATCATGCCTCCTCTATAATGTTGTACAGTAAACTCCAGATGAAGAGATCAGACTCACCAGAACCCAGCTGTGTCTCCATGAAGAGTGACACGTCTGTAGAGCTTCCTTTGTACTTTAACAGTGAAAACCCCTCATCTGTACACAGGTAACATCCCATAATTCTCATACTTAAAGTCACAGTTAAAGGCTGTGCTACACTGTCATTAGCAGCTATTTTTTATTTCATATATATTTTGGTTCCTATCATTCTACTGTACAGTTTTTATGATATCATAGTTTCTTAGTTTAGAAATTCAGCAAGACTTTCAGGAATTTCAGCAAGAAATTCAGGAAATGCTTTTGAGGAGTGTAAACATTTATGAAGGTCAAAATGTTTTACAGGTAATGTCTTAAATGCTAAAGCAAGAAATGCTAATATAAGCAAAAACAATATGGAATGATTACTACTACTACTACTACTACTACTACTAATAATAATAATAATAATAATAAACATTGAGGT